>NC_088930.1:10287500-10342500 GCF_038396675.1 Hydra vulgaris | reverse complement strand
AAGTTTGTTTCATAATTATGATAATTCTGATGAGAAGATGGAGAAACGGAGACGTAAAATTGCTAGACTTGAACAAAGGAAATCACCATCTTTAAATAGGTTTAACAATATTATAAGATCGTCATTTCGAAAATTAAAGCGCAACACTAGCTTACACAGCATCAAATCTGAGAATTTGTGTTCAGAAAATCATAATGATTTTTTAGCACCATCACAGTTAAATGATTCAAAAGAATCATCCAGGAAATCATCAAAATCAGATATTTACAGTAAAGATACTTATGGCAGTAGAGTAATATCACCAACATTAAAAAAGACTGAGTTTTTTCAAGAGGGAGGATCTGTTCCTGATCCAGTTTTTCTAGACCATTCCTTAAATATAAGAAAAAAAAGTTTAAGTTCCAATGATTTGGTCTTAGGCACATTAGACACATTTCAGGAAAAACATAAACTCTTAACTTCTCAAAGTGTCATAGAATCAGAACAATTTCTAAAGCCAGCCTTGCGTGCAAGATGTCAAACAGAATTTCAAAAAAAAACTAAACCTTCAAAACTCGATATTGTCCATACAACATTACGTACCGATGTTATGCCAGAGAACTATCAGGTGCCTATATATTCTCGTTCAATGTCTATTAAACAACCAAAAACCTCTGTTGTTGTTAAAGATGCAATTGAAGAAGAGGATCCTAGTAAAATATATCCAGTACCACAATGGAGAGGTTCTAATCGTCATTCTTTAATTAGTAATAAATTAGATATGAGTACTCCCACAGGAGATAAATCAGTTGACTCCGAAAGCAGTCTATATAGTTTGACATACAACTTGTACAGTCGTAGAAAGAGTGTAAGTGTTGGAGATATTGCATCTTTAGGAGCATTAAGCCAAAAAAAGTTTAGTCAAACTGATGACCAAAAGTCTCCTAATACCAATTCAGAAGAATCTGTTACTTCAAAATTTACAATGAAGAAAAAATCTATAGCATTTAACTGCAACGAAAAACGAAAAGAGTCACAAAATAAAAAAATGTCTTTGCAGCCTCAACATTTTAAGCGCAATAACTCAGATGTTTATGAAAAAGACTATAGTTGTTTCACCGAAGAATCGAAAAACATAAAAAGCAATAGCTGGAACAATTTACTTCCTATAGAAAGCAAAAGACTATCATTTCAAGGAACAGACTATTTTACAATTTTTGAAAAAGAGGGTCAAGAAAGTAACCCCTTAAAACCAAGCTGTGAAAATTTAACATCGTCATCTTACGGAAAGCAATATTTAAAATCAATTTCAATATTTTGATTTTCAAAAAGTTTCAGTTTTATTTAAGTTATATTTTGTGTAATAGTGATGAAGAATAAATATAAAATTGAAAATACTAATCAGTTTATTTTTTCAACAACACTTTAGTGTCTGTTATTTTGCATAAGAAAGAAAAATGTGTGTTTAAAAAACAGTTTATATTTTAGAGTATATCTTAAAGTATATAAGCTGATTTAGTGGGTATTAACTTTTTGATGTTTTAATAAAAATATATTAATTATTAAAATATTATAGTATATAATGAAAAATATGATTTAAAATGTGAAATTATATAGTTTATGTTTTTCATACTCAGAGTCAGCAATGATTTTATTTACAAAACACTAGCAATATTATTAAAGTGTTGTCATGACAATGCATCAATAATATTTTTAAGACTACGCATTAACAATAGAAAATTATCAACAGGGAAATTAAATATGTGATAAGATGAAATATAATTTTAATGAAGCTTAAGAGAATAAATCTAAAGCTAAGATTTTAAATGATTTTGATAATAGATTTTTCAAATAACAAATAAAATAGTTTTTTAAGTATTAAAACATCTTTAGCTGTTAACTTTAAATTTGTTTTGAACTTTTTTCCACTTAAATTTTGTTTTATTTCCTTTGTATTAAATTTATTAAGTTGATTATTTCCTACAGCTTTAGTGTTCTCATGACAACTCATTTATTATGTTGTTGTTGTGGAAAAGTTCAATATAATGTTCATGTATAACAAATACTAAGATAGTAATAGTGAGTTATAACTTAAAAAGCAATATTCATTTATATATATATATATATATATATATATATATATATATATATATATATATATATATATATATATATATATATATATATATATATACATACACACACACACATGTAAGTCCATATTGTTTTTAAAGAACAGAATAGTAATATAATAAATGTCACTTATATCAGGATCAGCAGCAGGAATCCTGATAATCCTTCAGAACAATCAGGAGAAGTCCTGATTATTCTCATATACATATATATAAATATATATATATATATATATATATATATATATATATATATATATATATATATTTATGTATATACATATAGTAATTTTATATTAATTTTAGATCAATAATTTTTCATTAATTTCTTTTTCTTTTAATTATTATTGTTATTTACTCTTATTGGCAATTTTATTTACTTTATTTTATTTTTTATTTACTTTTTAGTAAGTTTCAAGTATGTGAAATAATATCAGTTTAATTTTATTTGATTTAGGAGTTCTTTAAAAAAGATAGTACCCAGATCCCTGAAATTGAAGGTTATTTATGGCTAAGGGAAGGAGTTAAAAAATGGACAAAGTATTATTTTGCTCTTCGTGCATCAGGACTTTACTACTCCCCAAAAGGAAAACAAAAGGTATTTAAAAACTCTGTATTTTAGTGATGAAAATAATGAAAAATTTTGAACATTAAGAAAGCAGTTTGAAGTGAACTGGTGTCTGCAGTTGATTATATTATACATATATATATATATATATATATATATATATATATATATATATATATATATATATATATATATATATATATATATATATATATATATGTATATATATATATATATATGCATGTATATATATATATATGTATATATATATATATATATGTATATATATATGTATGTATATATGTATATATATATATATATATATGTATATATATATGTATATATATATATGTATGTATATATATATATATATGTATATATGTATATATATATATATGTATATATGTATATATATATATATATATATATATATATATATATATATATATATATATATATATATATATATATATGTATATACAACCCGTAGATGTTGTCCGAAAGTTTTTTCCATATTTTGTTGACAAAAAGTAAAAATTAAAATGCAAGACCGGAATTATTTTTTTTTATTAATTGATAGACTGCCTGTCCCAACCAAACCCTCAGTCGATGTAGCAACACTCCTTTGCGGGTCAGGCTAAAAGATAGTAGATGTAGCAGCACTCCCTTGCGGGTCAGGCTATTTGTCAGTCGATGTAGCAGCACTCCCTTGCGAGTCAGGCTATTTGTCAGTCGATGTAGCAGCATTCCTTTGCGAGTCAGGCTATAAGATAGTCGATGTAGCAACACTCCGCGCATGATTTACAGTAAAAAAGAATAAAAATAGAAACATTTTATTAAAAAAAATAAAAATAAAAACATTGTTTATGTTGTTAAAAACATTCAGAATGTTTTTAAAACATTCTGGTCAATTAAATTTGCGTTTTTGTGGTTTTTTTAAAAAGCGATTTATTTGTAATTAAATTAATGGTTTTTACTTTCGTCCAACACGCAAATGTTGGACGAAAGTCAAAAGTAATTAAAAGTGACGTATGTGTTGGCGTAAGAATCACTTTTTTCCTTCCGCTCTTCCCAAAGACAACAAACTATAGATCTATATATATATATATATACATGTATATGTATATATAATTTCAAAGACAATAAAAGATACAGTTTCTCTCAATACTAATGACTTTATTATTTCAGAAATTTTTGCTGGGTTATAGATACCAGCATCATCAGCTTATTAAATACTACAATAATTTTTAATAAGCTAATGATGCTGGTATCCTAAACTCAGCAAAAGTTTCTTAAATCTTTAAATTTCTTTTTAGTTTAGAGATTTAATCTGTCTGGTTCAATTTGAACATAACAATGTTTATCTTGGCATTTCTTTCAAGAAACGTTTTAAAGCACCAACTGACAATGTTTTTTGCATCAAGGTATTTTTCAAGTTGTTTAATTTTTATTCTGAAATATCTTGTAAATTCTAGTATCATTATGAATATATTTTTTTTTAACTGTGTGCATATATATATATATATATATATATATATATATATATATATATATATATATATATATATATATATGCGTTGAAATCCTCCAAAATTCCAAAAAAGTGACCACTGTAAAGAGATAAGAAATTTTTTTTTAACTTTTTTATTCTCTGAAGGCCTGTGTTTAGATCTATGGTTAGATCGTGGTACAAAAAAGTTGAAACTATGAATGAAGAAACCACTCAGTCAAAATGATAACAAATGTCTAGTATTTAGCATTATTTAAGAGATTAACATATATGTTTTGCCAACTTATGCAGATATCATAAAACATTAAACATTTTAAAATCTTTATAAACATTAGTAAGAAAAGAATTGAACTTGTCATTTCGAAAAGGACACAAGTCCATTTATTAAAACTTTTCAAAATTACAAAAACATGGTTTTTATTCAAGTAATGTCTACGCTGCTAAAGAAATTAAACATAGGAGTAGATAAAAAACGTATATAACTTATGTAAGTTTTACTTTTTATAAAAAAAACATAAATCATATGGAAATTTTTTATTTAAATTTATAAACTAACTGTTAAAAGTTTTGGACTTCGAAATGGCAGGTTCAATTGTCTGATGACCATGCAAACGATGCTATAGTCAATGAAACAACCAAAAGATTAATTTTATTGATCTTGAGTCAATATGGTACTAAGCATCAATTCTTAATCCCATCAGCAATTAATATCTAAAGTAATAAATTACCATGGCAAATATTGTACACTTCTTAAACCATTTTTAAATAGATATCCAAGAAGGCAGTTGCAGTATCTGAACTTCAAAATTAACTCAAATTACATTTTTATATTTTCTCATGTAAGTGTAAAACTTTCTTGTTAAAAGGATAGAAAAGCTTCATTAAATAAAAGACTTCTTTCTAGATTAAATAACATGAAAAGAAAATCAATATTGGCAGCATTAGTACTAAAATAATTAAACAGCAGGAAAAAAAACTGTAAAGAAAAGTGATAAATTCATATTTTATATATGTGAAACAAAATGCTGAAGCTTTGAAATCAAAATCAGATATAAACTTCTGATGTAATTGCAATGACTGTTTAGATAAAGCTATCAACAAAGGAGGTATTAGTAAAGATATTGACTTTATGACAAACTCACTTAAGTCATCATCAACTAATACAAACTCACAAGAAATCTTAAATTCTTAAATGTTAACTCTTCAACCAACAATAGATTGTGAATTTGATCGAAGAGGAATATCAGATTGTTGCAGCATTGTTCAGCTGCATCATTAGCATTGGTTGTTTTGGTTGACTATAATATTATTAATAGACACGATTCATTGGATGTTATTTGTTCAGTAAAATTTGCAGAGAAAGACTTGCAAAGAAAAATTTTACAAGCTGCTGCTTCCAAAATAATAAAATTTCGATGGTTGAAAGTAGAAGCCAGATCATTAAAGGAAACAGGTATCATCCAGCATTGGAGACAGGAGTACATTGTGTTAACAAAGATGTTATGGTATGAAATTGGTCCCATTTTCAAAATAAAAGAAGTTATGAATTAATTTGGATATCAAAACATTCTAAAAAATGTAGTGTTGATGTATGGTGAGAAGGAAATACAAACAGTTTAGAATTTTCATATTAATATAATGACCCAATGCATACAGCAAAGTATGTAAAACCTTCATTTTTGAAAAACTTACAAAACAATAGAATAGTCATCACAATTACCAAATCCAATCAAAAATCTATACAAGGTTGTCAATAACAAAATTAAAGATTGAACCTCAGGAAAAAAAAAAAAATTAACTATAGTAGAGGGCACTTGGTATTCAATACCAAGTCTAAAGTTTACACAAATTGATAGATTCAATATTAGATTCAGATTAAAGACAAAAAATATTTAACACATTACTTAATAAAATAAGTTAAACCAAACTCAATGATAAATTAAAACAAATTTTTCACTGTTTTGTCTACTCAAATAATAAATTTTGGAAAAGACGTTTTTCAAGAAAATAATTTTTTTTTTAATAGATGTTTTTTTAAAAAAAAAAAAAATAAGTTATAGTAAGAATTAACTATACAGAAGCAATAGAGATATGAAAAGTATATAGTATAAAGCTATAGAGTATATAAAAAAAGATGATTTTTTTATTCAAAAAAATGTTACTTATTTTTCTTTATCTCTATTCATTACTGTATTAGGTATAGTAATATTTATTTCAATGTTTACTCAAAAACTTAAATTCAAGTCAAGGGGGAGTCTATGGAAAGTTTTTTTTTGGAGACCAAGAAATGCTGAATCTTCTAGGATAACCTTCCTTGGGTATAATAACATATATGATTCTTTATAAAATGAAATGAAACTTTATTTTTGTAGCACCCAAAAGTTCAAACAATAAAGTCAAAACACATTTACTGTCTTTGTGCAGAAGATAACAAGCAGATGTTTCAATGGATTGTTGGCATTCGAATGGCAAAGGTATACCTACCTTTTTGTATTAATGTTTTGTATTTTAGTATCTATATTTTTATTAAAATAATATTTGATGAATGAAATAAAAACTCTATTTTAACTTTCATAAAAATCTTACTAAAAGAAAAGTTTGATATTTAACTTAATTAGTACTTGATTATACTTTTTCTGCAATAACCATAAATATTTAAATAATAATTTCTAGTTATTACAGATAAAATGTATTGCCTTGAACTATTATCATTGGTTGTAAAAGTATGGGTGATAAAATAGTAGACAAAAAAGTAAAACAAAAAATATATTTTCAAATTGAAATTGAACACATGAAATATGCACATGAAAACTTAACTCATTTATGCACATGAAAATTGAACACATAAACATGAAAATTAAACACATTTTGCACATGAAAATAACAAAAATAGTATGTTGCACTTTTTATTTAGAATATCAATAAAAATAATATTAAAGTGAAAATTATGAAAATGATGTAATTTAAGTCAGAAACTCTTGTGTCTTGAATCCCTCCTTTAACTGTCTTCTTGTGTCTTGAATTCCTTCTTTAACTGTCTTCTTGTGTCTTGAATCCCTTCTTTAACTGTCTTCTTGTGTCTTGAATGTCTTTAATTTTATCTTAGAAATAATAAGCACAAGGAAAAATTCATTCACATGAAATTGTTATAGATTAAATTAGCATACAAAATCTACATAAATTACAATAATTTACATAAATTAATTAGAAATAAATAGATCATGCAGTGAAGGAAAGAGGGTTGCAATGCTTACCAGGAAGTGGTTGCATTACTAAAAAAATTAATTTTTTAATTACAAACCATGTTTAATCATTAAACTGCAAACTTTGCTTTGATTACCTCAAAAGCAATAATTTCTGCTGTCCTTGACCAATAACTATCTGGAATTTTTTTTTTTCATTTTGAACAGTACAGGGATTTTGATATGTTTTTTTTTTATCAATTTTGCTTCTGCTGAAAGTCTTTTTAATCAAAAAAAAGCATTATTAGCTCACCCTTCCCTTGTTCCAATTTTAATGAACCACCACAAATAAAGCAACAGCACAAAAAACTTGACTTCGTCAAAGTTAATGCTTTTTCTGAACTTTGGAAAAATCGAGCATCTGATGATTGTTACTGTAGTTCTAATTGTTAGTGTAAATGTTTAAAGTGTAAACAACATGAACAAAATTAAAAACATTCTTGGTTGTAAATCAAAAAAAGTACTACTAAATCAAATTTTTTTAAATAAGCAGAACCTTTGGTGTGAAAACAAAGAAATAATTTCTGGTTTATTAAAAAATTTTTGAAAGTTCTAAAATGGATAAAATGTAAATTACCTTGTGTAATTTTTGAAGAGCTTTAAATTTGAAAAAAAAATATGTATATAATTTTGTGTCTGTTAATCTAATCTTGTTTAGTATTTAAAATTCAAAATTCAATTCAAATTAAAAATTCAAGGTTTTTTTTGCAAAGTTTTAACGATTTAGAATCTTTATTGTAAAAACAGAGTAAACAAACAATTTCCAAGCTTTTAGCATTTTATTAAAATTCTATTGAATTTTAGTGAAAGTCATGTCCATATAAAAAACAAAAAAGTTTTGAGAAACCTTTTTTTTACTTTATTAGTAATTCCATGCTTCCATGTGCTGGATTTAAAAAATCATTAAAAAAGTCATTAAAAAATAAATGCACTAAAAGAGCAACAACAGTCTTTTTTTTTTAAATACAACAATAAACTTCCAAAAAGGTTGCAAGCAAAAAAAAAAGTTAAAGATTGCATTGTTTGAAAATGCTTTTTAAAAAAAAATAAAGAATTAGTGTTGTGTAGAAGAATTAAAAATGCAACATAGAAGAATTAGAATAATATAAGTAATAAATAGTGAAGATTAATCCTGCTAGCAAACCCAACTGAATTTATAGCAGATCGAGTTACGAAGATGCAATGTTCTAATTAATGTTTACTATCTTGAATGGTTAATACAATTGTTCAGATTTTGAGAGTGCAACTAATTCTTATTGTATGTAGTATTTTTGTTTAATATTTGTTTTGTATTGGAATATATTTTTTTTTATTTATTTTACCTAAGTATGGATACAATATATATGAAGATTATTTAAAAACCCAAGAAGCAGTTGAAAGTGTTTTATTGCCGGGAAGTACACCTAGTGAAGGAATCATGATCGAACTATCAAATACTTCTAAAACAGATTTGGTAGGTGTCAGTCTGTTGTCATTTTTTAACTTTTTAAAACCTCTTTAAACATTCTGCATAAAAGTTACTGAAAAAAATTATATTTATAAATATCTTATCATTGTAAACTTTATTGTAATTTTTATTTAAAAATGCATGTCTCTAAATGTTTTTTCTCTGTACTTTGCTTATAGCTTTCAAAAAAAATTCAAAATAAACAGCAAACTGTTCGAAGTGAGTTTTCCAATTTTTATTACAGTTATTTTGTTTTCTTTATTTATATAAAATTGTTGCGATTGTGTTTTTATATACTTGAGTTATACTAATTGTTTTTGCATATATAATTATAATTATAAATAATTCATCATTCAAATAGGGACAGTTGTCTTTAGGTAATAAACTTTCTTTTTGTATTGGCTTTAATTCCATACATATTTAGTTTCGAATAACGTATCTAACGAACAAGAGCGTTTAAAAGGAAAACGAGGCAAGTTGGCAGAATTATTTTCTGGTGCTTGGGTTAAAGGAATTGCAGAGTTTCAGGTAATTATTTCTAGAAAAAACTCCTTGGAAAATAATAATAATAAAAATACGCAATTTAAAACAAGAAATGAAATTAAAGAATATGAAATAGAGTCAAAAAGTTTTTAAACTTTGATGCATAATAGTAAGAGGTTTTCCATAAAGTACGTTTGTAGGTATAGGGGAAGAGGAGGTTTGCGAAAAACGTACGAATGCGTACAAGTAAGAAGGTTCAAGACATCTCGTTCTGTATTTTTCCATAAAACTCAATTTCTCTTTCTTTTTTTTTTACAAAAGAATTGAATTTTGAGAGTTTAAAAAATTTATCTTATTTAACAGAGATATGTCGAATTAATTTAAAAAAATTTTCGTTTTTAATGTTTTGAAAAATTTATGCGTTGGGGAAAGGGGTTGATCTAGTAATAAATTGTTGTTTAGTGCGCACAAGGGGGAAGGAGGAGTCTTAAATTAGTGGTTCTACTGCGTACATTATTTATGGATGTCCCCTAAAAACAATGAATCTTATTTTAATTGGTTTCTTTAAAATAAAAAAAGTAAACGGTTTTATCTAAATTGTATTCCTTATTATAATATTATTATTGTTATTATGATTAATTATTATTGGTAATAAATATTATTATCGTTATTCTATGCAAAACGTGCTCCTTATTTTCATGTCATTATTTTTTATCGTGAATAATTTAAATAATAGAAAATTTTAAAAAACTATTATAAAGTATTACTTTGGTTCTTTACTATACTTTTGAAAACTTTTTAAAAATAATGAAGACGTTATTATGAATCGTCAATTTTTATATTTTCATTTTTGATTCATCTCTCTAATGCTCTTTTATTTTTTGATTCTGCCCTCCTTATTCATTAGGTTCAAAAATTCGGATGCTTCGGATGTTCCTTTTGATGATCTTTCAATTTTACTTAATGATTGCTTTATTTTCAAATCTTTAATTTTATTTGACAAACAACAAATTAGGCGTTTTTATGTAAACATACTAACACCGTAAAATTAATGGAAATTTGGATAAATAAAATACTACCGGTTTCAGTTTAAAAAAAAAAACAGAAAAATTTTCAACATTTCTAAATTCGCTTCACTTTTTTTGTTATTATATTTTTTTTATTATGTTATCATTGTTATTTTTGTTATTATGTTATTTATCATAACGTTTGATTTTCATAGAACAATGAGCTTACCGCGCAAACTCCACTCTCTCCGATAAGTTCTGAAGGAATCATGTCTCCTACGAGCCAACCGACTACTTTTGAGTTTCCTAATCGTGCACTTTCAACTGCACACAAAACAAACCAGATCAATGACACTAGAATCGTTTCACTAGAACCAGCTCCTGGACATAAAACAATTATGAAATTAGATGATCAATACTTGCCTCTAGTCAATAATTTATCTGTGGAAAAAACTTCAGAATCATTGCACAATATAACTGGAAATAAATCTCTTGTATCAGCTCACGGGGACCTAACAACTCATTTCGTAAAATCACCTTCAACCCTTGGAGTACCTCCTCCGCCACCCCCGCTTCCATTTTTAGGTACAAAGCAAAAAGTTCCTCCTCCGCCGCCGCCATTGTCGAATAAGCCTAAATGAAAATATTTTAAATTTAATTGTTTATAAATGAGTCAATTTGTAATTTTAAAATGAAAAAAATTTTTTTTTGTTATGATTTGTAAATTTTTATGATTCGTGATAATTTTTTAAATATATTTTTTATAGCATTTATATATAAGTTTTGTTTTTGATTTGATTTTCTCCTTAGCGCATTAGTTTAAATCTGAAAAATCTGTTTTAGACAACTCATTTTATTTTAAAGTAAAAGTTCACTTACAAACTAATTTTCAAATAGCTCTGATTTACCAACGCTAAATTTTGTACCATCAGATAACTTACAGGCGTATATATTCAGCCTTATTTAGAACCTTAATTGACTTAAAAATGTAGATATGATTATTTTTAGGATAAAAACTGGCATCTTTATAGAATTGCAGATTATAGACTTTAGGGCTTCGGAGGTCTGACTCAAATTTGAATATTTTAACTTTTTTTATATATATATAACTTTTAACAAAATTGTTAAGAAAAATTTCCCCGTTGCTGTTGAAAATAAAGTCAGTGCTGAAAAGGGGGCAACGATAAAAAAAACCGAGGATATAGTTTAATTAAAATAAATTTTGAACTAAACAGGTGGATTCAATTTCGTCGGCCCTGAGTTATAAAAGATTTTTTTTTAATGTTTCTTGTTTTATTAGGAATTTTTTCCTAACCAACTAAAAATAGTTTACAATAATTAAAGAAGGAGATTTAGTTAATGTTAGCAACTGTATAAACTATATTTTCAAAAATCTTGGAGAGAATTTTATATAACAGTGTTTATAATTATTAACTTTTGAAAAATTAAATAAAATGTAATCAATGTAGATTAAAAAAAAAAAAAAGTTCACAAAACACTCAGTTCTTTTATATTTTTTTTCATTAACTCTTTTAAAAGCTTTTATATGTTATTAAAACACAAAATCTGTGTTTTAATAACATATAAAAGCTTTTAAAAGAGTTTATGAAAATTTGGGTTTTAAAAGTTCGTTTTTAATTTTACTTGTTATACAGCATATATTTCAGTACAGTTTTACAGTTAGGATCTTTAACAACTTAGCTTACGATACCCCAAAACCACAAAAGTCTTTTAAACAAACTAAGGATTTACTATCGTGTTTTAAAATTGGCGAAAAAGCTATTTAAATAATTAAAAGTTTGCATAGGTTGATGTATTATAACCAGTAAACTTACTAATTATAACCTGTGGTTTTCCTCAGAGATCAAGAGTTTCTGATTCGTTTAAGACAAGTAAACTCTTAAAAATTGCATGGGGTAATACCATGGCGCTCTGAAGGCCTATTCATACTGAAGGCCTATTCATCGCGCAACCGTAAGACGTGACTGGGGGCCTATTTTAATATTCTAAAAATTGCGAAGGTGAAGAGCTCACATTGAAAAACTTGCGAGAGAATTTTTAACTTTTTCAACTTAATCTTGTTTATTCTTTTATATTTCCAATAACTTTGTATTATTAATGTTTTTTAAATTATAAATTTTTGTAAATAATTTTAAAACACTTTATTTTTACTTACTTGTAAACTCCTTAGAGTGTTAGGAGTTATATATAATATATATATATATATATATCGTTAAATCGTATTTTATGTACGTAAACTAAAAAAGTTAAAAGCACAACTTTGCGTATTTAAAAGAAGAGCGCATAATTATGCAACAGTTGTTAAATTATGTTTAAAATCTATTTCTTTGAATACATCTTAGTTGAAAATTATGCAAACTCTTTTGTTTAAAAATATTCTAAAAACAAAAGAACTTCTTCTTTTCTTTTTATTACGCAATGGAAAAGTAGCGCTTTTTACATTTTTTGTTTACGTACATAAAATAAGAGTCAACCTATATATATATATTATATATATATATATATATATATATATATATATATATATATATATATATATATATATATATATATATATATATATATATATATATATATATATATATATATATATATATATATATATATATATATATATATATATATATATATATATATATATATATATATATATATATATATATATATATATATATATATATATATATATATATATATATATATATATATATATATATATATATATATATATATATATATATATATATATATATATATATATATATATATATATATATATATATATATATATATATATATATATATATATATATATATATATATATATATATATATATATATATATATATATATATATATATATATATATATATATATATATATATACATACATTTATTATGTCTGATATGGGTTATGATCTATTATATTTGACAAAAAAGTGTTTGAAAATCTTATGTTATGGTTTGCATATTTTTATATTCTTTTAAATAATTATACTTTATAGATGCCAAAAAAGTGTTGTGTATATGGCTGCAAAACTAATTACCAAAGTACCAAAAATAATAAAAGCTTTGAAAAAATACCAGTTTATGTTTTCCTAAAGACAAAAAACAAAGAAATATTTGGATAAAAAGTATTCCAAATTCTAATCTTTTAGTTTCAGATGAAACTGTTATTTGCCAATTACATTGGCCAACAGTTTTTGAAAAAGTTACTGTTCAAGGAAGACAAAGACCAAAAATGCCACCATCTGTATGGTCAGGAATACCTTCAAGTCAAATACCTACTCCATTACCACATCATCGCACAACATTGAAATTTTTAAGCATTGTTGGAAATGTTAGAACTGATGAACTTAGCACTTTTTTATTGGCTGATACAGCAACATATATTGATTTTAAAAATGTTTTATTAAATAATCTCAGGGTTTTTTCAGTTTCAGTAATAGCATATATGATTGAAAAAACAATTAATGTTCAATCTATTACGTTTTATGATGGTATTCCTTTATTTCTTGTTAAAATTTTTAAGAATTTACATTTTGAAACATTTCATTGTGGAATAAAATGTTTTATAAAAAGTTTGTGTAAAAATCATATAAATATTGTTGATTCTTGGTCAAAGTTTGAGGAAATACTACATTTTTTAAATGTCATGGAAATAGATCATAAGAAAAGCATTATTCAGCAACAAATATCAGTTATGTCTGCAAAACTTATTGGAAAAAACATATATGAATCAGATACAATATACGTAGTTTTGAATATTTTTCAACATCTCGTGCTTTATACAATAAACTAAGAAACGATTTTTAATTGCCATCAGTTAGTACTTTGACACGCATAACATCAAAAGTTTGCAAAATTGATGATGCTTGTTTCTTAGACTCAGTTTTCAAAAACATTGAAAAAAAATAAAAAAATTGTATAATTATTCACGATGAAGTATATGTCAAAAAAATGATGCTTCACCATGGTGGAACATTGTTTGGTAAATCTTTAGATGATCCATCATTATTGGCTAAAACTGTTTTGGGAATTATGATAGTATGTCTCAAAGGTGGTCCTAAATTTCTGTACAAGATGATTCCAATTTCAAAATTAAGTTGATTCCAAGATGATTCCAAGTTCAAATTTTCTGTTTGAACAAATAAACTCCAGCATAAAACTTATAAAATCATCATCTGGCGATGTAAAAGTTGTTATCTGTGATGGTAATCGTGTAAACCAAGCATTTTTTAAATTATATCATACTATTCCAGAAAAACCTTGGAAAACGGAAGATGAGATGTATTTACTGTTTGACTTTGTTCATCTTTTGAAAAACATGAATCTATGGCTTACAGAAAAAACTAAGGAACTAGTGTGCAGTGATAATGGTATTCAAAGAACAGCTAAATGGGAGCACCTTAAATGCTTATATCAAATTGAATCAGAAAAGTTAGTCAAATTGTCAGACTTGAATGAAATTGCAATAGCTCCCAAGCCAATTGAAAGGCAAAACTTGCCTTAAAGTTTTTTTTACTTGCCTTAAAGTTTTTTTAGATAAGACATATCATGCCTTGCTGACCTATTCTCAAATAATTTCAAATTCTAAGGATATTTATAAATAAAGTTATAACCTGGTGGAAAATTTTGAATGTGAAAGGTCGTGGAGCTGATGTAAGACACAATGATCCACTAGAAGCACCTATTTGTACCTATTTGCACCTATTAGTCCTGATGGTTGCCATCTTAATACTCTACTTCAGTTTGGTGATATGGCTCTTGAAATGTGTTGAAAAAATGGCAAAAGAGTGAAGCATCTAATGACACTGCAAAATCAATTCACCATACTTGCTATGGTATTGTCGAGCTATGTATATATTTATTAGCAACAAGTCATGATTATGTTCTTCTTGGTATGTTTACAAGTGACCACTTAGAAAAAGAATTTGGGAAATTGAGACAAGGTTCCGGAGGTGCCTACTTTGTAAATGTTCAACAAGTTATAGAAAAATTGCATATAAATCACACATCACTGTTGTTATCTTTAAATATTGACATAGATTCTTTTGATTTTGGTTCAGGTCATAAGTGTGCTTCTTGTACATATGTTTTATGTGAAGCAGGTAGTGAAATATTTGACAATTTAGAAAAACTATACTACCAAAATGTCTGATTTATATTGCTGGTTATGTATGTAGAAATGAATATAATGAAAACATTTTGTTCAATCAAACATTACTTTGTTATGAAAAGTTTGGTGAGTACCTCAAGTCTATAGATCGTGGTGGTCTTAAAATTCCACCAGACAATGTTTGCCAATGGGTTTTTTTTTGCTTTGTCTTATTCCATTCGATAAAAGATAAAGTTTGTCGTAAGTCCTTAAGTGACTTTTTGTTAGTTTCTGAATTTTACTACTTTGAAAATAATCAAAAACATTGCAACACACTTGCTTATATATTTTTAAACAATTTTTGTGCACAAATTACACCAAGATCTAACAAAGAACCTGCATTAAAAGTTTTAAAGTTATAAATTTGTTTAGAAAAGAATGATTTGTATCTGTTGTTGTTAAAGTATATGCAAATCTTTTCTTTGTTTTAATTTTTTTTATTATATAAAATTTTAACTTTTAATTACATTTTAATATAAATATTTCTAAATAAACTAATTAAACTCATTATGAGTCATATTTTGACTCCAAAATATAATTTTATAGCTGAGTTGCTGATAGTCCGTAAAAATAATAGGCCCCCAGTCACGGCTTACGGTTGCGCGATAAATAGGCCTTCAGTATAGAGCGCCATGGGTAGTACTAATAACTTGAACCTTCTTTGTTGTCATCAGAAACATATTGCACGCTTCATTAATTTTAAGGATCAATTACTCGGACCTAGCCTCTATTAGTTAAAATAAAACTGTTTAATATACACGAGCTTAATATATTTAGCCTTATTTGCTTTATATTAAAATGTAAAAACAATCTACCCCCTGTACCTTTTTTATAATTTGTATGATGAAAAATAAAAGAATAAGTAAAATTACCGAAATGATATATGTGAATCAGCTAATCAAATTAATTTTAGATAATAGGGGAAGGTTGCGAATGTTGAGCATGTTAACAGTCTATTGTTTTTTTGAAGCCGAAATATTATATATACATTTTTTCTTGCAGGTTATCATGATTTCATCTTTCCTCTTTTAGAATATAAATTAAAAATAAAAAATCTTTATATCAAAAATTGCGTTATTTTCAACACCCAATCATCTCGTCTTAGGAAACCAGTTTCTTAAGATGAGCTTTTTTTAATGGAACTAAAAAAAACTCAAAATAACAAAAAAATAATCAAACAAAAAAATTAAACTAAATTGTATCTTTAAGGACTATATTTAAATAAAAAATAAAATTTTCTCAACCATAAAAAAAAAACAAAATACAATGATAAATCTTTTCCATCTCTAAAAAAGTTTGAGATGCTACTTTTTGAAAAAACTTTCGCTCTTGAAATACCAAATTGAAGCTCTGCGAAAGAACAACTTTAAATAAACGCGCTTTTTTTAATAAAAAGCTGCATCTCAACTTGAGCGTCTAAAAACATACCATTTTTAGCAACAAAAAAAAAATACCAAAATTATTCACATAATAAATGAATAGTTGCAGAATCTATTTTTATGTGGAGACGAAAAAACTATTTTAATTTATTGGTATTTAAACAAAGCTGAAACATTTAAGATTAAATAACTTTATCAATTCTAAAGCAAGACGTTGTCCCTAAACAAATTATTGTGGAACATCCTTTTCTGAAAAAAATAACATCTATATATACGTATATACTAATAATTTTTATGGGTGGGTTTTTATTCTTCGAAGCCTACATAAAATCATTTTTTGCGTTTTTTGGACGAAGTTTTTTCAAAAACAAGCGAAGTATTTTTTTTGCATTAGTTTTATCTGCATTAGAGGTAGGGACAAAACTCCCTACCTCTAATGCAGATAAAACTAATGCAGATTAAAAAAAAATTTAATTTATTATAGAAAAATATTATTTTATGTTTTTTTAAATTTATCAACCTAATATTTTTAAGATTCTGCGTACAAGAAACATTTAAATGCATAAATAGTAGGGCTCAATGTTATGACAATGTGCCAAATATGACAGGTAAATACAATGGAGCCCAAGCTGTATTAAAAGAACTGTGTCTTTCTTTGGAACTACTAAAAAATGTCAGAGGAGGAATTAATACATGAAGCAGCTAATTTGAAAAGAAATTTCACTGTTGGTTTGGTTAACAGAATATCAAGACTGTTCGAATGATGGGTTGATGTAGATGACTGTATATGTACTTTTTTATCTACTCTTTGTTTAATTTTATCTATGGACTCTGTGCCTATTTATATGTACACGATGTTTAAATTAAATACATTAATAAAAAATTAGATAAATAAGTTTTATATTAAAATTTAACTTGTTTTACCATAGCTACCAGATACGATACAAATTTTAAGTATAAACCAGTTAGATTTGAAGTCTAATCTGAGAAAGCATATTATATTTTAAACAAATGTTAAATAAATGTTTTCATACAAAGCAAAGAAGTCTATAAATTAAAAAAAAAAACATTCTTAATTAAATTATCTAAAATTTACTTTATAAAAAGATATTTGTAATTTTTCTCTAATTTTATAAAAAGATTTTTATAAGTGATAAATATATACTTTCTCAAAACTTTTTAAATTTGACCTCGCCGTTTTTTCTCCTATTTTCTTCAAATTAATCTTGTATCAATTTAAAATACTTATTTTAAATAAAACACTATTTCCAGCATTTTTTTAACTACTCTGTTTCGAATTATTTGAGTAGTTTATATCAGAGAATTCTACTCCATCCTCAACTTCTTTCCACCATATAAGTACCTTCTTATAAATAACCAGCTTATTTTTCTAAATGTTTTCGATAATTATTGCTATGCTTATCAATCCAAGTAAACGGCATTTTTGTCTCACGAAAGAGACTTTGCAATGGTTGGTTGATTTCGTGGAGTATTACGTAATATTAAGTACTATCACGTAACTTCATTCTTTCAGTTAAATTTCTTTTTGCTTGCTAGCGCATTTTGTATAAAAATATCATGATTTAATTAATGATTTGAATATATTTTTGTACACAGTTTAAAGTTTTGAAACATCACTTTTTGTAAAACATCACTTTTTGAAACATCACTTTGTGTAATTTATCTGAGTTTTTGTTTTAAAATTCTTTTTCTTTAGTTTTCATTACACTGTAATTGTACTTTAATAAACGCAACTTTATTAATAACAGCAGCCGCGGCGCAATGGTCAGTGAATAACTGTCAACTTAACAAGACAGCTTTAAAATTTTCAGAGACGGTTCTTTGTTTGACTTCGGTGTGGAAAGTTTGCAGTTGTTTTTGATAAAAATATTTGACAGTATATTACTATGATGTCGTTCTATGTCAAAGGAGTAATGTTCCGATATAAGCATAAAAACGTTACACAGGGATGACCGACAAATTTTTTCTTTAATAGAGTTAAAGAGTACAAATGAGAAAACCCATTGAACAGTATTATCAAAAGGAACTTTTTATCAATCTCTATCGACTGATTTTAGATATTGACCAAACTTTTCAAAATAAACCCAGTACAATCTGCTTCATGTCCTGCTGCCTTGTAGGATACGCCTTTTTAGGCAAAGGCTAGGAGATGCCAACTCCGAATTAAAACACCCCCTGCGTTGGGGCTCTTGGTTGAGTAAAGGCTAGAGATGGTGTCTCGATAAAAATACTAATCTTGGGCAGATGTTAAATGCACCCGGCTACTGTCTTGTAGAAGGCCTCCTAGACAAAGACTTAAGGGGTAAACAGTTTCTATCTGTTGACCAGCCTCGCACCCCTTCTTCATCTATTATGCTGGCGCAGATGTATTTTTAATACATTGTTTCCAGTTTAGGATGTTGAATGCTGTATCTTCTTGACTCAATGCATGGGTTTTGCTTGCGTCTCTGTTTTTATGACTAGGCAACTCATTCTATTATCTCCTAATGAGGGTACAGCTCAAAAACTCAGTTTTATGGTTCTGAGGCCGGCTGGTAGTCAGGTTTCCCGAACTCTGTGGTAGCTCTCAGAGAGGCTGATTCCATCAACAGCTCAAAAATGTCAAAGTATTAACAGTGCCATGTTGCGCATGGATGGTGTCCCTGTTTGTACTTTTGGTGTGCATTGCGGAGGCCACATTTGGAGCCCTTTGTTACGACTTAGGGTTTATTAGTAGTAATGAGACAATTGCTTGGGCTATTAAACAGTGTTCTGAGTACTATCTATGCTTTGAGTCAAGTTTTTCAATCTAATTTAAAAATGAATAAAGTACCAAAAACTATAAAACACAAAAAACCATCATCATCACCAAGTTCTCAAAACCTATCATTCACTAATATTTGTGGTCTTCGAAGTAACTTTTCTTCTGTTGAGTCTTATCTCTTGAAAAGTTCACCAGACCTACTTGCTCTTTGTGAGACTAATTTGAGTTCAGCTGTCTCATCTTGTGATCTTAGTGTTGATGGTTATCTTCCTCTAATTCGTAAAGACTCCAATAGTCACATGCTTGGCCTGGGCATTTACATTCGTAAGAATTCATCCATTTGTCGTGAAACTAGGTTTGAATCCACAGACTATTCTTTTATGTGCTTTTGTTTAGCACAACTTCACTCTATTGCCTTTCTCTTTGTTCTATATCGCTCTCCTTCATCTCAAGACTGCACACTTTTTGACGTTTTTTCTGATCATATTGACCATATTGATCATATTGCCCTCTCTCTTTATCCATCAGCTAATATAGTTGTTGTTTTTGACTTTTATGCTCACCACTCTGAATGGCTTAGCTCTAGTGTCAGTGATTCGGCAGGCATTAAAGCCCACAACTTTTGCCTTTCTCAATCCCTAACTCAAATAGTCAACTTTCCAACTCGCTTTCCAGACAACCCAAATCATTTACCTTCTCTACTCGACTTATGTCTTGTTTCTAATCCTAGTCAGTGCTCAGTTTCTCCACATTCACCCTTAGGTGCTTCTGATCACAGTTTGATCTCTCTAAAACTAATATCTCATTCTTCTTCATAACCTGAATCCCCCTATTATCGAGCCTCTTACAACTACAGTAAAGCTGACTGGGATTCTTTCCGTGATTTTCTTCGTGATGGCCCTTGGGTAGAAATCTTTCGTCTTCCTGTCAACAAATGTGCTTCTTACATAACTTCGTGGATTCAGGCTGGCATGGAATCTTTTATTCCCTCTCGACGATTCCAGGTCAAGCCTCACTCTCCTCCATGGTTTTCTTCACACTGTGCTGCTGCAATTGCCAATCAAAACCGTTACTTCCATATTTATCAGCAAAACAATTCTCCAGAAAACAGGCGTCTATTTATTACTGCTAGAAACGATTGTAAAAAGGTTTTGCCTAACGCCAAAACCCGCTATTCTCAGGTCATGAAATCTCGTATCTTATCTCAAAAATTAGGCTCTCGTGACTTCTGGAGAATCTTTAATAATATCAATAATAAGGGCAAATCTATAATTCCACCTCTCTTGTATGGTTCAGACTTTGTCACCTCACCTAAAGACAAAGCTGAATTGTTTGCTAAAAACTTTTCATCAATATCATCTCTTGATTCTACTAGTTGCTTTCTACCTGATATTGCCAACAAACAGGTTGATCCATGGCTTGACATTCATATCACTCCAGCATCTGTATCTAAAGTGATTTCCTGCCTTGACTCTTCTACAGCTTGTGGCCCGGACAACATACCAGTTATTGTCTTGCAGAAGTGTTCTCCGGAGCTGTCGTCTATACTCTCAAAACTATTCAACAAGTGCTTATCAGAGTCTTGCTTTCCAGCCTGCTGGAAAGCGGCATCTGTTATCCCTATCTTCAAAAATTCTAGAGAGCAATCTGATTCGTCTAACTACCGTCCTATTAGTCTTCTTTCTATCATAAGCAAGGTTTTTGTATCTTTAATTAACAAACACTTAATCTTTCATCTTTAATCTAATAACTTACTTTCTGACCATCAATATGGATTTTGATCTTCTAGTTCTACAGCTGATTTGCTAACAGTAATAACTGATAAGTTTTATTGTGCATTAGATAAAGGTGGAGAGATTAAGGCTATCGCTCTTGACATTTCTAAAGCTTTTGATAAAGTTTGGCATGCTGATCTTTTCCATAAGCTTTCTTCTTATGGTGTATCCGGCAACATCTTTAAGATCATCGAATCCTTCCTTTCCAATTGTAGCATAAAAGTTGTCCTCAATGGACAACACTCTTCTTCTTATTCTGTAACTTCAGGGGTTCCTCAAGGTTCTATCCTTGGCCCTATACTCTTTTTAATTTACATTAACGATCTTCCAGATATTCTCTCATCTAAGGTGGCATTGTTTGCTGATGACACTACCATTTATTCTTGTCGTGATAAAAAACCAACACCCTCTGATTGCTTGGAGGGGGCATTTGAGCTTGAAAAGGATCTTACTTCTGCTACAGCATGGGGCTCACAGTGGCTGGTGAACTTTAATTCAGATAAAACTCAATTTTTTTCAGTCAATCGTTATCGCAATAATTTAGATCTTCCTATATTTATGAACGGTGATGTACTCGATGAGTCACCTACTCTTCATCTTCTAGGATTAACTCTTACTTCCAATCTTTCTTGGAAACCATATATCAAATCAGTTGCAAAATTAGCATCTGCTAAGGTTGCATTTCTTTATCGAGCTCGTCACTTTCTTACTTCGGATTCTATTCTCTATCTCTATAAATCTCAAATCCGGCCTTGTATGGAATATTGTTGCCATATCTGGGGTGGATCCTCTAATGATGCCCTTTCTCTTTTAGACAAGGTGCAAAAACGCGTTGTTAACATAGTTGGACCTGCTCTTGCAGCCAACCTCCAACCATTATCACATCGTCGTAATGTTGCTTCTCTTTCTCTTTTCTACAAATACTATAATAGGCACTGCTCTAAAGAGCTATCGTCTCTTGTGCCATCTACTATAATTCATTCTTGTGTTACTCGTCATTCAATTAAGTGTCATCCTTTTTCTGTGACTGTTCCTAATTGCTCCAAAAACGCTTATTCGTCAATTTTTTTTCCTCGAACATCAGCTCTTTGGAATTCGCTTCCTTCATCTTGCTTTCCTGACTCATATAATTTGCAATCTTTTAAGTTGTCTGTCAATCGTTATCTTGCTCTACAATCTTCATCTTTTCTCTTTCAGTAACTTCCAACTTTAATTAGTGACTGCTTGCAGCCTTGTTGGAAGCGAAGATGTTTTTAAAAAAAAACAAAAAACAAAAAAACATTGTTCTGGTTAAAAGTTCATTTTTGTTCAGCAAATCATCATTACGAGACACGTATCTGGCAATATAAACAAGAGACATCCTTGATTGAACAGTTATACTTTTTTCTAGTGTTGGTAAATTATCAAAGACCTCAGTTGAAGATTCATTAGGTAGAAACAGATTGTCTTTCAATATGACTCGGTCGAACAGAAATTTCATTTAAATCAGAAAGTTTTATTAGACAATTAGGTTCAGCTTCAAAAAGTTTTATTAAATGACTCCAACAAGCTGTTTTCTCAACACCATTTTCATAAAAAATTAGTTCTCCTTTTTTTCTGTTGTTTCGGATGTTTTTTATTAAGTGGACAAAATCAAATAACAAAAATGTTCCAGTGGTGGTTAAACAAGGTTTTTCAGGAAATGTGTCAAATTTTTAAAAAAATGCTTGATTTGTTCAATTTCCATCACATATAATTTTAAATAAAGAGTCTAATGGCAACCTTTGCGTTGCCATTTGACTCTTTAACTGCTTCTACAGTCAAATAAATTTGAAAATATAAAAATTGAGTATTTAATTTGTTTACAGGTAACATTTTCACAAGAAATTTAGGTCCACCAAACATTTTTTTTTTAACAATGTAAGTAAAGTAGAAGCATAAAAGAATCAAACGGAATTTTTAATCTTTCTCGTCCGTTCTATAGAAGTTAATATCGGCCCCCACATTTTTAACTAAATTTTGGGTGTCACGGCATATAGAATACACATAAAGAATAATGATCTACTTTATCTCCATAGATTGCAACCTAAAAACTTTAAATTTCGTTAATGTAACCCTTAACCTCAATGATCGATCTTTTATAAATTTTTGTCAACCCAATGATCAATTATTACAAATTATGAATTTGAACTAATTAGTTACAAATCTATTCACCAACTATGTGAATTTAATGCAGGTGGCGTTAGTATTTTTATCTACAATTCACATAATTATATTTTATGTAACGACCTTTGTGTTAATGAAACAAATTGTGAATTATTATGCATTGAATTAGTAAATAAAACTAAAAAAAACATAATTATAATTAGTATATATAGACCACCATCTGGCAACATGAAAAAGTTTAAAACTCATCTTAAAACATTTCTAAACAAAATTACAAATTCGAGTAAACATATTATTTGGTCGGGGACTTTAACATCAACCTAATTAACTATGCTTCAAATACAAGTTCTAAGAATTTTATAAATAATCTTCTATAAAGTAACTATATCCCAGCAATAACCAAATCAACAAGAGTTTCAAAAAAGTCTTCTACTCTGTTTGATGACATCATAACTAACAATTTTTATAATACATCTCTTTACGCAAGTATAATTCAGACTGGTTAATTTGATCATTTTTCTACATTCTTTGCTAACAATAAAATTTTAATTAGCAATGATGCCACAAAATCAGACAGATCAATGAAAATTCCTTTAAATATTTTAAAAACTGTTAAAAAAATCATGTTGATTGGAATCTAGTTTTGCAATCAAGTGAGGCTTGCAAACAACAATTCTTATAACTTGTTTCTCGGTCGATTTTGCAAGCAATACGAAATAGCGTTTCCAGATTAAAAATAATGATAAATACCAAGTCACTTCAAAATCTATGGATGTCGAAAGGCCAACACAAATTTAGTATTTAAATCTTCAAAAAAGAATGAAAAAAATAAAGTATTAAGTAAAAAAAGAAAATCTTATAAAATTGGAATAACTTATAAAAACTACAAAAATATATTCAAAGAAACGAAAAGAAACTTAAAAAAACTTTATGATGCATTTATTATCAAAAAACAAACAAACGGAAATACTATACTTTTTTCCGTTTTGTAAGATTTTATTCCGTGTAATTAAGGATTTATTTGGAAAAAATAGTTATAAAAAAAATACTCTTCCAAATAATCTTTTAACTAACGGAAAATTAGTTTATGATAAATCAATTATAGCTGAAGAACTAAATGACTACTTTGTTAATATTCGTCCGAATTTAGTTGCTAAAATTCCTCCTATTTCCACTCCTTTTCAGTATCAAAAGTAAAAAGTGTGAAAGTTTTAATAAAATTATTGTTGATATTGTCAAACTAGTATTTGATGTTTTTGAACCTTCTTTATTTAATGTTTTTGATCTTATTTTTAAGTCAGGTATTGTTACTGACAAACTAAAAATTACCCATATAACACCAATTTTTAAATCTTGAGATAAGACAAATATTTTAAATTACAAGCCTAGATCTATCGTACCTTGTTTTTCAAAATTGCTAGAGAGAATAATGTATAATAGGCTATATAATCATCTAACTGAGAACAATATGTTGTACTGCACGCAGTTTTTGAACTTTCCAATCAAACTTTGTTAACGCCTTTGATAATGACTGTTTTACATTAGGAGTTTTCATTGATCTGTTAAAAACTTTTTATACCGTAAATCACAATATACTAAAACTTGAAAATTACGAAGTAAAAAAATTAAAATTACTTTGCTTCAAAAGGAAGCTGACGAATCGAAAGCAATTTTTATACTATGATCAAAATAATACAATTTCTTACTCCATTACTTGTCGAGTTCTTCAGAGCTCTATTTCACGACCACTTTTATTTCTATTGTACATAAACTCTCACACTTAGCAACAAATCTTTTAGATCTAATTATACTTGCTGATGATTCAAATCTTTTTTGCTCTCGCAGAAATATTAAAACTCTTTTTAAAATAATTAATGAACAGTTATGTATAGTTATTGAGTGCTTTGTAAATAACAAACTTTCACTAAATGTAGATAAAACAAAGTACATAGTTTTCCATAAAGTAAATTAGAAAACATCCCATTCAAGTTATCAAATCTTATAGTTAATAATACTTATATTTAAAATACGTAAGCTTTTTAGGAGTAAAACTGAATGAAAATTTAGAGTGGTATTCACATATAAATAGTATTGTAACAAACTTTCAAAAAGTATCGTTATGATGTTTATGGCTAAATCTTTGCTAAATACAACATGATTAGAAAAATTATACTTCGCTTTTATACACAGTTATTTGTCTTACTGTAATATTGTTTTGGCTAGTA
Organism: Hydra vulgaris; assembly: GCF_038396675.1. Classification (NCBI taxonomy): domain Eukaryota; kingdom Metazoa; phylum Cnidaria; class Hydrozoa; order Anthoathecata; family Hydridae; genus Hydra; species Hydra vulgaris. Next base: position 10,316,665 of record NC_088930.1, on the reverse strand, counting down.
CTAACCACACAAAGCTAAAGAAAATCTATTACAAACAAAAACATACGTGCAGAATAGTGTTTGGAGCCAACCGAAATACTCCTTGCGAACCACATTTACGTGCGCTCGGTGCTTTGAATGTGAATAAACTCAATTTACACCAAGTTTTATTGTTTATGTTTAAAAAAAAATGGGATCGTCTCCAAAAATTTTTCAAACTTATTTTGATAAAATTAATTAAAAGTAAACAAGATTTTCACTTAACAACTTTGTTTTTCTCAAATATATAAGTTATATTATCAAATTATATATATATATATATATATATATATATATATATATATATATATATATATATATATATATATATATATATATATATATATATATATATATATATATATATATATATATATATATATATATGTAACTTAAAATTAATTTCCAATTCAATTAAATACCGCCGACTAGGGTTGAAAATTTTCCGAAAACTTTCCGGAAATTTTCAAAATTTTTTGATTGCAATAAACTTAGTTTATTATATAGTTTTATAAAATTCATTTCATTGTTTCAAAAATATACGTTTTGTAATCGTAGTACTAGGGTATTCTTTAAATATTTCAACAAAAAATATGAAATAATAAAACCCACAAGCGAAAAATACTCATCTTTTAGATAACTTTGAAAAATCACGTTTGCCAATTTAAGATTTAAAAGAGATTAAAACGCAATAAATCGCTCAAGTTGTGATATGTTACTTTTACTTACATTACTTTCGTGAAACAAAAAAAAGTAGATGTGTTTCGAGTTAGCTTGTCCTTTTGAGCTTGTGTTTAACATATATCCAGTATTTACTACTCTTAACTACGATGTAAAATATTAACAAAATAAAATCTTTTTTAGAATTACAAGTTTTATTGTGCTCTATTTATGTTTGGTGTTTTAAAGAAACAAAGATTTTTTATGTGTGAAGATTGCATACAAAGACGATTTTCGGGGGACGGTGTGTTGGGTAGAGGTTGTTCTACCCTCACAAAAAAGGTGATTTTCAAGTTACAGTCGGTTTTTTGACGAATTTAGCTAGCTAGTCGGGTGTTTGACACAATTCAGTCGGGTGAATTTTAGTTTTTAAGGGCCTTTTTTTTATTTTTATTTTAAAGAAACCAGTCGGTTCTTTTTACGGATTCACAACCCCCACCTCCCCCTATATTTTTTAATTTACTGATTTTTAAAGTTAAAAGTGCTCTAACAAGGTTGTGGCGAGTGAGACTCAAGTTATAAAAGCACTTATTTAAACATAGCGGTGGAATTTTTGACCTCGAAATTATTAGTTCTTTATTTTTATAGCAAACTATATTTTTAAATATAGTTAGCAATAAAAATAATATATTTTACCATAAATTGTCCATAATAACTGCTTAAATAAGACATACAATTTTACCCGTTAATTATAAAAAAACTTTTTTTGAAAATTTCCGGAATTTTTCCCGAGTTAAAAATTTCCGGGAAATTTTCAACCCTACCGCAGATCTTATATGTGAAAAAAATTGCCAAATATTTTTCGACAAAAACAAGATCACATTAGAACAATTTAATAAATGAATCATAACGATTATTACAGTTCAGGGATTTTAATATATCCGACTTTAAAAGTTTCTTTCAAAGTAACCTCAATCAAACAAAAACATATTTATTTATATCAATGGAATTCAAGTGATGATTTTAAAAACTCATCTAGTGATTATGTTAATTATGAAAATTTATTTTGTTTTACTATGCTTTTTTTGTCATTCGAGAATTTTTGTTTATACATTTGAGCAATTGTAAGGAGGAGGCTGAATAAGTGCGAATTTCATAACTGCGAATCTGCATAAGTGCGAAGCAGTTGCAAAGACTGGCATAAGTGCGAACTGGCACAAGCGCGAACTGGCATAAGTGCGCCGAAAGAATTTGCAAACATTGGCATAAGTGCGAACTGGCATAAGTGCGAACTTGCCAATTCGCCACTTATGCCAATTTGCACTTATGCCAATGTTTGAAAATTCTTTCGGCACACTTATGCTAATTCGCGCTTGTGCCAGTTCGCACTTTTGCCAGTTTTTGCAATTGGTTCGCACTTATGCCAGTTCACACTTATGCCAATGTTTGCAAATTCTTTCGGCGTACTTATGCCAGTTCGCGCTTGTGCCAGTTCGCACTTATGCCAGTTTTTGCAATTGTTTCGCACTTATGCCAGTTCGCGCTTGTGCCAGTTCGCACTTATGCCAGTTCGCACTTATGCCAGTCGCACTTATGCAGATTCGCAGTTATAAAATTCGCACTTATTCAGTCGCCCCATTGTAAGCATTTTAACACTTTATAATTATTTGAAAATTATAGTTATTTTGAATTTCTTTATACTCTAAGTTATTTTCTGTTTCATTTCTAGCTTATACTTTTTTATATATTTGTATGCTACGGCTATGTAGAATTTTTTTTATATGGGGCTTGGTGATAAGGCAAAACATGTCTTCTTTTTGTTCGAGCCATTAATTTTGTTATATGTATATGCAATGTAAACTCTTTAACGGCGAAATAAATTACACATACAAAAAAAAAGAACTAAGCTCTACACAGTTTAAATGGAACTCTCGATCTAGCAAATCAAAACAAAATTCTTGTTGTATAGAATTGTAACTCGTGTGTATCAAGATCCATTGAAATAGTCAAGTGACGTATGGATTTTATATTATATTCTGAATCTTAACCATGAGAGCCTACCGCCGCACAGTGAGTCAAAATCCATAAAAACGGCAAAAAAAAAACCTAAAAAAAACTATTGATAGAAAATAATTCACTAAATTATAATGTAACTAAATACCACTAAAAGACAATATTTTTTTTTTTTTTGTGGTTAGTTTTCGAAAATTTACCAATTTATACTCTTTTCCGAGACTTATTTATTTTATTTATATGAAAACTCGTTTCCGCAATTCTCGCTGTAGTATCACTTTTTGAAGATTAGTAGGGGTGAAAACTGTTAAAAATTTATTTTAAAGCTATATGTTCATGAAAATAACACATTTGGTTCCTATTAGTAAAAATTTCGTACTCAAGCAGATGGTGCTAATTATCAAACCTAAAAACAAAAATATGTAAGATTTAACGGCATGTTGCACGTTTAAAAAATTTATAATTAAAACATGCGTATAACTAACAATAGTACATAGGTCATATTCACCATGAAAAGAATACATCTAGTTTCTATTATTCAAGAGTTAGGAATTACTCATGTTAGTTTACTTGAGGCTCTTCTACGTGAGTTTTGTGTACAGGAGGGTCTATACCATGATTGACGAATCATCAGTAAATAAAGTAAGCATCAGTAAAAAAAAAGAAAAATAAATATCTGAAATGATAAATCTTAAGAAAACTCTATAAATATTTAAATATAAATTCCAATCTAAATTGCGGAAACATTCAAGAAACTTCTGAAGATTTCTGGAACATGAGCGACCTTGGTTGGACAAAGATATAACAGTGGACAAAAATGAATTTGCAGTAGGTCCAGGTAGAAAGAGCAAGGACTAGGAAAATTTAGCGATAGAAGCATCTAAGGTAATAATTAATCAATTAAATTCAAACCAATTCAACAAATAGTTTGCTTGCTTAAATATTAAATATTATTTTGTTTAAGGTTTCCAAATTGGCTGAACATCCTGCTAAGGCATTAGCTCTAATAAAAAAAGTCACTAAAGATCGCAGCAAAAAAAACTTTGTTGTTCTCATAAAAAATCCAACAAACTCTAATAAATTTAAAAGCACGGAGATAAGTTTTGAATTATAAAAAGATAAAAACGAAAACTGAAGATGCCTTGAGCTTAATATTTAGAGTGTTTTTTCAGATGAACAGTATCAAATTATTAGAAATTCGTCCTTAATTCATAATGCAGATATTTATCCTTCACGTTGTGAAATTAAGAATGAGAGACAAAAATGTTTTCTTGAAAGTTTAATTGGAACAGAAACTACTTTAACTCATCTACAGGTTTGGTATAATTTACTTTAACTCATCTACAGGTCATTTACAGAAACTTTAACAGGTTTGCTTTAATTTACTTTAACTCATCTACAGGTCATCTACAGAAACTACTTTTACATCTTGAAAGTTTAATTGGAACATCTACTTTAACTCATCTACAGATTTAATCATTCTCCGACAAGGATACTAACTCTATGAGAATATTCACTGAATGCAAAGGAAAGTTTGAGGATGTACCTTACTTTAAAGATGGTTTTGATAGTGTATCTAGTCAAAGTGTGTATAAAAAAATGTATACTAATACAAATAATGGCGAGGCCCAAGTTAACAACAAAGTCTTTCTCAGACAGCTATTGTTCTACTTAAATTAACCAACATTAAGGAAAATATATAGATAAATAAGCAGCCCTTTATTACAAATTACTGTAGACCCATATATCTCTAATATCAAAAAGAAATAGAAAAACTGATAGAAAATTAATATGAACATTATAAAAAAGAAATTAATAGACTTGTCAAGTTTGAGGTGAAGTTAGAAGTAGAACTATCACATTTAACTTCAAATTCGATTTAACCATATTTGATGGTAAAGTGGTTAATACCTTTACTTCTCTGTCATTCCAGTCGTGTAATGGTTTTGAAGTTAAACCCAGTAAACCTAATAACCATTAGAACTGTCAATTGGTTTCTACTCCAAGGAGTTACAAGAGGAATAAGAAAATTCACAAAGCTTGATTGAATCATCCTGTTAAGATATCTAGAAAGAGTGTTATAATGAAACAGTACCTATACCTCTTGATTAGATTAAAAGTGATCCTGTAATATCAAACATTTATTTCAAAAAATACAATTTTGAAAATGAAAAACCACTTCCCCAAAAGCTTTATCTTTATTAATGCCGTAATAACAAAATAAAGATTTTTTTTATTAATAATTATCAATAAAAAATCTTTATTTTGTTTTAATAATAATTATTAATAAAAAAATCTTTATTTCGTTATTACGGCATTAACAATGATAAAAACAAACAAAAATAAAAACAAACCTATTATAATAGGTTTTTCTTTTTTTGTTTTCTCAAAAAATAGAGTGAAGAAAATATGATGAGTGCAATTAACCATGTCAGATCAGAGTCATCAGTTTTGCGCGTTAGGAAGCAATTTGCACAATATACCACATACAACACTAAGAGAAAGGAAAATTGATATTGGAGCAAAGCGAAGAAGAAAACCTACTTTAAAATTTTCTCTGGAAAACTTAAATCAATTATGCTAGCAACAGGGAAAAGTTAGGGATCTACAACTTGACGTAAAATAAAGAAAAGTGGTTACACCAAAAGGAAACAAAAACTATTCACTGTCGAACAAGTGAAAATCGAGAGTCAATCGTTGTGGTTGCCTGTGTGAATGTACAAGGCAAGTTCATTCCATCACATATGATAATAAAGGGAAAGACATCCAGGTCTTTAATGGGTTTTAACTCAGAGTGTGCCAGGAACAAATTGGAGCTGGTCTAAAAGTGGTTGAACTAAAAAGAGCTTTGCAAAGTTATGGTTTAACAAAATATTTTTGGAAAATATTGGCACACCAAGTCCTCAGTTGTTAATTCTTGATTGGTTCGGTTCTCACAACTTCTTTGAGCTTATTGATATTGCTATCCAGATCCTAATTCCTTTACACTCATCAAACTGGCTTTACCATTGTAATTGCACATTATTCAGACCACTAAAAAATTATTATCACTCTACAGCACAAGGTCTAATGGGTCAGTCTCCAGGAATTACTACTTGTCGTTCAAATTTTGAAGGCATATTTGTTTCAGCATGGGAAAAAGCAATCACTCCAAAAAATATTTTATCTGGGTCCAGTATGGATGAAATTTATCCATTCGATTCTCAGGCTATTCCAAATGATGCAAATTTGCCAAACTATCTGCACTCAATTGAGGATGTTTTAACTAATTCAACCTTTGATGATATTTCAATAACTAATAGACCAGAAATGTCATTGATCAACATAAATAAGAATGAAAATCTGAAAGTACATGAGAATGCAAAAAAAGAAGTCTAATTAACGTGAATAGTGTAATGATTCCAACTCTATCACAACCCTTACAAATAATAGAAACTGAAATGAATGCTGCTCAGTTGGCAACCCACAACTATCTGTTTAAAAACGGCTTTGATCTTTCTTTGCGAAAACAGGTTTAAAACCTTGTGCGAAGTGAAAAGATTAGTTGTAAATGTCCGAAAATATGTCCAAACATCAAAATCATTGGTAAAAAAAAAAAGAAGTTACTGAAGTCAAATCTTCTACGGATAGTATTAGCCTATTGTGTTTTTGCTGATACTAATATAAAATAAATATTATAAGTTAAATTTAAACTAGTAACTTTGATACCCATGCTATATTTACTTTTTGTTACTTAGGTCTAAATGAAGCATAAACTTTGATACTCATGCAATATGTACTTTTTGTTACTAAATTATAAATAAAGCAATTAATGAATTAAATGAAGCTAAATTCAAATGAAACTTTACCAACATGCGTTTAGTTAGTTTTATAATTGTTTTCTTAGAAATTTCAATCATCAATTTTTAGGAAACTAGTTTTTCAGAAATTGATATTAAATTAAAAGATGAAAGTTTCATTGCATTGGATACAGACTTTATTGCTTTGCTGGATTCTAGATAGATTCATAACACCGAAATTGAATTCTGTTGCAGTTTCAGTTTTTCCGTTTGCAAATTCTTCCTACTCTGGTAAGTAAATCATTTTATAAGGTCATCATTTATTTCATAACAACAATGCCACTTTTAGTATGTTAAGAAATAGTAGTTTGAACTTATTTCAATATTTCTATATTTATTGTATGTATGTTTTATTAAAATGCTGTGCAGGTGACGATGATGAGTATTAGATGAGTGCGCAGAGATCATGATGTCTCTGCATATCCTGAAGCCACTACACAAAAAAAGAGAGCAAGCAGAGCAGGTCAATATAAGTTCTTTGTTTTAACTTCTCAAGAAGCATATTCAGCATAATGAAATAAATGAAGCATAAACTTTGATACTCATGCTATCTGTACTTTTTGTTACTAAATTCTAAATGAAAGCAAAACTGAAATATCACCAAGACAAAATCCAATAGGAAAGAAAGAAACACGAAAGAAAAAAAGTGCGACTTTTCAATACTAATAAGCGACTCAAGGTAAAAGAAATATAAGCTGTATTGGCTGAGAAAAGAAACTGAGAAGAGAAAAAAGATTGTGCAAAAAAGATTAAATCAAAAACAAAAAAAATCCATTTCAGTATCCTCAGCATCTCAACCATTAGTTGGTACCATAATTTCATTGACGAAATTAGGTAATTTTTTAGATAATGAAATTAGATAATATTTCACGTGTAGAAAAACCTTCATCCAGCATTATTGAACCAGAAATAGAAAATCCAGTTGATAATGAAAATAAAAAATTAAAAAAATCAAGGAAGTAAGTTACGAAAGAAAACAGGGAAAATTGACAAAAAAAAGACTTCAATAAAGATAGAACTCCTTGTGGGCCATGCAAAGTAATTTTTTGTGAAGATAAAAGTGAAAAAAACTAGATTGAATGACAGGAATGCTATAAAAGGTACCACAATACATGTCACAATACTTGTGAGAAAGATTCTGACTAACACGTACTCAATATTTGAAAACTCTTTTCATATCAGTCGCAATTCATTTCTATAGTTGATGTATGTATTATCTTAATGTAATATATCTTTAATAATATTACTGAATATTAATTTTTAAGTTATATTTTTATAAACTACGATATATTAGGTACTATAAGGTAACCTTTGCTAAATACTATATTATCTTATTTGTTCTAAAATCTATTTTTCTACCTCATAATATGCCATACTTTGAGGTACTTAAATAAAGTAGCTTTAGAGTAATTAAAATTAACACAATGAATTAATCTCAACACTGGGGAAGGAAAATCTTATGGTTTTTAGTATTTTTATGGTCCAAACGTATTAAGTGTAGCGTTTGGAGTTTACAAATTAACTAACGAGATTTAATCTCGTACATCTGTATATAATGTTGCCTAGTGTGCAAGATTGAGTTCAAGTGGGTGAGGTTCAGTGCTTTTGACACCCAATATAGTTTTTAATTGTAATATCAAACACTCATAAAATTTGGAACGGTCTGCATAGTTTTGTAGCTGAAAGACTAAGCAATCTAATGATGCATAATGCAGTGGTGTGAGTCTATAAACACCCTGTATTTAGTGCGAATGTGGGCAAAGTTTGATTAAATTACCCTAAATATGCGCGCATTGGTTTGAGGTATTTTAATTTTTTACGTGCCAAAGGTACAGGTAACATTTATATTAAAAATATGTGGTATTCTCTTTTATGATAGCTTATCGAGAAATCCATTTTTTTATTTAAATCATATTTTGGGCGCGTAAATAACATTTACACGCGTAAAACATATTTTTAATAGGGAATTTAAATGTTTTGACCCCAAATACGGTAGTATTCATGTATCACATGTTTATATGTGATAGTAATATATATTTTTTGGCAACTACAACTACAAACATCACTTAATAATAAACTTGTTTTTGTTTATATAGTATTATATGAAAATGCATCATTCTTACTTGCTTACCAAGCTGTGTGAGACCACATATTGTGCGCAACGAATTTTATTGTTCGATACTCACAAAAATAAATTAAGAAAAGAGACACGATATTAAAACAATATCCCTCATATAGCCTCAGAGCATAACATAGAGACACAAAGAGCCCTTATCATCAAATTTCGGTTTGTTTTTTTGTGACTTTGCTTTAAAAAACATTAAAAAATTTTCTTTGTTGTTGCATTCTCTCCTGCATTATTCTTATAAAGCAAGTGTTTTACCACTTCTTCATTACAGCATGAAATTATAAAATGTTTAGTCTCAACTCAATCAACTAAAATATTTTTAAAAACTCTAAAGAATATTCTAAGTTCTCCAATTATCGTCAAATCAGTCTTTTCTCTATTATTAGCATTAAGTTTTTAATTAACAAACTTCTAAAATCTTATCTCGAGTCGAATAACTTATTTTACGATAATCAATAGAGAATTGGATCTTCTCGTTCTACGGCTGACTAGCTAACTGTGTAACAGAAAGGTTCCATCGTGCGTTAGATGGAGGCAGTGAGGCAAGGGCTATTTCTCTTGAAATATCAAAAAATTTCTATAAAGTTTGGCATACTGGTCTTCTCCATATGCTTTTTTTATATGGTGTATGTTGCAAAACTTTAAAGATTATTAAGTCAATTTTCTTTTAACCGCAGTATTAAAGTACCCTCGAAGGCCAATACTGTTCTTTATTTCCAGTAATTTCTAGGGTATAGTAAAGTTCTATCCTCAACTTAACTCTTCTGTCTTGACAAAAAGTTTTGACTTTCACATTACTTAAATCTGATCTCTCTTTTGTAACAGTTTGGGGTTTAAAGTGGCTTTTGAAAATTAGTTCCAACAAAACTCAGTTATTTACAGCAAGAAACTATTGCAAAATTTCTATATTGTTGATTGACAACCTGAGATCTCTAATTTATGTCTTCTTGGATTATCATTCATTACTGACCTCTTACAGAAATCATATATAGGGGAGACCGGGGCTGTTGGCTCGGTTTTTACTCTATGAGCTCTGTAGCCCTAACAGTACATTTTTTTAAAAATATTAAAGTGTAGTCTTAAAGAGTATGGATTAGGGTATCTTATAAAATTTGCATTCATTTACAAAAAAAAAATTATTGGGGCCTTTCCGGCAAACTATAAAAATGATTATTAATGCACTATTAAGTGCAAAATTCATAGAAATTTTTTTTAAATTAATTTTTGCAACAGTTTTATCCCAAAATTTAATACTACTTTTAGCTGGTACCAAATATTAGTCCGTATAAAAGCCAAACAGTAGCCCACCTTTTATCTGTGGAAAAAAAAACTAAAAAAATTTTTTTTATAATTTTTTTGTAAGAATAAATATTTTCAATATTGTTAAAAATTAAAAAAAAAAGTAATAATAATTTTATAAAAATAAATATTTTTTTCCATATTAAATGCCACGAGCCAACTTACCCCGTGTAAAATTTGTCAACTTACGCCGAAAGCTTTTTTTTTAATAAACAATCTATAGATCCTGAAAAACGGCAGCTTTGAAAAAAAAGTCTGACTGGACATAGTAAACCAATTGTGACTGGAACTTTTACAATAATTTTTTTTTCATACGACTAAATATTTTCTTTGTAAAGTAAAAAGGAAGCGATGTTCTAAAAGTTAGGTTTTTGTCCAAAAAACGCATAAATCTCAATATCTTCCATGCGCATGCGCGAATCCTGACAATACTACAGTGAATGATGAAATGGTCAATAAGGAAGTTTCGGAGTAAATTTTGTCACTTTCTGATGAAAAGCTCTAAAAATAAACGCAGTTCGTCAACTTACCCCTGCGGCCAACTAGCCCCGGTCTCCCCTACAATCCATTGCAAAGTTAGCATTTGCTAAAGTTGGTACTCTTTATCGTGCTCCCCTTTTTCTTACTCTCTCTACCTGTACAAATCTTTTATTCGTCTCTGTATGGAATACTGTTATCATATTTGGACTGTTTTTTCTAATGATTCTCTTTCTTTACTAGACAAGATTCAAAAACATATTGTAGATTAGTTGGACCTACTCTATTTGCCAGGCTTGAGCCACTGTTCCATCATTATAAGGTTGCATCTGTTTCTCCTTTATACAAATACTGTCATGATCGCTGCTCAGACGAGCTATCATTACTAGCTTCACCAACCAAAACTCATTTTCTTGACTCTTTATTCACCGCACTCTTTTACTGTATCTGTTCTTACGTACTGTAGAAACTTTTATTCATCTAGTTTTTTTTCTACCATTTCAATGGTTTGGAACTCTCTCCCATCCCCATGTTTTTACAGTTCAGTCATTTTTTTTTAATGCGAAAAAATATGCGAGAAAAAAAGATGCGTTAAAATTAAATTTGCGCATCTTTTTTTTTATTAAAGGGTTATTGTTTTTATTATATAAAGGTAACTTTATTTATCATTTTATATGGTAAAAGCAAAACATGTCGTTCTCCATAAGAGCTCCTCGGACCAAATAACAAATAATAAAGAGCCTAAACATTGTTTTAACTTGAGATAAACCAAACGATTAATATTGGGCACCGAACGTTTTTCAAAGGCCAGTCAAAGATCCTCGTTAAACGAAAAGATAACACATTTGTTTAAGTATGAAATCTATAGATATTTTATAACACATAAATCAAGCAAGTAGAAAATATTGCCAAAATTACAATTAAAAAATATAAAAAATAATTCTTAAATACAACTTTGAAAACAATTTATTATAATGGTTGAAAACAAAATTATATTGGCAAGGCTTAGTACACTTTATTTACACGATAAAACTATACAAAAGTGCTTGCATTAGAAAGTTTTCTCCATTTTATTTCTTCAAAGCCTTCTGCCTCATCTTCGTCATTTGCTGATAAACTTATAGCAAGAGAGTACGAAATGCTTGTACCAGTGCTGGTTTTATCAATATCTGGACTTTCTAAAACTTGAGAAACGTTTAAACTTTGCATCGGAATAGTTTCTTCAGTTAAGTCTAATTGAAGGAATTCCATGTCAGAACGATCTTCTCTTGATTTCTTCCATTTTAAGCACAGAAAAACTGAGCATATAAGTATTAAAATAGTTATCAAAACTGCTGCAGGTACCATTACAAACAATGTAACTGGGATAGAACTCGCTTGATGTTCACGCGACTTAGTTTGAATTGTTACATTTTCTAAAGAAAAAAAAATACAAAAAACACCTTTAGATAAAGTATAAATAATAATTTTTCATATTAAATTATAAGTGCGCATAAAATAATGGTACAAGATAAAAGTTATAAAATTAGCCTTTTTTAAACCGCTTCAGACCTGGAAACTAATATTAACTTTAGGGGACATTTTTTTTAAAGCGCAATATTTGTTTATATTTATAACTTGTTGTTTTTAGGCAGTTTAATTCTTTTCTAAATTATGAAGTGGTATTGCAGCTCGTTTTAACAACTTTAGATCTAAAGATAATGAGGGAAATCCTATAAAAGCATATCGATTGCCGAGAGATGAAAATATTCAGAAACTTTACATGAAGTTTTTTAAAACATCTGGAATGAATTGGAAAAAAGGACATATATGTTCCGCCCATTGGAATAGCAACATTAGAAATAACACCGAACATTTACCAGACATTATTGTTCCTCTAGATCAGCTGGAAAAGCTTAAAAAAAGAGTTATATTGTGTGTTGTCGAAATTGCGTTAATATAGAAAAAAAGCTATATTAACGCAATTTCGACAACACACAAAGCAAAGAAATTGTTTATATTTAAAAATGCTTCAAAAAGATTTAAAACTGCTTTATCAATCGCTCAAAATATATATAGTTTTAAAAACAGACGAACCTTTGTAGTTCGTTCTAAACGAACTATGAAAAAAACTAGAGAATTTTCAAAAACTGAATTAAAAAAACAACTTTAAAAAAATCCTTAAAAACAATCGAATTATTGCAAACTGTTATAAAAAAAAGATATTTGCATATCCAAATTTAAAAATAAAGTACTTAAGCAAAGTGTAAAAATTCAAGAGTTAAAAGTTGAAATTATGCATCTCTCTGGTAGCATAGTTAATTGAAGAGCAAAACAATTTACCTATGAAAATATTAAATCAAGAAAACAAGCATTTCAGTACTTACAGTAGCGTCCAAAAGTAATCGGACAAACATCTTTTTGGTTATATTTTTTCATCGAGTAAACATTTTTAAATGAAATTTTGCATAAGCATGTCAAATTATACTACAATTATTAAAAAAAAAAAAAAATCCAAATTTGGGAGTAATTACTCAAAATTTTAATAAAAGAATGGAAATGATAGGCTCAAAAGTAATTGGAAAAACTAAATACGTCGTTTAGAAAAAGAAAAAAAGGATTCTCAACAAAGGATAAGTTTTCAGCATTTTTTTATGAAGGTTTCTGTTAAATAATATATATAATGTTACATAGTGGTATATTCTGTTACATAATGTATATAATCTGTGCATAATTCTAGTACTTCGTTGGAAAACCTTTTGCCGCCACGACAGCATTACATCTACGTGGCATTTGATCAACCAAATTAATTAAAGCATCAATTGGTATTTCCTCCCAAGTGCACTTAATCAACTCAAACAAATCATGCTGATTAGATGGTTTCTGAACACTAGTTTTTCTCTCAATATGTTCCTAAAGATGTTCGATTGGGTTCAGGTCCGGAGATTGCGACGGCCATTCCAAGATACAAACTTTCTTTTGAGCCAGAAATTCCTTGACTAGCTTGGAGGTGTGTTTTGGATTGTTTCCATATTATAATACCAAAACATATTAAACTTTGATTCATCACTCCATAGTAATTTCGACCATTGGTTTGCTGTCAAATGTAGATGTTCTTTAGCAAATTTTAACCATGCTCTACGATTTTTTGCAAAAAGTTTTTTAACAGGACGACAGCCAAAAAAGTTGTTTTGTCTTAAGCGACGCTTTAAGCGTTAAGTTGTTTTGTCTTAAGCGACGCATAAGAGCAAAAAATTTGATGTGACTGTGTAAATTTTCTATGAATTTCTTTAGCACTTGTGCGTGGATTTGCCTTTGATGATCTTACTACAATATTATCTTGGCGAAAAGTTGTTGATTTCGGGCGTCCTGACTTTGTTGAAACTTGGAAGTGACTATGTTGTTGAAAAACTTTTAATGTATAACCAACTGTTGATCGCAGAATGTTCATATCTATTGAAATTTGTTGCATAGCCTTACCGTTATTAGATGCTTGTAGAATCAACTTTTTCACTGCCTTGCTTAAATATTTATTATGTCCCATTGCTCATTATTGATCATTGAATGTTTTTATAAAAATCTGTCTTCAGAAAAAGAAGTTAAAATACTCTAAGTTATATCAACGTTGTTAGAATTTAGTTTGTCCAATTACTTTTGAGCCACTCATTTTTCAAAAGAAAATTTTGATAGGCTTTTTGAATGTGTCCAACCGTATCTACATTATATACCATACCCAGGTTGTCCAAATACAGGTGAAAAAACTGTTAATAATGAAACACAGTTCTTTAGTGTTCTGACTGTATGTCGTCATGGATTAAATTTATAAAATTTTTGCTTGAAGCCTTATACAACTGTACATAGAATTTTCACTGATCGGGTTATATTTTGTGCTACACTTTTTAACGAAATGGATTTAAAAGTTGATGGTAGTTTTCTTCTAAAGAAAATGCCAGATATATTTGTGAAAACTAGCAATGAATTAACTGACATTGTTATAATTGTCATAGATACCACTGAATTCAAATTTCAGCATGCTTCTAATCTTAATTTGAGTAGATTAATGTTCTCTCACTACAAAAACATTAATGCAGGGAAAGCCCTTATTGGAAAAGCTCCTCATGAAATGGGCCTTTTTTTCAGTGACATTTATCCAGGGTCTATAACACTGATAAACAAATAAATTTTTTTTATGGAAATCTTGTTAACTAGGTGGTTTTTTAAAACAAATTAAATATGCTGATTTCAAATATGTAAACGATTTTTCACCATCACATCAAGTTGTAAAGATATTTGGGTTCAAATCTTTAGTACTTGGGTTAAAGTCCTTAATATTGTCGAAAAAAATGTTATTCAAAAGTATGTCAACCTGGGTCTCAAAAGAAGTGTATTTTCATATAGATTTTAAAAATGTTATTTGTTTGTAATAAAAATAAGTACTTTTTGTATTATTGCTGAGAAACATTTTGTTAAAATTTTTTTAAGAGTCTTTAGCATTTTTTCACATAACTTTTTTTTCAATAAATTTTAAATCAAAATTTTCTAAAATCTCTATGAAAATACGCTTTTTTTGAGACCCAGGCTGACATTTTAAATAACTTTTTTTTCGACAGTATTAAGACTTTACCCCAAATACTAAAGATTTGAACCCAAATATCTTTACAACTTGATGTGATGGTAAAAAATGGTTTGCATATTTGAAATCAGCATATTTAATTTGTTTTAAAAAACCACCTAGTTAACAAGATTTCCACAAAAAATTTTTATTTGTTTATCCGTGTAATTAATAATAAAATATTTCAAAAAGATAAATAGTTATATGTAAAAATACATTATGTTTGAATTGTAAAGTCGGTATCATTCTCAAAATTTAATAAAACAACTAATCTTGTGTATTTCTTGACAAAATTTCGAATTGGTTTTGGTTTTCAAAGTTTAGTTCTTTGGTGAGCAATTTTTCTCTGAGCAAACAAACTTCTTTGTTTTCATGATAGTTCCATGCAAATGTTTTTTAATTCAGATAAAATAGTGTCACAAATGTCTAATAGCATATTAATTAGTATATTATTTAATTCAATTAAAAAAAAAAATTCCATTCAATCTAATGATTGAAGGGGTCCATCGCAGTTTTCTGCCCTTGTTTTAACCTCTAAAAGCAAGCCACCAGCAGCAAGGGCTTGCTCCATAGCATATTTTTGTAGAGTGTGTAAAGAAACCACATTTCATCGTTTTGATTGGGAAACTTTTTCAAAATAAGATATAGCACTTTTTTCAAACTCTAGTCCTCTTTTTATATTTTTGATCAAAAGTTTGTTATCTTCGCTTTTACCAGTTTTTACAGTACTCCAGCATTCAATAAATTCGTTTTTTCCCTGAAGTTTAAGTAAAGAACGTAAACGAGTTCCAATTATTTCAAATCTATTTAATTGATCCCACTCTTCAGCATTTTGTGCAACATCTATATAATTAGCTCCCTGTGGTTTTGGTCAAAGCTTACAATACCAATTCGTGTATTAAAAGCAGAAGAATTGTTGAAATTTGTTATTATTGTGTTAATTCTCTGTAATTTATTTGTGTCGCTAGATAATATTGTTTTATCAAATAAAAGCATTTTTGTATAATCATGATTAGCAAGGCATATTGCTTTTTTTTTCAAAGATAAAATTTAAATTTTTTTAAAGATAAAAGTTAAATCTCTCCTAAAAAAGACTTTCTACCACTATCATATTTAGAAAGAACTGAATAAAAGTGTTCAGTAACAGGTTTCTCCTTTTTGAGCTTTTCTTTTAGTACATTAGATATGTTAGAAACATCATGTTTAAAATAAGAAGTGTCAGGATCAACAGCAGAGCATTTAATAATGCCATGTTTTTATTTGTCTTTGCTGATTTTACTTTAATATCTTTAAGAGGCATCATAGGAATAGAGCCTTTTGCAATTCTTTTGTGCCATTTTTGAAGTGTTTGTGTACAAGTAAGCTCAAGTATTTTTTCTTTTGTGGACATGTAATGTTGTAAAGACAAAAATAAACATAATACATGGCAACATAAACCACTTAAAGCAACTGGACAAGGACAATGTAATTTAAATGGCACACCATTAACGAATAAAATAACTGCAGTTCCGATGTTCATAGGATTTTTTTACCATTGCTTTTACAAAGGTGTTTACTATTTTTCTGCTTTGATGCATACGTGCAGCTTGTTGGTCAATACTTCCTTTGTTTTTATGCAACAAATATTTTTTAAATATCTTTTGATCAACAAATGGCATTTTAGAGTAATCTATTTCCCATTTCGCAGAATTCGGTGGAATTATCATCAAAGAATCTAAACTGCACTCAAATTTGAAATTTCTATCAGCCCTGCTATTGATTTTATTGAGCAAATTCAGATATCTATTAAACTTTTTAATTCGATTTAGAAGTATATCCTTTAGAAGTACATCCTTTATAAGTACATCCTTTAAAAGTACATCCTTTAGAAGTACATTTTTTGTGCCTGAAGTAGGCAGTTACAGATTTTTTAACGTGGTAGCTTCTTCTAATGTGAATTTTGCATGCTCCATTATAAAAGAAAGTTATTATGATGAAACTTGTAGTTATTTGTTTGATATTGCTTATATTGTTGTTTGAACATATACTGTGCTTCAAAAAAATGCCCCCTCAAGTAAATATTAGTTACCAGATCTAACACGGTTTGAAAAAGGCTAATAGATCAATATATCGTCAGCCTGGAATACAAGTGTTGTATATGACACTGTGTTCAAATTGAGTAAATTTAAAGTGTAATTTTTGTTTATGTAAATTTAATTACACGTTGAAATTTAACTAAGTTGACTAAAATCAATGTTTTTGTAAAAAAAAAAAAAAACTACCCCCGTAACTAAGAGCACTATTTTTCAAATACAACAAACCTATTTCGAAATCAGAACATTTTGTTGGAATACAATTGTCATAGACGCAATTAAGTTGATAGTAGGTGAATTAAGGTTAAATTTACTTATGTTGTGACTAACAATGACAACATATTCTTAGTAGGCTACTAATTCACTGCTCCTTTGCATTTTTTACTTTAACTCATTACCGGTAACCAATTTACAGATTTATCTGCCATATACTTAGAAATAAACAATTTTTAATGTTCAAGCTTCTGATATAGAAATTAATAAGCTTATTATACATATATATTTATTAATAAATTGAGTATGATGTAAGCATTACTTACATAATCAATTTATAAATAATTAAATATTCACAAAAAACTTACAATTTTTCTTTTTTTCAATCATTAAAAAAAAATCAATTTAACACACATACCTTTCAACTTGTCTGTAAAAAGTGATATAAATAAGTTAAACCTTATATAAATAACCTTATATAAATAAGTTCCTTAAATATAAATAACAACCATTTCCATTATTGTACCTTTTTTTACAATAAAGAAATAAATATAATATATATAAATATATATAAAGAAATAAATATATACAATGTTTATAAGAACATTTTATAAAGTGATATATTTAATTGTTTAGACTTGGTGACTCAAAAAGACGATTATAAAATTCAAGATCATCACAGACAAATTATTTTACCATTGACTCAAGGGCATCAATTTTTTTATTTGAGAGCAAAAAACCTGTTGAATCATAGAGGAAATTCTTTCAGAACTTTAATTTTCTGTTTATTCTTTCTCTGAGGGGTACCTTTTACTAACCTTTCTTTAACTAATGGACATGACAATGACTTATTGAATTTAATATGAAAAGGTTATTTTTTATGACGCATTAGTTTTACTTTTGCAAAAGACTCTTTTTGAAATATAAAAACTTGGAAGCAAGTTTGAAGTTTTTGAAGTCATCTACATTTGTATGATTTTCAATTCTACTCCAGAAGTTTTTTCAATAGATTACAGTAATTTGAATAAAGTAGGAGGAATAAAGTAGAAGGAATAAAGAATGGGGACTCTCAAAGTGAATTAATTTTTTTTTCAATCACGCAATGTGCAGAATCTGAATCTATTTTGTACTGAACTATGACCAGGAATCTATTCTGTACTGAACTATGACCGGGTTCACAATACTTCTGTTCAATGAGCGGTATTTCGCTATCATTTTGAAAAAATTTTATTGCCATAGATACAATTGAATTCTTATTCTGAGAAACACAAGAATCTGACCACAAAATAATATAACTATTTGATATATTAGGACAGTCTTGAATGATTAAATTTAATGGATTATACAGACAACTTGCAAATTAATTTGCACCTCTACCTTCCCTTATTCTAAAGAACAATAAGTTTTTTTATTTAATGAACAGTGGGCTGTGAAATTTAGCAATTTAATTTTCTTTTATAGAATGAATGTAGAAATATTAGCAATTGGAAGGGGAAATACTTTTTCTAAATCAAAAGTTATAAATGCAGTAGTTTTATAATCTCAATTTGCAACTTTTGCTAGGGCGCATTTTCTTTCTTGTCTATTTAATTGTTTACTCTCTCTTTGCTGCAGTTTTTTTTTATCATCTTTGTTTTTATACTCTTGACATAAATCAAACAAACCTTTCTTTGGTTTATGAAATTGAATTCCACATTAAAAGTTAAATAATAAACATCTTTTTTACATTGAACTCTGAGTAAGCTTGTGTAAACAACCTGGACATTTTAATTGTACTCAACGACTCTAAATACTTTTAGTATTCTGTCTGCAAAAGTGAGAATATACTGTTGGAAAACTATTTATATGTTCTCTGATCTTATCTAAGACTTGATTAGGAGTTTTTCTACAAACCATTTTTCATTTACTACGTTATTAAAATCATAGTAAAATCTTCTTTCACTAATATTTAAAGTTTTTAGAAAGAATAATTTACTAACTCTGCTTCTAACATCATTCTTTTCAAAATGATAATTGTAAACACATTTCTGATGGTTTTTAATTCCTGAACATTTGCTTTTTCTTTTACAAAATCCCACCTTTCTACATTTTGAGTACAAAAGTTAAGTTTTTTAGTGTCTCTTTAGTTCCATTAATAAGAATGGATTTCAACTCTGTCATCAGCACTAAAAACTTCAAAACATTTTAGTGTACATACTGAAAAACAAGTTTCTCCTACTTTTCTCTCTGGTCTCTCTTAACCTTTTCTTTCCATGTAGGCCTTGCCACACTGTCATTGCTTTTTTCTGACATTCATTTTCCACTTGTTAACACTTCTTTGTCTTTTTCTTGTGAGTAAAAAAATTAATGTTATTAAAAATATAATTTAGAATATTATAAAAAACAATTCATAAATACAATTGATATAACAAATAAATAAATAAAAATTAATGATAATAAGAGAAACCTCAAGAATTTATTTAGAATGTAAAAATAATTATCTTTGTGTAACTTTTCGAGCACAAGACATTGTAATGAAATCTTTGTTAGGATTGTTAGGAGAAATGGTAATAGAAGAGAAAGATGGTAGGATCTTCTGCTACATAGCCAGGAAAATACTAATTGGTATCAGATAATCAGCATCAGAAACCAAAAATACTCCATATATGTTATAAAATAATCCATATTTGTTACTTATCTTTACAAAAAAATGATATATCTATAAATACAGTTTCATTTTTCTAATTACAAGTAATATTTTTTATTTACTGAACATTTCAATTCAATATTAAAAAATAAATCAAATGGATTTATTTTTTATTAACAAAAAACTAAATGCTAAAAAGTAAACAGGGGAATATAGATAATGAAATCTAAAGTCACGTGATCATATAGAACGCTAATATTGGTCAACGCTAAGTACAACAAATGTATGCCAACTGTCTCATATAAAAAGTTTATTTACGACAAAAGGTCTATTGAACTATATTAAGTTCTATAACTTCTATAATATAACTATATTATTGAACTATATTGGAAAAAAATTTAAGAGAGCTATTGTATTTTTTTGATTAAGTGCACAAAAAATAGATGATTCGATTATATAATAGTCATTTTTTTCAAAAATGTCAAATATGACACTTGTATTCCAGGCTGGCGGTATGTAAAAAAAAAATTTTCTAACTACATTATATAATGTTACACATCAAAAAAATATCACAATAATGTTGCATTATGTTAGCAACACAATTTAACATCACAAATAGAATACAATACATCAATAACAAAAAAATCTTTTTGATTAGCTAATTTGCACACAAAAAAAATAACTTTAATTTGCAACTAACCAGAAGAGTTTAAATCTTTTTTGGCAAAGCTTGTTTAAGTTATTAGCACTTTTGTTACCAGAAATAACTTCAATATAACAACATCAACAACAAAAAACAAACAATAATAAAAATACAACAAAAACAACGACAAACAATAACAAAAATAAAATATAAATTAAACCAACTAAACAAACAAAAAAATCAACATTTAAAAAATATAAGAAAATGTATTTATTTCATTAACAAGTTTGTAGGTATATATGAAAAAATATTTACTGTAAACTTACCGACACACTGGCCACCATAATACTTTAGATCATATAAACAATCACATTTATAGGATAAAGGTGTATCAATACATGTCATGTTGACTCCTTTGCAGTGTTCTTTATCTTCACATTCATTGACTTCTAAAAAATAGGAAAAATATTCAAATTCTTTATTAATTTGCATATCTTTTATGTATTTTTAATATACTATATATTGTGAAAAAAGCGTCTTATTATCACTTTCATTAACATATCTCATATTATTATTATTGTCCTCATTAAATTTGCTTTAATATTATAAGATTACTAATATTTTCCAATTAGGTGTTTAGATTAGTATTCATACTATTTGAAAGCTCTTCAAACTAAAAAATTAAAAAATATTAAAAATTAAAAGAATTAACATTGATTACCGTTAATAAGAACTTCAGTTGCAATTGAAATTGGCCCAATATTATCAGTTTTTGCTTGACATTGATAAAATCCACTTCCCAACAAACATTTTTTCAAAATTTTATCATTGTGACCAGTAATTTCCTAGAAATATTCTGTAATTTTAAAAATTTAAAAAAAAAAATACCATTTATGCATTCAAACTATACAAAACTAAATTGATTTCAGAGTGTTAGCTTACTGTAAGAAAATTTAAAAAATAAACTTTAGAGAGATAAAAGTTCTGGTCTTAGATTAAAAAACTAAAATACATTTGTACACAGTATGGTTCATTATCATTAACACAAGGACAAAATTACAACATACCTGATTATCTTTGTACCAAGTAAAAGTTTCTGCAGTGTTAGATACAGTATTACACTCTAAGTTACACTCCATACCAACAGCTAATTCTAAAAAACTTCCAGGATAAAGTTCACTAGTAATAACAGGAGGCATTTGAATGATGTCTGATCCAAGTTGCTCTAAACACAATAAACTTCATATAACTCTGAGAACTAAAGTATTTCACGGTAAGAAACTTGTTAAAATGAAAATTTATACATACCAACAAGAACCATTGAAAAAGAACTTCTCGCCTCCACTTGATACTTTGTCTCTGAATTGCTATACATCATGATTGACACAACAGACCCTTTCCGTAAATACATACTTCTTGATACTGTTAATGTATCTACACTTATTAGTTGTTTTAAACCAGTTACAGTTAATTCATCGTTAACAAAGATTCCAAATGTTAACTGAACTCTATAGTTTTGATGATTGCATTATAAAACAGAAAATAACTTTATGACAAACAAAATAAGAAAATAACTTTAGGATAAAACAAGAAATAAACTTTGTAACAAGAAAACTTACGGCATTAAAACAGAGACAATGACATGCGCTGATATGAGGTACAAACCAGTAACTTTAGGTACAACCACTTTATTTTTATAAAAGAATCCTGAAATATATTCTTCTTCAAATGCATTTATCAAAACCCATTTAAAGGCAATCCAGTGATGACTTTCTGGTGATTTTACAGTAAGCAATATTGCTGGAGATTTTATACCTCCTATATAAGCCAAGGACAAAGTTGACTGAGATTGAATTGTTGCAGTATTATTAGATGACATAAAAACGGATAAAACTACCTTTGAAGTTTTAACTAAAACAACTCCGGCAAGCAAAAACGTGAAAGTTGTGTCTGGTACAGTGTAGTAAGTAGCCAAAAAAAGTGTGTTAAGTTTGTTTAACACTCCAAAGGAAATTCTTGTTCCCGAAGAAGAGAGTGTTATTAGGTTTGCAGAAAAAAAATATACTCCACTTCTGTAAAGTGGAAAATTATCAGCCTTTAAAGAACTTGACGTGTAAGGTACCCATTCTGTAATAATACTGTGTTCTTTTAATGTTGAAGTAAATGCTGATAACTTTATATATGTTTCACAAGTTTCCAATGGGTAGTTTGATATTCTGGTGTATGAAAAAATTGTTCCACGTGGTACAAGCAATCCAAAACTAGAGGTGTGGAAAGAAGATGACAACTGGGTATTTTTATCCATAGTAATAAAACCAACAACATGAAGTTTTAATATATGTGATGTGCTAACAAACAAAAAAAGTAAAAATAATGAAGTAATTGTTACTAAGAGATAACGATGTTGCTAAGATATGATGATGTTGTTTATGATTTTTCAATATAAAAAGATTTAAAACTTCACGCACCTCACACTAGAAACAGCAGTAAAAAAATTAATTTCATCTTTTATTATTGGAAACCAGTGAACAAAAAAGTTGACATCACCTAAAGACCTTTTGAATGTGATTTCCATTGAAATAAAATAACAGCCTGAAGACTGTGCTGTTAAAACACCAATTGATGCAGAATACCCACATGTAAGACAGTAATATGAAGATGTTTCCTGCTGCCATGGTTTTAGTGCTTCAAGAGAATTGGAAAACTCCAGATTATTGGGATTTAACTAAATATATATACTTTTTTACTTTCAATTTTGTCCTAAAAAATGATTTATTAGAAAATGCTATAACAAAAAAAATATATAAATAATATTGATAATACCTTAAGAAAAAATGATGAAGCTTGAAAAGACTTTTCATCATGTAACAAGTATATTGACAAATAACCTTTCTCAAAAATATCAAACTTATCAGTAAAAAAATTCTCGTCTGTAACATCTGCTCTACTTCTTATTAAAACACTAAACTCATCTTCTTTTTTCATCAAAAGAACAAAAAAGCAACTCAAACTTACTTCTTTGTACATTCCTGCTGTTTCATCACAAACAAGAATCAGTTCACCAAATTTTATAACAAGTTGATAACTTTCTGAAGCAACTTTATTCTTAAAGTGAATTTGTAATGATAAAACATAAGTTCCACCATAATGAACAACTATTCTCTCAAAATTCAAAATCACTGGATTATCTTTTGATATGCATTTAAAACAACCACTAGATGGACATTCTGAGCTCCAACCATTTATTAAATTTAACTGGTTTTCAGTCTTGCGCACAATGATTTTAGGAATATTTACTAAAAATCCTTTGGCTGAATTATCATCAATATCATTAATTAATACTATTGAAAAACTTGAAGACTTTGCAACATGCAAACTTCCAGAAAAATTTGAATAAACTACTAAGTTAGTTTTGTCTTCTTTAGAAAGCTTTATTGGACCAACTAGAGATAACGTAAAAGATCTCTTTACCCTTGATTTAAAAGAAGCGACTAATCGTTTGGTACAATAAATTGAATGTTTATTGTTGACATTAAAGCATGCTGTAATATATGCTGATTGTGTATCATAGGCAATCAGGTCTTTAACTATTATAATGGCAGATATTAAATAAATTCCGGTAACTGGAGCTTTAAATATACCTTCACCGTAAGAGAAAAAATTATTATTGTTATAATGATAATCCTGAGAAAATTCTGACTGACTTGAGTCATAGAATCTCACTACCTCAATACTATTTTGACCAACATTTGGATTATCAAGACTTGCTTGAAATCCTATAACATTTTCCATACTACCTAAAGGTGAAAAGGAGATAGAACAACTTACCTTTAAGTTTAACAACTTTGAAGACTGTATGAATACCCCAACATTCTGTCCAATATTTATCACTAACGTGCTAAACAATTTAAATACTGTTTTCGAGTTTATATTATGCTCTTCACTAACTAAAAGAATCTTTTGTTTTTCATAAACAGCTTCATTGTATATCAAGGCAATTTTAACTTCATCTTCAAGCAAATTATCTGTAACTAGTACTAAAGTACTAACAAAGAAAACCTTACTTTGATGTGTATTAAACAGACCCTTATTTATATATATTAACTCTTCATTGGGATCACCTTTTACACAAGAAAGGAGTTTCCAATCCAATGATGTTGTAACCTGTTGTAATTCCAATCCATTGATGTTTAACTCTGGAACTTGTGAGAATCTGTTTGAATAAATCAAAACCAAGCTAACAGTACTATTAGATAAAACGAACCATTGCTCACTAGTTGAAGAATAAATGTTTAACCTTAAGTTATCATTTTGTGCAACTTCAAGAAGAGATACAAAACTAATTGTTTGTTGAGAAGTAGATGAAAAAGATTGGGTTACTAATGAAAATGTCTCACCAAAGTAATCTTTTTGATTAAGAGTCATTGCTTCAACATTTTTTGTTACTGCTAATTTCATTGTTGTATTAAATGGAGCTTTTATTATTAAATTAATTGTTATTAAGACCAAACCTGCTTTTTTAAAAGAGACAAAGTTTGAAGCATGATGGACATTTCTGGTTGAGAAACCACCATTTTTATTACTGCCATAATTAAACAAGTCTAACAAATTCCAGTTATCTTTACCAATATAAGATTCTATTTTGTACAATGAAACTGAAAGACCTTCTTTTGGGTTCAATGAAACTGAAAGACCTGGGTTCAAGTATCCAATACAGTATGTTGTACTATTAGACAGCACAAGTTTTAAGCAAGATGATGTAACATTTAACCAAACTCTATCACCTTTTTCTAATGCAATACTTCGTGCAATGTTTATTGTAAAATACAATGCTGAAGCCATCAAGGTAGATTCAATAAGAACATCATTACTATTTTTAAATATGATAACAGATGTAGTACAAGTATAATCTTGCTTGTTGTTAAAAATAAAGTTCCCTAAAACAATATAGATACCCTGCTTTTCAGCAACAAATACACCACCTTGCCTATTAAACAGATTAGTGGTTATAAATGAACTAAATAAGTTTACACTTGTCCAGTAAAATCGTATAGCTTTTTTTTCAACAAAAAAATCTTTGAGCAAACTGGCTGACACAAACTGCCGAATATCATAAGTAGAAAGTAATACTAAATTTAGCTGACTGTGTGATTTGACCACTATGTTACCATTTGTAGACTTTATATACACATGCAGAGAATCATTTTTATTAGCTCGAAATAAACCATTCACTTTAATGCTTGTTAATCCAGTCTGTTCAGTTGACCATGATTGTAATGAGTTATCTAAAACACCTTCATTCAAATTTGCTAATACTTTTATAATGTTGTTATACTGTCGGACCTCGATAAGAAGAATACATGATAACAAATACAACCCTTGAGATTGTAGAATCAAACTGTTATCATCATCTTGTGTCACTCCTAAAAATAAAACAACTCATAAAAATTATAGTATTACCATAGAGCATATAAAACAGTGATGCAGCACCCCAAAAGCTCTCCAGGAGCTTTTGGGGTGCTTTTTTGGGGTGCTTCCAGGAGCTCTGAAAAAGTAAAGAGTCTTATGGACTACATTTGGGGGAAAAAATTTGAACTTATGTGTTAGAGAAACAATCAAATTAGAACTCAGAGTTCTTATGTGTAATGGCAGCAAAGACTTTAGGACTCTAGACCAAAAAACATTAGGCCCGAAGTCATTAAATCTCATGAATTTCTTTCTTATTACAGATCATTAGTCACTTACCAGAGACCAGGAAAAAACAGAGATTTAAAGCAAGACTCCCTGATACAAAATTTTCCATTCAATTTAAATTATTTAAATTGATCTATTATAAACTATTTTATTTACCATTAAAATATCAAATTAATAATATTTTCTCAACATTATAATATTATACAACTATTTTTTGCCAACATACTATACAAAATATTGGGCAACATAACTATATTAAATCACAAGTCAGAACTTTTTTCCAGAAAGTTTTTAGAATGATTTATTTCCTAATAACTACAACATATAAGTGGTATTCAAATAACTACAAAATACAAGTGGTTTCCGAATAACCACAACAATAAGTGGTTTCTTAATAACCACAACATATAAGTGGTATTTGGAAAAAGACTCTTCCTGAAATTTTGTCTACTTGAAATTTAATGACTTCCTCATAAATTTTTAAGATAATCTTTATAAAATACTTTTGGATCTGAACTAACTAGATTAACATCTAAGCGGAACATTTTTATAGAAAAAATGCAGTTCCGATTCTTAAAATCATATTTCTTTTTGGAGGTATACCCCTTGAATTTCTTAGTTAGGTGATGTACCAGAGCTGAGATAACCAAAATCTCAAAAATGTTAGAAAAATAAAACTTTTTTGTTTAAAAACTCACCTCCATAGTAGCATACCTCCTAGGCAGAGGAGCCATTACTATAGAGGCAACTTTTATTTTTCTTCCTTTTTTAAATATGTGGTAGTGGTGTAGTGGTAAAGCGCCTGCTCCATAAGCGAGAGGTTCTGAGTTTGATCCCCACCACGTCCCTGGTAGTACCGCGCTCAACTTGTTTTTCCGCGCAGCGGCCTTGTTCCTCAAGGTTCGTGTTTCGGAGTTATAGAGTTGAGAGAGGGTTATAACCACTATTAAGTAGCCTCCTCATCTGTAGTGGCCTTCTTGGCCTTGAGGAGGTGAATAACAAAAAAAAAAAAAAAAAATCTGTAACTCCAAAACAAAAATATCGACAAGTATGACTTCTTTACAAAAAAAACAAGTTAAATGCATTATTACAAGAGACAAGATTTATGATAAGGTTCAACAGTCCACATGATCATTCTTACCAATCATCAAAAAATAGTAAAAAGTAGTATGTAAATAATAACAATATAAATAACATTTTATAAAAAGAAAATTACATACAAAACTCAGTTATTAATAACCTATTATATAGGGAAGACGAATACAAAGTGAGAGAATAGACACAATCTCCTACCCTGTTAACATTAGGTATATATGTTGGTACACTCTTAGCGTTAAAATAGTTAGGTAACAGTTTCTTGCTAAAAAATAGATTTTAGAGTGAAAAAACAATTTTTTGGTTCTTTGATGTAAAACTTTCAATTATAACTCCTAGTTATAAACTCTGCCAGAGTTAATGTTATTTTTTCAGAACAAACAGTTACCTACAAAGGTTTAGGAATGTAAGTACTTATGATCTATAAATGAGTTTGTAACGATTCCCTTAACAACACCCCAAGAAATTAATAAAGTTTTGTAAATTTCTATTTGCACAATCATTAACAATTGCAAGACTATAATTCCCTTGTAAATTATTCCACACGAAGGAATTCTCAAGTGAATGTATATAAAAGTCTAAGTGCTATGGAATCATAAGTGCGGCTTGTCATGCCTTACCGCCTGTTCGGATCTTTCTTCGCCGCCGCTTTGATAAAAGGAAAATGATGCAAGATATTCCAGACTCTGCAGATATTGGTTTGGTTAACCCTTCTGCCTGGATGGCAAGTGAGAATTTCGTTAAGGTGTTATAATATTTTTATCATAATGTTCATTTTTCAAAAAAAAACAAGGTCTTATTGATCATGGACAACCATGAGTTCTATTTATTTGTAGACAGACTGAATTACAGCAAGGAAAATGGAATTATCATGCTTACCATGGAATTATCACTGCCACCACTTAAATCAAATAAACTTCAACCATTAGACAACTGTATTTGGGTGAGTTAACCACTTTTACAATAGTGATCTGGATTTATGGATGTTATCACAACCTGGTCTAATTGTTAGCATTTATGATATGCCACAAATTTGTCTCCAAGCTTGGGATAAAGCTGCTACTCCTACAAATATAAAATCTGGATTTAGATGTACTATTATTTGGCCTTTTGATAAAATTATATTTACGGATGAAGAATACTTATCATCTTACGATTTTGAAAATCCAGAAATATAAGGTTGATACAACCAGAGACTGAAAACCATTAACTAATAAATATTAAAGAAAACTTAAAAGTGTGCTGCTGTTTTGCAGCCGTATTCACATCTCTCTGTTAAACTAACAAAGAATTTGAGTGTCCATTAAAAAAAAAAAACTCTAAACAGTCTGTTATAAAACGGAGGAAAGTAAATGGTATTCTGATCCTTATGTTTAGGTTCTGTATATTAACCACTCCAATAATTTTTTCAGTTAAAATACCTCAGTTAGCCAGCTCCATTAACTAGTTTTCATGCTGTTTTTCTTATCGCACCTAAACGCTGCAATACCAACATACGTTGACTTTTTTCAATTGTTAAATCGCAGCACATTCAAATAATCGTTGCTAATAAATTCTCTAAATTATATTAAAACACGCTACAAAATGAAAAAATCAAAGAGTTTGTATCTAGTTAACACTTAGTTTTATTTTTTTAAATTTTATGTTTATGCTTCTTCACTCTTATGGATTAAACATTTTTTCAACTCTATTTTCTTCGATTTTTGACGGATCAAAATATTAAAATCGAGTAAGTTTACTGTGACTCATTTCAGAAAATTGCAATCATCTTATCACAACAAAGTGGAGGTTTTATTC
>NC_088930.1:10242500-10285000 GCF_038396675.1 Hydra vulgaris | reverse complement strand
TTATTAGTAACGCTATTTATATATAATCTAATAAACATACGGTTATTAGTTACGCTATTTATATATGATAGATGTTTCTAATTCTTGTATAGCTTTTTTCTTATATTTGATAAAAGCCAAAATATACATGAAAGACTTTTTTATTATGGTTTACAACAATATTATTATTATGGTTTTACTATTTTATTATGGTTTACAACAATTTTATCAAATATAAGGTAAATTTTATTATATATAAATATAAATCAGTATGGATGCAAAAATATTCAAAAAAGTATTGTGCGACGAACCAAACAAAGAAGACTATATATACTGGAAAAAAATGCTATCAATTTATCTAGATAAAGCCAATCCCAGAGGACTGTAAACTTCAAGTCTTATACGTTCTATGCTGAGTGAAGGTTTTTTTTAATTCAGGATGTTACATCATACGACGATGCAATCAAAATACTTGATAACAAGTGTCAAAAACATTTGACAGCAATCATGATGCGCCATAAACTTCGCTCTTATAAACAAAAAGAAGGGGAATCAATTGAAAGCTTTATGAGTAACTTAAAACAATTTTCCAGAAAATGTCCAACAGAACCTCTAACAGCAGAACAACATAGTAACCTACTAATATGTGATGCTTTTATAGCTGGTATTCGCTTACCTTCTATTCGTCAACGACTGCTTGAAGCTACAGATGACAATCTAAAGTCACTTTATAAAACAGCTCTGACGATGGAATTGGCCACCAAAGATGCCCTTAATTTAACAACAACCATAACAGCTACTACCATGCTACCAACTTTTGCAGCAAGTCATAATCTTACCAAATCTCCCTGTTTTTGGTGCGATAATGATCCACATCCAAAAACCAAATGCCCTGTACGAAACTCTACATGTACACATTGTCATAGAAAGGGCCACTGGGCAACTGTCTGTCTTTCTAAGAAAGAAAACAAAACTTACACCAAAGCAGCAGTTGTTAAAGAATATAACGAGAAGGATGATAACACAATATTATCTACGGTTATAGCAGCAGTTGACTCACCTGGTAGACTTATTAACGTCACCATAAACAAAAATCCAACATATGCACTGTTAGATACAGGGTCCGACAAAACTTTTATTACATCAGAACTTCTTCGACAATGGAAATTTTCTTACGATACTCAATCTACCTCAAAGGTATCACTGGCAGACAACTCGACATTAAAAGTTAAAGTTATTGGTTCATTATTATTGGCAAGCAAAAAATTAAAAGTACAATTCCTCGTTGTGGACAACTTGGTGGCACCAGTAATTATCGGAATGGACGTGTTAACATGTCGTTCCTCACTTACCATCAATTTTAAAGGAAACAAAGAGCCTCTAAAATTCTGTTTAGCAACAAAAAGTATGAAATGTTCAACATACGCCTTAATACCTGGAATCGATATTAACAAAATAAAACCAGTAGCTACAACCTTACGAAGTATTCCCAAAAATTTCTCCGCCATATCCGAATCAATGACATAATACTTAAAATAGCAGTCCATAAAATTTTTAGCACAGTTGATCTCAAATCGGCGTATCATCAAGTGAGAGTACGACCAGAAGATTACAAACTAACCGCATTTGAAGCTAACTGCAAATTATATGAGTTCAAACGCTTACCCTTTGGATGTACAAATGCTGCACCACTCTTTCAAAGAATAATGGATGAATTCATTCAGGATAATAAAATTGAAAACACATAGGCTTATCTCGACGATATAATTATCGCTGAAAAAGATGCCCAATAGCACGATAAAAATCTTTGTCGCTTTCTACACGCAACTAAAATTGCCAACATTGAGATAAACGAAGAAAAGAGTAACTTTAAAAAAACTCATATCGAATTCTTAGGCCATATTATTGAAAATGGAACTATAAAGCCAGACCCAAAAAGATACGAAGCACTGATAAATATGCCTGAGCCAAGATCGTTAAAAGAGCTAAACTGAATGATAGGTTTATTTGCTTATTACGCTAAGTGGATACACAATTGCACAGCATTAACTCTCCCACTTACCCAAGCAAGAGACAATTTTCCAACAAAGGGTTTAACTCCACATACCAAAGAAGCAATAAAAATACTCAAAAATAAACTTGTAGAAGCTTGTCTAGCCTCCCCTAATTTAAAAGTTTCATTAACAATAGAAACTGATGCCTCCGACTCAGCACTCGTAGGAACACTATTACAACTTGGCAGGCCCATTGCCTTCTTTTCAAGAACATTAACTAATGCCGAAAGGAAGCATGTGATAGTTGAAAAAGAAGCGGCTACCATAGTGGAGTGCTGTAGAAGATGGAGGAATCTGATTAACTCAGTACCATATATTAATATAATAACCGACCAAAGATCCATTTCCCTTATTTTCAATAAACAGAGTGAAACAAAAATCAAAAATAATAAATTAACACGATGGCGTTTAGAAATAGCTGATATTAATTATACAATCTCTTACAGGCCGGGGAACCAAAACATTGTAGGAGATGCCCTTTCAGGTTGTTGCTCAACTGTAAATAACACTAAAGCGTTTTACATATAATATAGTTTTATATACAACACCTTCTTAGTCTCTTTTCATTATTTGGGGCACCATCATCTCAAGACAATGGTCAGTGTGAACGAATAAATGGAACAATACTAAAAGCTGTTAGTCTAGCTCTGAAAACCTTAAGTCTAGGAAAAGAAAAATGAGAAATAGTATTGCAAATGGCTTTGTCCTCCATAAGAGGACTTCTGTGTACCGTCACTAACGAAACACCCCATCAGAGGATGATGAACTTTCAACGCTCATCAATAATAGGCACTGTTTTACCTAACTTCTTAACAGAACAAGATTCCACAATGCTTTACAGACATTAGGTACGAATGAAGGGAGATCCACTCGTTGACAGAGTTCAACTGCTAGAAACAATATCGCCCCACTACGCTCGAATAAAATTTCAAAATGGAAAAATTGATACTGTTTTAACAAAAGACCTCGCTCCACTAGAAGACCTAAATCCCCCAACAGAATCAGTCCAACAACAATCCGGTGATTTGCACATTGAACAGATGATCATTAGCAACAATATCAATTCAATAAACAGAAACCAAGAAGAACTAAACGAAACCAACGAAGTAACTTTAAGCCAATTAGTTGAGAATTAAATTATAGATAGTATCCCTTGTAATCAGTCACCTACAACAGCGGTAACTAGTCAGCCTATACAGAAAGTTACTACTCCCAAGAATCTTACTAACATACTCTCAAGAACAGGACATGTTACGCAGAGACCAAAGTATCTCGACGGCTACTTTCCTTCCTAGTATAATATCAGAGGTAAAGTCTATACTCTCGACCCTAAAACTTTCCTAACGTGGAGAAGACTGTTATAATTTAAGTAAAAATGTAATATAATATTAATGACGTCACTTCCAGTCTTCTGAATATTACAGTTATTAGTAACGCTATTTATATATAATCTATTAAACATACAGTTATTAGTTACGCTATTTATATAAAATAGATGTTTCTAGTTCTTGTATAGCCTTTTTCTTATATTTGATAAAAGCCAAAATATACATGAAAGACTTTTTTATTATGGTTTACAACAATATTATTATTATGGTTTTACTATTTTATTATGGTTTACAACACATACATATATACTTGTAACAGTATGTGCATCATATCATGAGTTTATTTTATCGCTGGCCTTAAAAACTGCTAATTTACTTTTAACCAGCCGATTGGTTATCGCAGGGTTTAATGGAGAGATGTAAATACGGCTGCTGTTGGCTTTGTGTTTAAGATGCTGTTTTCTTCAAACCAAATGAATATATGTAAAATGGGGGAAAAAAATACATTTTTAAACAATATAACATTAAACTTTATTCAAAAATATTAAACCATAAAACTATTGTTTAAAAAACTAAAATTTTACTAATCAAAAGTTGTTTGCCGATCAAACTGTTTTTTGTCAATCAAGCAGCTATTCGAAATTTAGGGGGAAAAAAATTAAACTAGTTCTGAAAAAAAAAATAAACTAGTAAAGTAAATCAAACTAGTAATACCAAGTTTAACAGTTAAATTTTTATTAAGGCACACTAGTTTGCATACCCATACTGGTCAAATGGTATAGGATTACGTCTGGGTAGAGCACTGGTTAGAGCTAGAGCTGAGAAAAAATGTCTCTGGCTTTCAAAAAATTTATGAAAACTTGTAAAATAACTAATATATAAGCAAATTTAAAATTAAAATTATCTTTAGTAATTTCCTTAGCAATCCTACATACAAATTACTTGGAATTTTTCTTTAGTGACAATAAGATATCATGTAATGTATTCTAAAACCATTAAACTGTAGTGGAATTTCATTTAATGTTTTTTATTTCATAAAGTATTCTAGCAAAGTTTCATTTAAAAAACATTTAAAACATTAAACTTTTTTTATAAAAAAAATAAATAATGTTAAACAACATTTTTTTTAATAAAAAATAATAATGTTGTTTAACATTTATTATTAACATTATTTTTTTTTTTTTATAAAAAAAGTTTAATGTTTTAAATGTTTTTTAAATACTTTATGAAATAAAAAACATTAAATGAAATTCCACTACAGTTTAATGGTTTTAGAATACATTACTGATATGATATCTTATAAAAATACATCATCATCGAAAATAATACAAGTCCATTAATTACAACTTCTAATTTAAAAACATAAATTAAAAATATCTTAAATAAAATATATACTCCTATGTTTAGGTTTTTTAGCAATAGAATTAATTTTTAAGAAACACATTTTTTTTTATTCTAAAAAGTTTTAACTAATGAACTTGCACCTTTTTCAAAATGAACCGTTCAATTTTACATGAAGATAAAACTCCAAACGATTTTAATAACAGTTGCATGGTGAAGATTTAAAAAAAAGATTTTGAACAAAATTTGCTTGACCAGGTGATAAAGACTTTATAAAATATTATTGGCAGAAAATAAGAAGCAGTGTGTTTACAAACAATTTGGTTTTAGGACAGGAAAGTGAGCAACAGCTTATTTTCATGTCCATTTGCAATATTTATTGTAAGACAAGTTTATTAAAAAATGTTGGAAAAGAAAAAAGTTTGTGGATCAGAACTGTAGATCTTGAAAATATTTAGGTTTTAAAGAATGGTTGGTAACAGTTAACATGGCTATGTGTGTATGTCATGGCAGAAATCGAAAGTTTTAAAGCAGGGTTGTTTTGATTTAAATCGATTGATTTAAATCAGTTGATTTAAATCGATTGATTTAAATCAGTTGATTTAAATCGATTGATTTAAATCAGTTGATTTAAATCGATTGATTTAAATCAGTTGATTTAAATCGATTGATTTAAATCAGTTGATTTAAATTGATTGATTTAAATCAGTTGATTTAAATCAATTTAAATCATGATTTAAATCAGACGAATAAAAATCATGATTTAAATTGAGATTTTCGATTTTAATTTTTTTTAATGATTATTTATTGATTAATCTACTTAAAGTAAATTGGATTAGCTAAATATAACTACTGCATAAACTAGTATTAATTATAATAGTCAGATGATGCATTATAAAATATATAGTAGTCATATAAATCATTAAATCTATTGTAAGATTTTTATCTATATAAGTAAACTTTTTTTTATGTTTTATTTTTTGACTAATTACATTAATTTCTGTTTTTGTTACTATTTACATAATAAATATAAATATATTTCTTTTTATATAAGAATATATTTAATTTTTTTTAAATTACAGTGTTCCTTTATAACTGCTTGTTATTTTTCAGTTGAAAATAAAAATAATAAAAGTAGAAATAAAAATGTCTGGTACCGGTAGAAAAAGAGATGCATTTTCGACGTGGTTTGAAGAAATACCTGCAAAGTTTGGAAAAAAGGGTAATAAAGCTAAATGCAAAAGCTGTGGTGTACAAGTGCAAGGTTTGGTTGCTCGAATGAGAAACCACAAAAGTGCTGGTAAATATAATTTTCTGAAAGATGTTCAAGATGACAAAAACATTATTTGTCAAGACACCTTAGAAAATACCAACCCGGCAACTAAAAAAGCACAAACTAAAGCACAAACTGTTCTGTTAAGAATACTGAATCTAGTTGATCTGCTGTAGATAAAACAAGTTTTTGTTGTTTAAATAAAAAGGCAGTGACAAGACCAAGCAGTGGCAAGACAGTGAGAACTAAATTGGATTCATACCTGATCAAAACTACTAAATCTGAAAAAGAAGCTATTAATGAGCAGATAGCAAAATGATTTATGCTATTAACTCGCCTTTCAGAATGGTTGATAATCCAGAGTTTATCAAGATGATCCATTTTTTACGCCCAGGGTATAACCCTCCTAATAGAATCGATATTGGTGGAAAACTACTAGATACTGTTCACAAGAACAGTTTAACTAGCTGTTCAGGTTTGCTAAATGATCAGTCTGTGACCATGAGTATTGATGCGTGGAGCAATGTTCATAATGAACCAATAGTTTGTGCAACAATAACAACAATGAATTCAGATATCTATTTTGCAGATACAATCGATACCTCTGGCCATTCACATCTTCTGACTATTTGGGTGACAATGCTGTTAATTCTATCAACCAGAGATGCAAAGTTCTAAAAAGGACTCCAGATTTGAAAGTCAAAAAAAGATTACTTTTTTCTAGTTTTTGGTATCCAGGAGCTTTAAAAATATAAATAAGTTTATGGACTACTAATAGGAAAAAAATTAAGACTTTTAAGTTAGAGGAACAATTGTTTTTTGAGCCTGGAGTCTTTAGGTATAAGGACTCCGGGCTCCAGGACTCCAAGCCACTAAATCTCATGAACGTTTTTATTATAGCAAATAATAAGCCAACAAACATGTTTAGAGCTTCTGGACACTACAGACTTGGAAAAAGTAGAAATATAAAGCCGGAGTTCTTTTAGAACTCTGCATCCCTGCTGTCAACAAATGCAAAAAACAATTTGGTTGTAAAATTCGCAGTGTAGTAACTGATAATGCAGCAAATGTGTCGAAAATGAGACAACAATTGGAAACTTGAGATGATGTTAATGTTATTACATATGGATGTTCAGCTTGTTTTCTCAATCTATTGGCCCAAGATTTGGAAAACATCAAGGAGCAGATTGTTCAAGTTGTTAAATATTTTAGAAACAGCCATTTTGCCGCTGCTACATACAAAGCAAAAAAGGGGCTACGGCTTATAATGCCCTAAGATGTCAGATGGAACACATTGGCTGATTATCTTGAATCCTATCTAAAACACTGCCTGTTTCTGTTAACAATTTGTGATGAAAACAGAACAATAACTGATAAGAATATTACAAATATTATAAATAACCTTGGTGTAAAGCGAAGTGCAGAAGAACTGTTACAAATGCTTAAACCAATTGCTGTTGCATTGGACCTGATGAAGCAGGACAGTAGTACTATTGGTGACAGTGTAATGATATGGAAAATTTTTTAGAGGGAATTAAGTCCTAAGCTAAGCCAAGATGCTAAGAAGAATTTATCTAAAAGAATATAACATGCAATGACCCTATCACATTTCTTGGCTAATTTTGTTAATCCTAAATACAGAGGTATGAATTAACTGATAAAGAAATAGAGATTGGAATGTTTTCAAATGTTTATGTTTCATGATAACATTGCTCAAACTATTAAGCCATGTGATTGGTGGAAATCTCATAATGATCGTATGAATCAGGAATTTTGAAAGTTATTGAACAGTTACTTAGCGTAGTTGCTTCATCTGCAGGAGTTGAAAGAATATTTTCACCATTTGGTCTTGTGCATTTAAACATTAGAAATAGACTAAGAATTGAGAAGCAGGCAAATTGGTTTTCCTATTCAAACTATTTAATCAAAAAGCATTAGAATCAATGAATTTAATTGATTGAATCTTTGAAAATTTGTAAATAATCAACATTAAAAAAAGACTTTTCAATGTTTTAAATTAATTTTTTTGCACAAATATTGGCGTAAGTTGAGCACAACTCATGTGCAACCTTAACACTACAGAAAAGCTGCAAAATACTCAATACCAAATAGTTATGATATATGAAAAATTTCTGTTAACTTAGTTGAGCTATAATTACAAAGTTTTTGTAACTTTTGTTTACTCCTGATATTTCTTTAAATTTTCTTTAGCTAGAAAAACTTACCATTTTGAAAAACACTTTCAAATATTTGCAATTCTTGCAATGAGGATTGAACAACCAATTCATTTTTTGTGTGCCCAACATAAACTATATCACTTTTCACTAAAAAAATTGTTAAAACCCTATTAAAATAAAAAAAGTAACAAGTACAATAAAGTAACAAAAAA
Source organism: Hydra vulgaris (assembly GCF_038396675.1). Classification (NCBI taxonomy): domain Eukaryota; kingdom Metazoa; phylum Cnidaria; class Hydrozoa; order Anthoathecata; family Hydridae; genus Hydra; species Hydra vulgaris. Next base: position 10,276,636 of record NC_088930.1, on the reverse strand, counting down.
GTTTTAAAAAGGTTTAGGATTTCATCACACACATATATAAATGGAGCAAGTTTAACATTTTTATAAGCACTCTATTTAACAAACGAGAAGGACACCAGAAAGTATATTAAATACACGCCTGTAAAAGATTGACAAAAAATGAAAAAAATTATGTTTTAGAAATTTTTAGAAAAGTCCATTGAATAAAAAAAATCTTTTGATAACTTTTATAATAAACTGGATAAATGTGAAGAGACAAGAGAATGCCAAGGTAGACATACATTAGACCATTCAATTTTATTTTGCTTTTTGTAAAATAGAATATTATTTTTTAAAAAAAAGATTTTATTATAAAATATGTGGTAAACCACAGATTAGGAACTCTAGTAATAAGAACTATAAAGACACCACATCCTGCAGGATAATTAAAAACTATAAAAATAAAGCAGTTCTAAATAGTTACAAAAAATGCACAGATAAGTGATTTAGTTGTTTAACAAGCTGGTTTTTCTTTAGAAAAACAAACACAATATATATATATATATATATATACACACATATATATATAGTTCTATAAATTGTTGCATTTGAGAGTACTGAGGGTAAAAAATGGTTCTTTTGACAACAAATACGTTACTTTTAATTACTTTAGACTTTCATCCAAGATTTCCATGTTGTTATAAAGTTAAAACCATTAATTTAATTGGAAATTAATTTTTTTTTTTTTTTTTAAAAACCGCAAAAACGCAAATTTAATTGAACACAATGTTTTTAAAAACACTCTGAATGCTTTTAAAAATATAAAAAATGTTTTTATTTTTATATTTTTTAATAAAATGTTTTTATTTATTTTATTTTTTACTGTAAAACATGTGTTGAGTATTGCTACATCGACTATCTTATAGCCTGACTTACAACGGAGTGCTGCTACATTGACTGAGGGTTTGGTTGGGGCAGTCAGTCTATCAAGTAATAAAAAAGAAAATTTCGTTCATGCATTTTAATTTTTTTTTGTGTCAACAATGAATTTTAATCATTAGATTAATTAGTAGATACAAGATGTAAAAACTTAATTCATAAACTAAAAGATTATTCTTGACTTATACCAGCCTTATATTTTTACATTCTTTTTTCTGAGTTTAAATATAAAAAAGACGTTTTTTTTACAATAGTGACAAATAAGTGAAATAAACAAACACAAATAAGTCAAAACAATCAGCCACAATTATAATAAAACAGTTTTCTGAAAAAAATAAAGTACAAGCAAAGATAATAAGATAAAAAGATGTTCCAAATCAAAAAAAGACTAACAAACAAAAAGAGTAAATGATTTATACAAAGATTAATAATGATAAAAAATAAACATGAAGGGGAAAAATATTGTAAGCAAACAAAAATGTGCAAAATAAATGCATGCATACACTTATAAAATATATATAAATACACTTTTTCATACTGTATTAAATCCTATGTACTACTACATAGAATTTAATACAGTATGAAAAATTTATACATAAATTAATTGGTTTATTTTTGTGTTTGACTCTACAGTGTTTCAGATATAAATATGAACAGTTTTTCATTCTAAACATATTGCAAATCAATTTTTAATTGTTCTGTTGTTTTTTTTGACACCATTTTAAGGGTGGCATTTTTCCATCAGAGTGCTTCTGTTGTCAATATGAACCGTAAACATATATATTTTTTTTAATTTAAAAAAGTTAATGAAAAAGGTTTTACACCTTTTATGTGAACCAACTATATGCAGTCAACATATTATATGCAGAAAGGGATGCAGAGTCCCAAAAAGGACTCCGGATTTGAAAGTCACAAAAAGATTACTTTATCCTAGTTTTTGGTATCCAGGAGCTCTAAAAATATAAATAAGTTTATGGACTACTAATAGGAAAAAAATTAAGACTTTTAAGTTAGAGGAACAATCATTTTTCAAGCCTGGAGTCCTTAGGTATAATGGCGGCAAGGACTCTGGGACTCCAGGACTCCAGGCTTAAAAACAATAAGTTTCAAGTCACTAAATCTCATGAACGTTTTTATTATAGCAGATAATAAGTCAACAAACATGTTTAGAGCTTCTGGACACTACAGACTTGGAAAAAGTAGAGATATAAAGCCAGAGTTCTTTTGGGACTCCGCATCCCTGGCAGAAAGTAGCAAAAATAGTATATATTATTTAAATCATGTTTACGTGAATTATGGGGCTTTTTTGTGAAGGGTTAATTACATCAAGGTATATAAATTCACATTGTCAACATTTATTTTTTTTTAACTTTTTCTTTAATCTATTAAATATGGTAAACTATTTTGATAAAAAAAATGAAGTTTACATAAATATGTATGCTTGTAGGATATATAACCCTAGTACTAGTAGGGTAGGGTTAGAGTTGCCAGATGCCTGGTATTTATGGAGGAAAAATACAGTACCAAACCTGTAAAAATAAATTTTTTTTTTATTTGTTTCTCTTTTGTAAAAGTTGGTTATCTGGCAACCCTAGGTAGGGTAATACAAATATAGTAGGGTAAATAAAGTAGGGTAGGGTAGTAAAAATATTATTAATAAACAGGTATAGGTTTATATAAGTAGGGTTATATAACCTTACTAATAGTACTAGTATATAACCTTACTAATAGTACTAGGGTTTTACAACCCTACTTATAAAAACCTATACCTGTTTATTAATAATATTTGCTATACCTGTTTATTGATAACCTTTGATAGTTATGTAGTGCAGTATTAAAGAGACCTAAAATGACCTTCTTTCCATAAATAAATGATTGTTTTTTAAAAAAAACTGGTGATTGTTTAGAATATTTACATAAAAACATTTATGTTTTAATGAAACTTTTTGTAGTAGCCTACTACAAAACCCTACTAAGTAGGGTTTTGTAAAACGGGACAAGATGGCGAAGGAGGTAAGATGACTTTTGTCATAACAACTTAACAAAAGTATTACAAGATTGGTGGAAACGAAAATTTATATATAGCCTATTATTAATAGGCTATTAATGGTATTAAGGTGACCATATCTAAAAAACACAGTTTTTTAGGTATTATTTCCTGTGATCACAGGAAATAAATTTATAAAACTGAAATAAGTTTTTCTAAAAAATTGTTTGAACTAATATTTTTAAAAGTTTATTTATTTTAAAATAGCATGTGCAAGAAACTAATTTATGAAAAAAGTATTAAACCACTTTTCTATTATTAAATCACAAATATTTTATACCATCAAATACGTCATTTTTCTCAATTTGTTCTGCAAATTCCAAACAGATACAGAAATAAAATGAGGGGAGGGTGTGTGTGTGTGGCGAATTTTTAAAAAGTACCGACTGCTTTCTAAAAAAAATGGTCCTCCCAACTAAAAATCATCCTCCTGAAATGTGTAAAATCCCTAGCCGACAAGCCGACTATATTCCTCAAAAAACCGAATATAACTTGAAAATTGTTTTCTTTGAGGGGGTATGTCATCCCCACACCCCTCTTTTCCCCCGTAGAATCGCTATTAAGCAATGACATTTTTATTAACTAAATTTAACGAACAAAAAGCTGCCAAAATTTTCATGGAAAGTTCGTTCCAAATATCATTAATGATGTTTAATACTAATGCTTTGCCAATCCCAAACGCACAAAACTACTCTCAAATGCTTGCATTATCATGATGTAAATGATTTGGTTAATAGGCTGCAAGTAATTACTTCTAATGATGGTTTGAACTTATGGGATCAAATTATTTCCCCTATTACAAAAAATAGTATATTAAGTATACTATTGATATTCACTTTGTTGTCACTGTAAGCAAATAACATAAAATGTGTTTTTTAAATTTACCTTTGAAAATGTTTAGGAAAACAACCAAAATACGGAAGAATTTCTTCATACTAGGTACTCAATAGTTTATTCATACTATATATATAAATATAAACTTATATATATAAATAAAAAAAAGCTTCATTTACAATTAAATCAAATTCTTTACATTAAAAAAATTCCATATTTTTTAAAATTTGACAACAAATATTAAAGAAATGAAAAAAAAAAAAAGTAAAAAAAAAAAAAAGTATTGGCACTTTCCAGTAAGCTATTGAATACATAACAAGAAGATCAATGTTGTATGCATTAAAAAAACATTTTTTGTGGCGTCTTCGCAAATCTATAACTTCAATTGAGTATTGAAATCTTAGAAAAATGAAAAAAAAATCGAAATTTTGAAAACGATTTAAAAAAAAGAAAAAAAAAGTTTATCAAGCTTTTGTCTAATATATTTGCCTGGATTAACATTTTATACTTTATATATTTTAAAATAAAATAATTAATATATAATCTAAAACTTTGCACTAAAAGTCAAACTATGGAAAGATGAGAAAAAGAAAAAACTCTTCTATTTGCGATTAGGTGCCATATACAATGTACGGTACACTAACGTTACCGTATACAATGTATGGTTAACTAACATTACCGTATAGTTTACCGTTTACTTGATAAACTAAACTTAAGTTTAGTGTGTACTGTATACTAATTAATTTAGTTTGATTACATTTTACATTTATTTTGTGGACTGTTATTGCTAAATAATTGTATTAAATACTAATATCGTCGAGTACTGATACTTTTCTAATATTATTAAACTAAAATTATTTTTTTTAACTTTAAACGTTTTTTATTGCTTAAAATAATCCAATCATAAAATTCAGGTTAGAGTTCTGGCTCACAACCAAGAGGTCTGTCGCTCAAAACTTGACAATCTAGCCCAATAGGCGTCATTGGAAAGGAAGGAGGCGTGAACTTCGTAGTTAAATGCTCTTTCGCGGTGCTATGTGATAAGACCGTAAAGACTTGTGGGAAACCTTTACAACCACAAAGAATAAAAAACTTAAAAGAAACTTAATAGTGTTTTTTACTTTAACTTGGTAGCTACTTCAAAACCAAGCCATTTTTTGATTAAATTTGAGTTTGTTACAAAAATAAAATAAATACTAAAATTACATTGTATATGTAATTTAATGGAAAAACGGCATGCTTTGGAAATATTGCAACAACATTTTTTATAGACCTAGTGTACATATCTATAGAGTTATACATTTTCCTATAAATCAGCACACCTTTAACTCTTTCTCATTCGGTGTTAATTTTCAAAAAAATTACATTCATGTCATTTTTTTTTTTTTTTTTTTTTTTTTCTATTTATTTCGTCATTTTACACATTTTACAATGTTATCTATAAATTTAAACAAATATATATAATTACAAGCTGACTGGGGCAAGTAGAAGTCAAAATGACTTATCATCAAGCCCCTTTGTGAAATACAAAAAAAATACAATTAAATTTTACATCTTCCAATATTACATAAAAGAGTAAAATTAATAAGTTTAAAAAAAAAAAAAAAAAATTTGGTTAGAAATTTTAGAAGGTTAAAAAAGAACTTAAAGTTAAAAAAAGAAGAAATTTAATATAAATTTAAAATATAAAATAACAAATAAAAAATTACAAATCTGTACATATTCGCATACATATTAAAGACAACAAAAAAAAAAAAAAATTTAATTCGCTTCATATGCATATACATATTCAATGCAATATTAAAATTAAATAAAGTACATAAAAAATTAAAAATACAAAATTATTTCGATTTTTTTTTAAAAAAATGAGAGAATGTACGTAATGTTTAAATTTAGTAAGTGTTTTTTTATTGTTCTTTTAAATGTAGCAATAGATTTTAATTTTTTCATATTTTCGTCAAGAACCGAATTCCACAGGCGTGGTCCCCGGCATATAGTCGAGAAGTCAGATTTTTTGAGTGATGTTAGTGGGATGTAGTAATTACTCATTGAATGTCTTGTTTCATATTTATAATTAATTCGAGTGAAACTTTTAAAAAAATATTTTGGAATCATTTCATTTTGAAGTTTAAACATAAATAACAAGTTATGGTATATATTTAGTTTGTATACATTTAAAGCATTTATTTCCTTAAGTAGGCTCGGCACTTTCGTATCTACTTGCGCCCAAAACTAATCTACTTGCTTGCTTTTGTTTTGTATAAATAATTTTTAGGAAAGATAAATGATTGTTTGCCCAGGCAATATTACAATAGTTAATATGACTATGTAAAAATGAAAAGTATAAATTTTTTAAACATAAATTATTTAAAAGATGTTTTGTCTTGTACATAATCCTCAGGGTCTTTGAAACTTTGTTCTCGACTAGCTTTATTTGGCTTTTCCAATTTAAATTCTCATCGAAAATTATTCCTAGTATTTTCATTGAAAAAACTCTTTTTATTTTAATATTGTTAATTGTTAGTTCAGGTAATTTGAGTGGAAGGTTCTCGGATTTAGATGACTTAGCAAACAAAATATATTTTGTTTTTTCAATATTATAATATATAAAACAGGTTGGACATATAACATCAAAATAATTTGTGTATCAATATTTTTGATATAATTTTCGAATTAATCAAAACTCATTAATAGATTTTAAACTTTATCAAAAAATGTTTTCATTTTGAAGTGGTGACAAAGGTTTCAAAATTTTTCCCAAATTAGCTTAATACAAAACTTGTATTCAGATTTCAATAAAATATAGGCCGTAAACAGCTTTCAAGATTAATTCAGATCTAGCAGATTAATAAAATAGGTTTTGAAGCGTTAAATGCAGCTAATAAATTACCCAAAATAACTCATGCGATGGTTAACAAAAAAAAATTGGATGCTTTCATGAAGCTATAGAACACCACATGCATAAAATATGTAAGAATCCGAATTCGGTGTTTGGATTCCAAACAAACTAAATGTAGTTAGCTAAGTAAACTAACGGACACTTACATAAACGGTTGTCTTTTCATGGTCATACTTTTTGTAAATTACAATATTTTTCTACAAAATTTAAAATCTGTCGATAAATTTAGTTTAAGATAGTTAACTTGAAAATTTTATTGCATCAGTGCCTTCACGTTTGGGCGAGGAAGGGGGGCCAAGCATTTTAGAGATATAAATATATATATATATATATATATATATATATATATATATATATATATATATATATATATATATATATATATACATATATATATATATATATATATATATATATATATATATATATATATATATATATATATATATATATGTAAATATGTATTGCTATATATAAATATATAACATGTATAGTATATATGTTTATGTATATGCACATATGTTAATATACATAATAAATTAATATATGTACATACAGTATTGGACAAAACATTTGCAACCAACATCGAGCAATGCTAAAAAGTGTTCCTAATTTTACATGTCTTAAAAACGAAACAAACTATACTACCACAGCAAACAGTTCAGGAGTCTGGAGCTATAGCACGCCATCACATGAGCAATCAGCTGACAAGTGACAGCACACAGGCAGAATTTCGTTGACAAGTGCCATTTTGCAGCTGAAAAAACAAGTGCAACTTTTTTGGTTTGTTTCATTTTCTCAAGTCTGGTCCGTGTCAACGTCACGGAAGTTTTTTAATAATTAAAGGAAGTTTCCAGAAGTTTCCAGAAGCATCCAGAAGCTTCCAGAAGTATCCGGAAGAAACGTCTGGAAGCATCCAGTAGCATCCAGAAATATCCAAAAACATTCAGAATCATCCAGACGCATCCAGAAGCTTCCAGAAGCATCGAAAAGAAGCATCTAGAATCTTCCAGAACAGGTTCACACAGGTTCATTTTACTATATAAGAGACATGTAAATCGACATGTAATTCAGTCAGTATATGGAAGTCAATCAGTCAGTATTATCAAGACAGTTTATCGAAGTGAGTTTTGTCAAAGTGTTTTATCGAAGAACATCAATACAAGAAGTGAAATACAACAAGTGTTTCATTACATCAATGAAGTCCACATCCAACCAAAACTTTGTGTTCCACAGACCATTATTGTATCATCACAAGGTAAATATAACACAGTAAGCCTTGAGAAGCGTGATTATTTATTTTTATTATTTTTATGACTTCAAGTGCAAAAATGGCTCCCGACAGTCTTGGATTGAAACTAAGAAAGAGAATTATTGGCAATTACGTAAGTGGAACATCACAAAAAAGTATTAAGTGATAAATATCGCGTGAAAAAATGGACCGTATCAAGACTATGTTCCAAATATCGTTCTACGGGCAAGTTAGCAGCAGATAACAAAGGTGGAAGACCGCGTTCCACCACTTCTAGAGAGGATTCTATGATCGTCAGATCCGTCAAGAAGGATCCCTGGATATCATCAGTCGAGATACAAAAGCAATTAGAGCTGCCTGTATCGGACCGAACAATCAAACGACGTGCTGTTGAAGCCGGATTGTTTTCTCGACGCCATGCAAAGAAACCGCTGATTTCACTAAAAAACCAGAAGAAAAGACTCCTGTTTGCTACATCTCATATTGACTGGAATGTGCAGAAATGGCGAACTGTCCTGTTTAGTGATGGATCAAAGTTCAACATCATTGGGAGCGATGACATTTGCCGTGCACGTCAACCGGCCGGAAAACGCCTCGATTTACGTTACTGCCATAAGACCGTGAAGCATGGTGGAGGCAATGTAACGGTCTCGGGGTGTTTTTCTGCTAACGGACTAGGTCCAATACATCGAAACGATGGAATAATGGACCGTTTCATGTGTAAAAATATCCTGAAAGATGTTATGTTACCTCATGCTGAATGGAATATGCCAATAAAATGGGTTTTTCAGCAAGACAACGATCCGAAACACACTGTGGTTTCAAGACAACCACCTATAGGTGATGGATTGGCCGCCTCAATCTCCGGATCTCAACCCTATCGAGAACCTGTGGGAGATCGTCAACCGCAGAATTAATCGTGAAGGTGTTTGTAATAAGGATCAACTGTTTGAACAAATTCAAAAGGCCTGGGCAGCAATTCCGCAAAGTTTCATTGATCACCAGATCGAATCTATGCCTCGACAATGCAAGGCTGTGATCGACAACAAAGGATTCGCCACGAAATATTGATAGCGAAATACAGCTTGGTCAACATTTTGTCGAGTTGCACTTGTTTTGTCCAGAAGGAAATCAACTTTTTTTAATACTTTTGATTAATTTATTAACTATCGTGTACAAATAATGATCTTTGTGATGAATAAAACTTGAAGAACTTTGTCTGTAAACAGTTACATGGTTATTTCTCTAAATTGAAAAAATGCAGCACTTTTGAATAAGGAAACTAAGTTAGCATTATTTGGTTGCACTCGTTTTGTCCGATACTGTATATATGCACAAACATTTATTTTGATATAGTTAATTTACATTCCACCTATATGTTAAATTTTCTAAAAGATTAATCTGTGCAATTCTAAATCGTGATCGAAACACAGTCAAATCATAAAAGTCATAAGAAATGAGTCTTACGCGAAATGATTAATATTGAAAACAAAACCTAAAACCTGTTTTTTTAGACTCAAAAAAGGAGTTGCCTGAAATACACGTACGCTTTACTTTGGGCCAGTGTATAAGGGATGGCATAAATGTGCATAGAGGGACATCTCTCCTATGCATTTTATGTTGGCAAACTAGGATCTTTAGTCAAAAATTTAACTTTTGTATTGGTTTGCTAGCGAATTATAAACAACATTAAGACAGCGTAGTTTTATTACTATTTTTTTTTTTTAATTTGTTATTCATTCAAACACATTTAGAGAGGAAGTGGGGGCATATCTCCTCCCATAACGTTTGGATTAGTGTTAAATGAAAATAAAAATAAAATGTATTTTTTAACAGTTTATTTTAATAATCACATTAACAAGCTATGAATTGCAACATTTAAAGAGGTAAGTTTTTAGAAAGAATAGGGGAGAGTGGGGAGAAGTGGGACACGTGAACTTTTTTTCAGGGTAATTTCAATATTACTTTTTTATTTGATGTATAAACTGAACCAAACAAGTTTTTACGAATAAATCTTCTTTTTAGGCACCGGTTCAATCTCCTTAGTTTTCCAGCCATATATAACTAAGTATATAATTTTTGCTTTTAGAGAAACCATGCCATCGGGGTAAAGTGGGATAAGTGTGAGTAGAAGTAGGACAAATAAACTTAAAACAGCATTTTAACACAAATTATTAAATAGAAACTGATAAAATCATAAAATCACCTAATCGGCATAAAAATGTTCAAGAGCTTTCACCAATCGAAATAATCAAATGGCGACGGAAAGAAGCGGGACATAAATGTTTCTTTTTTCTGTCCCATTTTACCTCAGTGTAAACACTTTTTAAAGATTTATTTCAAAATTAGGGCTTCTAGCGCACGCAGGGAAACAAAGAAATTTTTACTAAATAGAGGGGAAGAAATTTAATTGTTTACATAAAATAACAGTATTTAGGCACCACTCCTAATTAGAAATTTCAAGCTGTCCCACTTTTCCCGCGTCCCACTTCTCCCCACTCTCCCCTACAGTTTAATTGCTTGCTTATTAGGTTATGTTAAAATCAAAAATAGTTTTCACTTGATGAAATAACGCTGATAACTCATATTGTTAATACCAAAACCAAATATTGCTTCATCAACAAAAAACAACAGCAACAACAACAACAACATCAACAACAAACTATTTATTTCCATTAATCATTTTTAGAATAGTATTAAGATAATAATAGTTATTGTAATAATAAAAATAATAATAAAAATAATAAAAGAGTAAATGAATAAAACAACAAAATTAATACAAGTTATATTTATAATTATAATAATATGTTGTAATGATAATAATTTAAAAAATGTTTAAAATTTTAAAAAATTAAGTAATATTAACAAATATTACAAGTATATTTTTATTTATAATAAAAGTTAATGGCTTATAAAGATGGAGACGCTCAGACCGAAGTTTATAAACTATAACTTTGTATTTTGTATAAAGAGTCGACCGACATTCTGTTTCAGTATTAGTTTCGGCCGAAATTTTAATTTGAACCGATACCAAAATTTCGGTTTGGTACTTTTTATAAATTCGGTAAAAAGCGAAATTTCGGTTGAAAAACATACCGAAAGCCAAAAGTTTTGAAAGATTTTAAACTTTTATCTAACTTAGAAAAACAGTTATTTTTTGAAAATTTCACAAAATGTTTTGTGAATTTTCACAAAAGTTTTAAGAACTTTAACAAAATACTTCGAAAAAATCTTGTTTTGCAGAGAAAATCTGCCAGTTCGCGACGTTAGAATTATCTTGTTCTATCTCCTCTTTTCGAAAAAATTGATTGGTTGTTTTATGCCCCTCAGAATAATGTTTTTCTACTGTATTAAAACCTAGTTATAAGTAAAAAAGTTGCAGGAAAAACATTTAAAACAGTTATAAAAATGTTTTTATATGCCATCTCCTCAAGTTTTTATTTTTTAAACTGTTTTATCTTTAAATTCAAAAATGTGAAGATAGAATAGGGTTGTTTGCCGATAAACAAAACATAAGAAAATTTCGCATTTTTATCTTTCCTAATTAAAATTGCTATTACGGAAGTTGTACATGCGCAAATTCACCTTCCGTAATTATACTAAACATTCATTAAACTGTTATTAAAAAAAAAAATTGTTATTATTTAAATAAGAATAATGTTGTTAAATGATTCTTCAATAATTTATAAATATATATATGGCATACATACATACATACATACATACATACATACATACATACATACATACATACATACATACATACATACATACATACATACATACATACATACATACATACATACATACATACATACATACATACATACATACATACATACATACATACATACATACATACATACATACATACATACATACATACATACATACATACATACATACATACATACATACATACATACATACATACATACATACATACATACATACATACGTATATAAATATATATATATATATATATATATATATATATATATATATATATATATATATATATATATATATATATATATATATATATATATATATATATATATATATATATATATAAGGTAATAAAAGCGAAAGCTCATATAACAGAATACCTCAAAAATAAAAATAAAATGAACATAAAATCGTTCTATTTGAAAACAAGTGAAAGCTATTTTTAAGCATTTTTATATATAATTAAGTTTTACTATTCATTACTTAAATTAGGTCTTTTTTTGATTTCAACAAAAACATTGTTTCCCGATTACGCAATTACATTCGTATGTTAACGTTGTTCAAGTTATCTTTATTATTTAATTCTTAGTCATAAAAAGACATTTAAAAAAGTTTTTTTTATGAAAGTCTTGGTTTATTTATAAAAGTTTACAACTGAAACTTATCAATACCATATAATAAAAGTATTATAGTAACTTAGTTAGTTATACGTGTTTGATTCATAAAACGAAATTAAATATTTATTATGCCGCGTTTCGTAAATTTTTTTCTAGTTAAGAATTGTTTTGCAAGTTGCAGTGCAAAATAGTTTCGTTTCGAAAGAAATTTGGTTTTTTATCATTATTTCAAAAAATTAAACCTTAAAATGTTACTGTGTTACAATACTGGAAAGAAAATTTTATTACAAACATTTTGGTAAATAAAAATTTTCTTTTTTTACAATTACATCCGTAAACTAACGAAACTACGTTAAACCAACGAAAGGCTACATTTCGTAAGTAGCATTTGCAAAATGAACATCGCCGGTTTTTTTGTTTCGCAAAATCTGGTACAAAAAAAAACAGCATTCCTAATTCTCAATATCCTAGCGAAAGAATTTTTAATCTTACATAAGGGATCATCCATAAATTACGTAACGCAAACTTTCATAATAAGCAAAACAGAAAAGATCAAAGGTTATTCTTTGCAGAATCTTAATTTAAATAAAAAATTAAATTAGCGCATTAAGTTTAAGGAAAATATATTTTGGGTTGCGTAATTTGTGGACGATCCCTTATACGATTATAAAAAAACAACAAATGTAAAATTTTATTTCTAAATAAATTTTTCTAATGATATTAATATTGACTAGCCGAAATGTCGGTATCGGTTTTGGTAAAATATTTGCCGAAATGTCGGTTTCGGTTTCGACACCGAACTGGAGCCAGGGCCGTTTTTGGAGGGTCGTAGGCTCTAGGCACTTTGCATAAAAATGTAGCTGTAGGCCTTTCTTTCAATTTAAATGTCATGTACACGTTATTCAATTTACATTATTTTTTAATTTTTGTACATAGTCGTTAATGGGCCGACAGTCGCTGTTTGTTTGATTATTCTGTATCTGTACACATGTTATGCCTTAAAGAAATTAAATTGTAACCATTTCATTAATTGTATTTCTCTCACTATCATTACTTTAGTAATGATCATGAAAAGCCATTAAAAATTCAGCAATTTATGGTTTGTTATTTGTTTTAAACGTTTGTTTAAATTTATCAATAGTTTACATTTATTTAAAAATGAAATTCTCAGAATTCCACGTATTATTTTAAAAAGTACGATTTTAATTGGTAGGTATTTTATTTGTTATGATTACGTTTTTGTAAATTATTAATAAGTTTTGTTAAATGTAATGTTTTATGGAATATTTTTAAATGTTTTCCCCCTCTTTATATGGGTTAACATATTTTATTTTATTTTTATGTTTTATGTCTAATTTATACTGAATATTTATTATGATTTTCAGAAATTCAAGTCATGTCCGATGGCGATGGGTACAAGAGAAAGCACGAGTCTGGCTATATTAAACGGCAGCAAAAGCAAAGGAAAGAGTATGCATTAAAAAAAATGATCGGAAAGTAGATGCTACTTTTGGCAATGACCCTTCAATAAACTCTTTCGTTTCTTCAACAAGTCCAGAAATAGTAATACCAGAGCTAGAACTATTGCTGACTGACACTGTGGAACAATGTGGTTGTGCAATGAGTTTTACAAGTGAACCAGTTATTCAAGCAGATGCGGAACCAACAGTAGCAGATTTAGGATTGGGAATAAGGAATAGTAAGGAATCTATTTCAAATGATCCTGCTGAATGGGAAATAAATGCTGATCTCATAGCTTATTATGCAGAGAATATCCCATCACAGAATTTGAAATCTGATTTAAGTTTAAAAGGTAGACAATTTGGTGAAAAGATTAGATATGTACGCAAGGAATATTTTATAAGAAAACTGGTAAATGGAGAAGTTATCAGCAGGGATTGGCTCATATATTCGCCTTCAACTGGTAAACTGTTTTGTTATATTTGCAAGATATTTGGTTGCAAAACCGGCAGTGCTGGTACTAATAATGCACCAAGGAATCAATTTATAACTGGTTTCGATGATTGGAAAAATGTTTTTGCTAGGATAACCTCACATGAAAAATCAAAAAATCATTTTGCTGCTGTGTCGATGATAATGCAATACAAAAAGTCTACTCAAATTGATGTTGAACTTCAGAAGGAAAATGAGAAGTCTTGCAAATACTGGACTGAAGTCTTGAAAAGGGTTGTTGTAGTGATAAAGTTTCTTGCTGAAAGGGGATTAGCTTTTCGTTGTGACAATCAATTGCATAACTCTCCTAACAATGGAAATTATCTTGGTTGTATTGATCTGTTAGCTGAATTTGATCCATTTCTAAGAGAACACGTTCAAAGATATGGAAATCCAGGAAAGGGAAATGTATCATATCTTTCAGCAAACATATGCGATGAATTCATTAATATATTAGGAGGCAAAGTTTTGAAGCAAATAATTTTTGAAATCAAAGATGCTAAATATTATGGAATTAGCATCGATTCAACCCCTGATATTAGTCATGTAGATCAGCTCACACTTGTTATTCGCTATGTACTCAAAAACAGAAATGTAGTAAAGCGATTTCTTCAATTTATTCCAGTTGAACACCATGATGGAGAATACGTATTTAATCTTGTGGTTGGTATTCTTCAGTTTCATGGAATAGACATCAAAAATTGCCGATCACAATCATATGATAATGCCAGCGATATGAGTGGAAAATATTCTGGTGTGCAAGCTAGATTCAGAGAGATTAATCGTTTAGCAGAATGGGTTCCATGTGCTGCCCACAGCCTAAACTTAGTTGGTTCAGCTGCCGTGGAGTGTTGTTCAGCAGCTGTAAATTATTTTGGTGTCATGCAGTCAGTTTATAATTTTTTCTCAGCTTCAACGAAGAGATGGTCAACTCTTAAAGAACTTCTTAAAGAAAACGTATTTGTTTTACAAAGCTTATCAGAAACTAGGTGGTCCTCTAGAAGTGATGCCACAAGAGCTTTCTATGCAAATTACTTACAAATTCGTCAAACATTATGTGAAGTCACTAACAGCAAACATCAACCACCAGCAGCTGTTCATGAAGCGAAATCACTGGTTAAACATTTAGACTACTTTGAAACTGCGTTAATGTGTGTGATTTGGAAAGATTTACTTCAAAAGATGAATATTGTCAATAAAGCCTTACAGGAGCCGGGTATTGAGCTGTGCACCATCATTAAACTGTACGATGGTCTCATACAGTACTTTCATGATACACGCAGTAAGTTTGAAACATTCGAAGGCCAGGCAAAAGATCTCACAGAATCTGATTACAAAAAAGCTACACAACGCAAGCGAATACGGAAGCGATTTGATGACGAAGTTATGGATACAAGTAATCCCAGTTTAAATGTTAATACCAGTGATAATTTCCGTATTCAACAGTATTACGTTATCATAGACAGACTTAATAATGAGATGGAAAAACGCAGAGCAGCTTATAAAGTATTGTACGAAAGGTTTAACTTTCTTCTTGACAACAGATCTTTGTCGAGTAGTGGCTAAAACCAAGGCACTAATTCAGATGTATCCATCAGACCTCGAAGACAAATTTACCGATGAGTTTTTGCTGTTTTCTCAAATGTTTAGTAATGGTATTTCGGTGTCTGATAAGATTAAGCTGCAAATAGACAATAAACTAGTTGCAAGTTTTCCAAATGTTAATATCACTTTCAGGATTTATCTCTCTATATTAGGCACGAGTTCAGAAGGGGAACGTTCTTTTTCAAAATTAAAACTGATGAAAAACTGCGTTCAACTATGGGACAAGCCCGACTATCATCCCTGGCACTGCTATCAATTGAAAATGAAGTAATGCGGGAGATGACATTTGAAGATGTTATAGTTGATTTTGCAAATACCAAAAGTCGAAAAGTTAATGTCATCTAATTATACTGTTTGATTATAAACATTTTTATCAATTATGAATATTATGTTGCATCTGTATGATTTGTATAATAAAACAGATAACATGCTTTATATATACACAACCAAGAGTAATACATTTTGGTCAAGTACAATCCGAAGAGTTAATTAAACTTTTTTGAATTTTAAACTCGCTAATGTCGTGAATATGATGCAATTGCTTTAATTGTTTAAAGCTGCTCATCAGCAATTTATCTGTACTGACAATTGTATCATTTTTTGGTTTCACTGCAAGCCTCTGAGTACCTCGATTGTGAAGTTCACCATTTTGAACTTACCATCTATTTTACTCTGTTTTAACGAATTTCCTATGCAATTGTTGCTCTTAAGTATGAAATTGTTCTGATGACTGGTGCTGATTTTTTAAAATTTATCATATTGAATTTATCATCAATTTTCACTCTTTTCTAACATTGCCTGACAAATATCCTATGCAATCAATTTCATAGGATATTTGTCAGACAATGACAATTTGTCTGACACATTATTGAAAAAATTTGTATATTTGTAATTATTAATATTTTGTATAATAAATTATTGAAAAAAAATATTTTAGATAAAGTATTTTTGAATTAAAATATTTAATTTATTATAATTTTATCATATTTCATTCAGTAAAAGACTTGATCAAAAATAATTTCAAAAACGTTTAATATTTAACAAGAAAAAGAGTAAACATTGTCATTACAATTTCATTAAACTCTTTATTTCATTTTACACTGTTTTACTCTATACTTTTTAAATCTAATTTACAATTAAAGTTATAATGTATGTATAATTTATGCACTAAAGCGTTTAATTATGTAACTCTAGAATAAATACTATGATTTGATTTCTTTATCTATTTTTCAGCAAAATAACAAATCTAAATTTACAAAGTCCCAAGTTCATACAAGTAGAAAGAGCGCAAAAGAAAAAAATTCAAGAGAGTTCTGCATATGTCGTTATTGTTATGTTTTTTTTTTTTTTTTTTTTTTTAATACTGTTATTTAGGTGCCCCAAGACACGGCGATTTTTTTTGATTGATTTTCTCCCACTTGCTATGGTTTAGAAGATTTTCGGAAACGGACGTAACGTAAACAATTTATTTTATTTTTTACGCGCCAAGTAAACAAATTTTCTCTAAATAAAAATTCAAAATGGTTTCTTAGCCATCTTTTTACCGATAAAGTAACCTACTTTCAAACTCGTGGATAGACTCGATCCATGATGCATCTTATGATCTAAAAATTCACACATTGGTTCATAATGTGTATGTCTAGAATTCCAGCTTGTAACCTATACCTTTTGATGACTAATGTCGTAAATATATATGTATTATAAAACAGTGATTTTTATGTCTATTTTGCTTAAAAATACTATTTAACTGTAATTTAGACATATAGTTGTAAACTGGAATTTGAGATCAAAATGAAATTTATCTTTATAAGTAATAACATTGATAGTTAAGGAAACCGTCACTTAGTCTATCCAGCTGATTATTTCTAGTTTTTGTCCTATTTTTTTAAATAAATTGAATTTCTATATCTATATAACTTTTAAAGAGCAGATTTTATAAAAAAACGTATGATATGTATTTACACTTTAATAAAAGCTAAAAAAAAAATACATAAATATATATTTATAGCCCTAATACAATGCTAAAGATGGTAATTTTTTTCAACTTTTCATAAAAAGCAAACGTTTGCGGACGTTTTGGACCAAATTTCGTATTTCTTTAAAAAATGCTTTGGGAATTTTTAAGGCAAAAAAAATCGCCGTGAAGAAGACCCAACGGTCTTGTCACAGAGCACCGCGGAAGTGCATTTAACCAGAAAGTTCACGCCTCCTTCCTTACCGTGACGCGAAAATATGTCCAAGGCTCGTTTCGAACCTAGATCACTTGCTTATAAAGCAAGCGCTCTAACCACTGCGCCATGGCCGCACGCCATGTGCATGCCATGTGCGGCCATGGCGCCATATGTTGTCTTTTTAGGACCAATACCGTAATATATAAATAATAGCGGCATGTACAGAACTATTTTGCAATCTCTTCATTTTCACTTTCTTTCTAACTGGTGGGTTACCGAACTAACGCAACATTTACTTTTTAGTTCCTAGTTCCAAACGTTTTGTACAAGAAAATTAATAATATCACTACATGGTAAACCGCAATGGTATCTACGCAAAAAGAGTTAAATTTATACTCTTTATTTCTAATACGATATGGTACTAAGAAAAAATACTGAATTGTTCTATAGAAGTATAAACAGATGGAAGTTCATCAAGCCGCAAACATCAAAGCAATTTCATATCGTCTCGAGAGTATGCTTGTAACCGACAATAAAAAAACAAAAAAAACAAGTTTCACTGAACAAAAAACAACATAATTCACTGAAATGAGTTTTATTAAAACATTAAAAAAAGAATTATACTAAGGATAAGCTACATAGTTATAACCATTAGTTATTTTAATTATTTAACAAAAGGTTTATTAAAACTCGGTTATTAAATAGAACGACTTTATTTTAAAAGCATATGTTTGTCTAAGCTTCTTTTCTTGCTTCAAATCAATACACGATATTTGATTCAAAAGACAACTAAAACAATTTTCAAAAAAAAAAAAAAAAAATGTTTTCTAAATTACTAAAGCTAAAGTTTAGCTGTATATCATAATTCTATTCATTCTTGTAATACTCTATTCATTTAAAATGAAGTTGAAGAAAAAGTTGTTGCTTGCTGTTTTGTTGTCGCCATTTTTAATGTTTATACTTGGCGAACCGTCAAAATACTACATTTTTAAATTACCTATTTGCGTCAACATACAAAGATTATGCGTTAGAGTACACGTCTTGATGTCATTTTCTTTTTGTCTACAAAACAAAAGGTTACAAACATAGTCTCCGAAGCATTTCGATGTCGTTGAACTTCCATTTGTTTTATACTTTCATGGTTGTACTGTATGAACCTGTATGATTTATACTTTCATGGTTGTACGGTATGAAACAATGACATAATTTAACTAGACGCATGGCTATCCGAGTTTTGCAAATAACTTTGTGAAGCTAGGGCCGGCCATTTTACGGAACAGCAAAAACATAATACGCAGCTATAAATACATTGAGAAATACTTATTTAAGTAATAATTAATAATAATTAATGATTAATAATTAATAATGAAATTTGATTGCAATGTTTTTATTACTTATTTATTGACAACTAATTTTTACTATATTTTTAATTTATAATATATCTATATATTAAAAAAGTTTTGTATACTTTTTAGATATTTTCTATATTTATTCGTAATAAGTAATGGTTTTTAATAAAAACCTAACGATTATTCACAATAAGTAATAGTTTCTATTAAAAACCTAACGGATAAAGCCTGCTTGAATTTTTTTATTCAGGTAATATCAAACATATATTTATTTTTTATACTAACTTTAACATAAATTTATTTAAAATGTTACTAATTATCTCTTAAAGTTTAAACTAATTTCAACTTTTTCTTTACTTTTCTTAAATTATTCATTATAGGTGTTTTGGTACTAAAAAATTTCAAAACCGGTAATACCATTATTCAAGCTTAAAAAAAAATTAATTAAAAGATGAATAAAAACGTTCGAGCTTTGTGTTCAAGCTAATCCAGCAAGTTTTATAGTCGAGTAAAAGCGGAAGAGGTTTACCAAATTCGTCTATTGAGTATTTTTGAATTATTTGACTATTGTGCATTATTTTAAATCTCAGTCAAAATCATGCCAGTAAAATAATTTGAAAATACTAATAAAGGGGTGTCTGTTTCTTGTCTTGCTCCAATGTTCTTCTGTCCAGGTTTCATGTTCCTTGGCCTACTCATACCACTGTGCCTTCATTAGATTTGTCAATCTGGGTTTTTCTTCAGCCAATAAGCCTTCATTGTAATTTTTAAAGAAACATTTAGTTTTTTGGCATTTAATTTTTTGGCTGTGGATTGAAGAAGAAATTTCTTTTTATTTCAGCCCACTGATTTTCTTTCCTTGGACTCATGTCCAAGGAAGAAAATCAAATCATTCCTTTTGCTCACGTGAACCAGAATTTATCAATTTTACCAATTCGTCATTGATAAAAATGATAAATTCTGTAGATTCCCAGCAAAACTTGTTGTCTATTTTTGTTTTGAAACTAGAACAGAATGGATAGCATTCCAACACACTGGCTTGAAAACTGATTGAAAGTAGGTTTGAATGAAATAAAATAAATGAAAATTTATTTTTGTTTAATACAACAACTTCTTTTTGTGTTTAAAAAAAAATATAAAGGTTTTTTTTTGTTCAAAAAGAATTTAAAACTTTTATAAAGTCTCTTTTTGAACATCTTTTGGATTTTTCTCAGTTGGTTTGCTTTAAATATTTTTTTTCATTTTTATCATATTAATCTTGTTTGTCTCGCCTAATTTATTAGAGTTTATTAGTTTTTTATGCGCCATTTTTTAAATATTCTTTTACTCTCATTTATGTTCTCACTGTGTCACGAAATGACTTCTAATTGAAACCTCTTTTCCCGAGAAAAATTTTTGGGGTATGATGGTACAAGTATGTAGGAGTACATTAGAGTTGGTTTTGAAATCTTTCATCATCGTCCGTAAAAGAAAAATTGATTTGAAATTTTTGATTTTATTGCTCCGAACAAAAGAGTTACATTTTATATCGAAAACATTTAAAACTTGTTCGAACATAATTCTTCAGTGTACTTACAACTTAGATACAACAGCAAAAAAAAAGTATTCAATTTCTTCAGAAAATCAAAAAAATAATCAGATTCTAGCTTAACCGATCAAGCAACTTAAAAAAAGGATTACTCTTATTAAATATAGTTCTTAAAAATTGATGTCGAAGGGTAATTTCTTACATATCATATGTTATAATACAGTATTTTCTACAATTAAGGTAAAAGGAATGATTGCTGTTGTAACCAATCAAACAGTTTAGAAGTTTCTTAGGGTAGCCCGGATAATTACTAGGCCTTTTCAACCATTGCTAGTGATGTTTGAAGTCATGATGAAGTGATTGTGTTCCTTTCTCTGAATAGATGCCCAGTGAGTGGTTGTGGCAATCAATAAACTGTGTCACATGAAAAAAGACTCTTGTTCGGGAGGAATCTTTTTGAGGTCGGAATCCTTGAATGCTTCAATGAGGATGCGGTAGTTGTCTTAAAGAACATTTCCAAAAGAAGCAAAAGAAGCATGAACAAATACATCAAAATTTCTGAATGTGTCAATGAATGGAAATTCAAAAATGCAAACATGTTTTTCCGCAAGTTATTAAAGCAAGTCAACATTTTGTAAAAGCTTTCTGCACTCATTACTTGTAAATTGCACTCCATGAAAAGGTTGTTGTTATTTTTTAGCCATTTCAGTGAAATTTTCCGTTGCGTACACAGAATCTTGAAGAGATGATTACCAAGACCAAAAAGTAAGTGAAGTTCAATGAGTGTAATGAAGTCCAAGATGAGTGTTCCTTCAGGTAACTTAATAACTGGCTCATGCACAACATTCTTAAAGTCCCTCACTTTTTTTGTTTGGGCACATGCTGATTAGAAACCTTTCAGTTTGAATGAAGCCAAATTTTTGGAGCTCACCAACCTGATAAAGATTCTTTGACTCAATGTTACACCAGGTACAAGGGTGAGCACTTGAATGAGACTGCAAACCACAAATAATGTTTACAAGTTTGTTGTTTATGACGACACAAAAGGCAATCTCTCAATCCTCAATTTATTCATAATCTGCTTTACATTGTCATAATTTTTAGAGAGGTTTTCTGCAATAGCCACCAGAAATTGATGCTTCACTCCTGAGTCCTTCAAGAGTAGTTTTTTAGTTGGGGAAGAAGTATTTGGTTCTAAGTTAAGAACCCACTAGAGATACTTTCAGAAACCACCCTTCTCCATTAACTCCCATCTTGATAAGTTCATTTGACTGAGGACCTCTGATCTGATCTAAAGTGTTTCTTAGAGCTTCAACATCTTTGCAGTACAACATAAGATGTTTGGATTCTTTAGTTTTTTAGATCTGTCTGAAATTTTTGAGGTTACAAAAAAGTCAGAAAGATTTTTTCAAAGAGACTCAAATTTTTCCCTGAAGTTTTTTTCAACTACTCGCTGAGGAACTGCTTTGTTAAATTTTGAAGTAAGCTTGTTCATCCCTCTGTTCGAAAGCTCAGTCTGATTTTGAACTTCTAGAAGTTGTTGAGCAGTCAAGGTGGATGTAGCTTCTCTTTATCTTGATGGCCCTGGAAAAAAACTTTAATTTAACATAACACAGTTTCTCATAACATAAAGTTTTCTTGTTGTAATAAAGGATTCACTTAAACATAAGCATATTAAATATATATGACAAAAATAAAACATTTTTCACCTGGAATAACTGGAAAATACCTTCCTAGTCCTTGAATAAGACGCACAGTGCCATGGGGTTAAGAAACCTTGTTAGCTAATACAGTAGCAGCTACTAATTCTGCTGCTTTTGTGTCTTTTGCTGCAACCTCAAGCAAGTTCTTCCGAAGCATTCCCTTTGTACAATTATGTGGAATCCCTCTTCCAATCAGTGAGAAGCATGCTGAATAACGTTTCTTAACAACTGGCTGTTCTTTCGGCTGAATGGTTGTGTTTGTTAGTCCAATCGGTTGAGGACTTCCAAACTTGGCTTTTCCCACATAAAAAATCATGTAATCACATGGTGATTCTCTTGTTGCAGGACGAATCTTTTTTTTTGGTAGTCAGTGAGGCAAGTTGAACATCTTCAACATTGTCTCTTTTCTATGGTCTACTCGATAATTTTCGCAGATACCAATTGGGACTCTTAGATCTCCAAAGTTGATAGCTAGACCAAAAACTTCTTGACAGCGTTTAACCTTAAAGTTGCCTGAGAAAACAGACAGCTTTTCTATTGTCATCATAAGTTTTTGCTTGATTTGGCATTTTAAATAGTTTTGTACTTTGCTCAAAAGGCACAAAGAACTGTTCGCAGGCCTTTGCCAGAATTTTAAAATTAATAAAGGGCCGAGGAACTCTTACTTAATCAAGGTATTTCTCTTTCTTAGTAACTTATGTGATAAAAATATACAAATTTTTATGCCAAAAATGTTTTACTTCATTTGGTTAATAATCTTGTCAATAGGCCAAAAAATCAAAATTTTCAAATCAATTTTTCTTTTACGGACGATGATGAACAATTTCAAAACCAACTCTAATATACTCCAACATACTTGTAGTATCATAATCCCGAAAGTTTTTCTCGGGAAAAGAGGTTCGAATGAAATGTCATTTTGTGACACGGTGTTCTCTCAAATAAATTCTGGTATTATATTTATAAGATATTCCGATTTTCATGCCAAAACGACTGGTAATACAAAAACGAATGGTAATACAAAAACGACTGGTAAACTTTTAGTGAAAACAAAAGTTTGCTTGTTTTTACTTTTTACTTAGGTAATCTAGAAAAAGATTTTCAAGTAAGAAAATGTTTAAAAAAATTAATGATGCATTTATGGTTTAAAAATGAATTTTTACTATAGTTCCAATGAAATTTTTTTATATTTCTTGGAGAACATTTTAACTTTGAGAAAAAAAAACGTGTTTTTTCTCTCAAAGTTAAAATGCTCTCCTCTTAATAAGTAAAAGTAAACGAACAAAAAAAAAGAAAAAAAAAATGACACTAACTTATTCTTTTCCGATAATAACATTTACGAACTCTTCCACACTATGAATGATGAACTTAAAAGTATATCCAAATGGATTAAATGCAACAAACTAACTCTTAACATTAAAAAAACAAATTGGGTTCTTTTCCACCCAGTCTCTAAAAAAGCTTCTTTACCCCGAAGTTTGCCTAAAATTTTTATTGATAACGTTGAAACAAAAAGACATAATGTAACAAAGTTCTTAGGTGTTTTTCTTGATGAAAATATCACATGGAAAACGCATATCGACTATAATAGTACAAAAATTTCTAAAAATATTGGAATTTTATATAAAACCAGAACATATTTATGTAAAAAAAGTCTAACTCAACTTTACTACTCTTTAATTCATGGTTTTTTAAATTATGTTAATGTTGCATGGGGAAGCACTGAAAAAAGTAAGTTAAAATGCCTTTATCGCCATCAGAAACATGCAATCCGTTTAATATATTTTGCGGATCGATACACTCATTCCAAACCACTTTTTATTGAAATGAAAGTTCTCAATAAATATGAGCTTAATGTTTTTAATGTTTTGTGCTTTATGCATATGTGGAAAAATGATATATCTTTACCCGTATTTAAAGACCTCTTTTGTTTGAAACCAATAAATAAATATACACTTAGAAACAACAATTTTATACATGAGCCCTTTTGTCGAACCAAGTTTAATCAGTTTTGTATTGCACATCGTGTACCCTATCTTTGGAATAAAATTGTTTTGTCCAATTTTGACAAGCATTTTACTTTTTCCATTTTCAAATATAGACTGAAAAATTTAATTATCTTAATGATGTAGTCAGGTTTTTTTAATTGTAGTTTTATATTTTCTTTATTGTTAACTACGTTTTATTTTTTGTTAATTATGTTTTGATGTGGTTTATATACACACGCTTGTAAAAGGTTCTGATGATAAGATCAGTACGATCTTCTTTCAGAAACCATGTTTGTGTTTGTGAAAGGAATTTATTTACTACGACAACAAATGTAAACTAGAAAAAGAAAAAAAAATTTATACAGTGTTGGTCTAAAAAACTTTTATTTTTTAAGAAATATTTTACATAGCACTTTCTTCAAAAGTTTTTGAGAAAAAGACACTTTTTGAGAAAAAAAACATGCGGAAACATATATGTAGGTAATAAAATTAAACTTTTTAATATTCCATAGGCATTACATAGGCAAAAAAAAAAATATATATATAACATAAAATCTTGATAGGCATATTACATTTTAAAAAAATTTTAAGAGATTGCATTTTAGCCTACAGTAAGATTTTTGGTGTTTTCTCATGAATCGTATTAATATTTTGCATAGCCATCATCCCCCCAGTGACGGGAGGATGGGGGTAATGCAAAAAATGGAGGACTTTTTCCTCCGTTCCATCCAGGGTGGGATGGGGGTTATGCAAAAATGGAGGACTTTCTGTCCTCCGTTTTTGTATAAACCTCAAATGTGGTACAAAATAAAAAAATATATCAACTTCACCCATTCGATAAGTCTCGAAATCTCGATAAGTCGGACATTTTCAAAAAATCCGACGTAATTAGAGCTTCGCATTATTTGGACATTCGTTTAGTCGGACAATATAAATATACCCCATTCATAATCCGAGTTAACTGGATTCTACCGTAATAACCGTCTGACGGCAATTTCTTAAAAAGCACCTTATCTACAGTGAGTATTTTTTTTGTTTTCAGTTAAATAAAAATAAAGCCTTCCGTAAAAAGTGCGCAAGAAGAGAATGCTTATGGCGGTTAGCAATATAAAGTAGAAGTCAAAAGTACGCCTCGTTTTCAAAATCGGAACGGTTGCCGTAATTATAGTTTGCGTACTTTTAACTTCTAAAACAAATGTTATATCATTTTATTACCAATCTAGAATAGACGACACAGGTATAACTCGCACTGTACTTTTGACTTCTATTGTTGGATTTGTACTTTTAATATCGCAAGTATTATAGCTGTACCTTTGACTTCTATTTTATGATTTGTATTTTTAACATCGCTATTTTCGGCAACTGTACTTTTGACTTCTATTTTATGATTCGTATTTTTAGCATCTCTACTTTTGGTAGCTGTACTTTTGACTTCTATTACATAATTTGTACTTTAAAATCGCTAGTTTTATAGCTGTACTTTTGACTTCTATTTTATGATTTGCACTTTTAACATTGCTACTTTTGGTAGCTGTACTTTTAACTTCTATTTTATGATTCTTATTTTTAACATCGCTACTTTTGGTAGCTGTACTTTCGACTTCTAAATTATGATTTATACTTTTAATATTGCTACTTTTGGTAGCTGTACTTTTGACTTCTATTTTATAATTATACTTTTAACATCGCTAATTTTGTTGCTGTACTTTCGACTTCTATTTTAAGATTTGTACATTTAACATTGCTACATTTGGTAGTGTACTTTTGACTTCTATTACATGATTTGTACATTTAATATCGCTAGTTTTATAGCTGTACCTTTGACTTCTATTTTATGATTTGCATTTTTAACATCGCTACTTTTGGTAGCTGTACTTTTGACTTCTATTTTATGATTCGTATTTTTAGCATCTCTACTTTTGACTTCTATTACATAATTTGTATTTTAAAATCGCTAGTTTTATAGCGGTACTTTTGACTTCTATTTTATGATTTGTACTTTTAACATTGCTACTTTTGGTAGCTGTACTTTTAACTTTTATTTTATGATTCGTATTTTTAACATCGCTACTTTTGGTAGCTGTACTTTTGACTTCTATTACATAATTTGTACTTTTAATATCGCTAGTTTTATAGCTGTACTTTTGACTTCTATTTTATGATTTGTACATTTAACATTGCTACATTTGGTAGTGTACTTTTGACTTCTATTACATGATTTGTACATTTAATATCGCTAGTTTTCTAGCTGTACCTTTGACTTCTATTTTATGATTTGCATTTTTAACATCGCTACTTTTGGTAGCTGTACTTTTGACTTCTATTTTATGATTCGTATTTTTAGCATCTCTACTTTTGACTTCTATTACATAATTTGTACTTTTAATATCGCTAGTTTTATAGCTGTACTTTTGACTTCTATTTTATGATTTGTACATTTAACATTGCTACATTTGGTAGTGTACTTTTGACTTCTATTACATGATTTGTACATTTAATATCGCTAGTTTTATAGCTGTACCTTTGACTTCTATTTTATGATTTGCATTTTTAACATCGCTACTTTTGGTAGCTGTACTTTTGACTTCTATTTTATGATTCGTATTTTTAGCATCTCTACTTTTGACTTCTATTACATAATTTGTATTTTAAAATCGCTAGTTTTATAGCGGTACTTTTGACTTCTATTTTATGATTTGTACTTTTAACATTGCTACTTTTGGTAGCTGTACTTTTAACTTCTATTTTATGATTCGTATTTTTAACATCGCTACTTTTGGTAGCTGTACTTTTGACTTCTATTACATAATTTGTACTTTTAATATCGCTAGTTTTATAGCTGTACTTTTGACTTCTATTTTATGATTTATACTTTTAACATTGCTACTTTTGGTAGCTGTACTTTTAACTTCTATTTTATGATTCTTATTTTTAACATCGCTACTTTTGGTAGCTGTACTTTCGACTTCTAAATTATGATTTATACTTTTAATATTGCTACTTTTGGTAGCTGTACTTTTGACTTCTATTTTATAATTATACTTTTAACATCGCTAATTTTGTTGCTGTACTTTCGACTTCTATTTTAAGATTTGTACATTTAACATTGCTACATTTGGTAGTGTACTTTTGACTTCTATTACATGATTTGTACATTTAATATCGCTAGTTTTATAGCTGTACCTTTGACTTCTATTTTATGATTTGCATTTTTAACATCGCTACTTTTGGTAGCTGTACTTTTGACTTCTATTTTATGATTCGTATTTTTAGCATCTCTACTTTTGACTTCTATTACATAATTTGTATTTTAAAATCGCTAGTTTTATAGCGGTACTTTTGACTTCTATTTTATGATTTGTACTTTTAACATTGCTACTTTTGGTAGCTGTACTTTTAACTTTTATTTTATGATTCGTATTTTTAACATCGCTACTTTTGGTAGCTGTACTTTTGACTTCTATTACATAATTTGTACTTTTAATATCGCTAGTTTTATAGCTGTACTTTTGACTTCTATTTTATGATTTGTACATTTAACATTGCTACATTTGGTAGTGTACTTTTGACTTCTATTACATGATTTGTACATTTAATATCGCTAGTTTTCTAGCTGTACCTTTGACTTCTATTTTATGATTTGCATTTTTAACATCGCTACTTTTGGTAGCTGTACTTTTGACTTCTATTTTATGATTCGTATTTTTAGCATCTCTACTTTTGACTTCTATTACATAATTTGTACTTTTAATATCGCTAGTTTTATAGCTGTACTTTTGACTTCTATTTTATGATTTGTACATTTAACATTGCTACATTTGGTAGTGTACTTTTGACTTCTATTACATGATTTGTACATTTAATATCGCTAGTTTTATAGCTGTACCTTTGACTTCTATTTTATGATTTGCATTTTTAACATCGCTACTTTTGGTAGCTGTACTTTTGACTTCTATTTTATGATTCGTATTTTTAGCATCTCTACTTTTGACTTCTATTACATAATTTGTATTTTAAAATCGCTAGTTTTATAGCGGTACTTTTGACTTCTATTTTATGATTTGTACTTTTAACATTGCTACTTTTGGTAGCTGTACTTTTAACTTCTATTTTATGATTCGTATTTTTAACATCGCTACTTTTGGTAGCTGTACTTTTGACTTCTATTACATAATTTGTACTTTTAATATCGCTAGTTTTATAGCTGTACTTTTTACTTCTATTTTATGATTTATACTTTTAACATTGCTACTTTTGGTAGCTGTACTTTTAACTTCTATTTTAAATTTTAACATCGCTACTAAAATGACTTAAAGACGCCACTAATCAAGCAGAAATGCGAAATGATGAGAGCTGTTCAAATTATATCGCCCAAAATAACAAATCACTTGAGTATAAAGAAAATTTATATTTTCAACATGACAAATACAATATAGTAAAATAAAATAACACATAACAAATAGCAATAAATAGCTTTGGAATGTTACCAATAAACAAAGTTAGTGTTAAGTTAGTACCATAATAGTATTGAATTCCAGCTCTTTCTCTATTTTGTTGGCTTATGATCAATAAAGTAAATTTGGAATCATCAAAATATACTAAATTAAAACCATATTTCCACAGTAGGCAAACTAAAACAAAATAGTCGAATATTACAAAATGGCAGAACTGAAGAATTAAATACACAAACAAATTAATAAAAAGTTAACTATCAAAGTCTACTTTTTATTAGTAATTCAATATTTGAAGCATTTCAGCAAGCTTCTAACAATAACAGTAATAAGTATTATAATATATATACATAAATAAAAAATAAATATTAAAAAGCATTTTACATAATAATAAAAAACATAATTGAAGCTCATTTATTGCTTGAATAACTTCAATTAGGAATTTTTTTAACATTTCCACTTACCAAAATTATGACAAATATTTATCAAGTTTGAAAAATAAACCATAAAAATATTTTATTTAAAAAAGAAAAGTTTATAGGCCTCAGAGACGATTATAGACTAATAGCAATAGAGAAGCAATATTTATTAAAATATATAGAAACTCTATTAAACATATTATTTTGAATTTACAAGACAACTGACATTATAGTACATAAGGCAAATGATTATCGTACATAAGGCAAATGAGAATCTGATAAAGTTGCGAAGCCAAAATATAAAACTCTACATCAATGTAACTATGATGAAGAGTGCAAACTTACATTACAACACTGCAATGTAAAGTTTCAATGCTTAATCCATCTTTAAGATCTAAATTTATAAGTAACAATCACACTACCAATATCTCGGTTAAAATTGAATGTATTCAATTTTAATCAATGAGGATACATACCTGAAAAAGTTGAATTGTTCAAAAACTCAAAATTAAATTTATTCATTTCATTGTGATGACTTGTAAGAATTCTTACAATTTATAATTAATCATGTTAAAAAAGGCTGTTGAAATCAAAAGAAAACTCTGTTTTATTGTAAAGAATAGTATTATTTAATACAATAAATAATCATGAAACTGTACTTGCACAACAATGACAAAACCATGATGATCTACGGTTCTTTAAAAAGAAGACAAAATCTGGAATGTTTTCACACATTCTGTGGAACCACTGTTTACACCCATTACACTGCGCCATTTGTTTATTTTTGTTTTGATTTTCCATGGGATTCCAAGGCATCCTACAATTGCAAAACAGTTCAATTAAAAAGTCTTTTTGAAAGCATCTCTTGCAACTTGCTAACGATTGAGGGAACGAAGAAACTTTATTAACTTTAATGCAATGTAACATATGTGTCCTCATTTCTGATATAGAAAATGTTACATTATCTGGTTTTGTTTTTGTACTTGCAACATGATATATAAAAGCAATAGCAAAGACACCACAATCCTCTCCATTTGATTGTTGTTGCACTGGTAATACGCAAACAGTTAACTTGTCATATGTGCATTTCATGATGGCACATATCTGTTGTATTATAAAATTAGCAACTTTACCATGAAATAAACTGTCCATCAAGAAAACCTCACCAGGTTTACAACCATATGTTGAAACTGCTACCCAGTGATTACAACCATCATGTAAAACTTGAACAAAGGGTTTATTTATGTAGATACTGAAAGCAAGATTTTGCCCGAGCACAGTGTCTTGAAGGCCATTTACTTCTTTGAATTGTTCTTTTATCATGTTTTGAAAGATATTTATAACATTGTCAGATAGCCATTCATTGTTTAATATATCTGAAAAGTCGCTCTGACTAAGATTTATTTTACTTATGCAGTATCTTTGATCTGTATCTACATTTTCCTCATCACTGAAAATTATTATCGTGTTATCTGCAAATTCTTTTAAGTTTTTGTAGTCTATCAAATTATTATTTATAACTTCAGTTTCTACATTGCTAATTTCCTCTGGTTTCAAGGTTACTTCAATTTTGGAAGCTGCCAATAATTTTTCCTTTTTTTCCCCAACACGTTTATTTTGCGTACTCTTTTTTTTAAGCGCTGGTAGCTTATGATATTTAATGGAGCTTTTCGTTATAGGTATTTTTTTAATTTTATTAGGAAGTAGGGGCAAGCAACTTTCTTTTGGTACATCACTTTTCACACTTGTGATGAGATTGTTTAACTCTTTATATGTACTTTCAAGGAGATCAGTATCATGTTCAATTAAGAAACTCAGACTTCGTAAGTCATTCAAAAGGCTTCTTAGGGATTCACCTGTTATAGACTTCCTTCCTGCATTTTTTATCTTTTGAGTATCAGCCTTTACCAACGTTTCACCCACTTTATTTGTCTCAGTAATAGATGATTTATATTCATTGTAGAAGGTTTCATTGAAATAAGTAGATGTACTGAGTTTATCATTACATCTTTTTATCTTTGCTTTATCAAGATCAAAATCAATATCAATATTTAAATAAGGAGACATTCGGTATAAAAGAGAAACTGATTCCCAATTCCAACAAGGATAATTTTTGAAAATGACAAAGAAATGCTTGCAAGGATAACAAGAGTTTTTCCAATCCATGCAGGTACAACTAGGCATGTTGTCTTCATTTCCAAAATCTACTACATATTTTCGTTCTTTGTTGTCTCTATAATATCGCAATGAGAATTTTCCAGATCCTTCAACTTTAAGTGCTGTTATGTCTAAATTCTCAGCAAGGGATTTCTTTACTAGACAATGCTTCACCATTGGTCGAGGGCGATCAATCATCCAATCATCAACATCATCAGAATAATGCATGTATTTAGAGCTCATTAATCTGTTGTTGTCAATATAGCTACAAAAATAAATAACTTGTTTCATTATAAAATATGTATTACAAAATTATTTAACGGCGACATAAATAAAAAATTATTATAAAATTAAAATTTGTCAGAAACAGCTAATTTTATCATACCTTTCATACTTATCAGAAAGAAAACCGTCAATTACTATAGATAACATTCCACTGAGAGAACTATTTCTGTGATTCAAAAGATACTTGTGTTTTAATGTGTTGTGTTGTCGCTCCACACCATTATTTGTATTGCAATTGACCAACAAACGAGTCTGACGATATGCTTTCACCCAACGCTAATAGTAAAAAATAATTAGAGTAATTAATAGCTGCCTCCACTGTAGTTGCCTGTATACTCTTTAGAGGTAAAATAAAAAAAACAAAAACTATACAGTTTTCCATTTGCAGGTTTCACTCAGCTTTCAAACCCTCAACAAATAAAAACTTACATGCTTTATTGGTAACCAATATCTTGATAAATAATTTCTTAGAGTTTCATTATTTATCCAATAAGAAGAGTTTTTTAAATTCTGTATTTCAGCCTCGCATATCCCAAGTGTATCTGCACGGGCTATCATTCTAAGTAAGCATAAGATCTTATATCTATCTTGAGCTAAGCCATTGGATTTTGTTTTCAGCCAACGATCCCACGCCTGTTCTCGGTGAAAATCACATATGAATACAACACAACCTAAAATGGATATTGGTTTAAATAAAATAACTACTTCTCCATCAATTCAATACAATAAAAAGGAATAAAAAATTCTACTTAAAATTATCATAAACTTCGATTTTTTATACTTATAATAAATTTATTAGGAATGGCTGTAGTTTTTTTAATATCAATATTAAAGAGATGCACAGTTTAGTGCATCTCTGTAATATTGATATTAAAAAAACTGAAGTCAAAATTTATTATCTATTATAGTTTGGGAAATATGAATAGTAAAAATTTGAACTCGCACCGACAAAAACCTTCTCTAAACTATTAATTTCTTCAACACAATAATCTGACATTCCATATTTCGGATTTACGTCATTATTCCAAGACCTTATATACAACAGAGCTTCACTGATAGAACTCTCAGTTTCGTTTTCACACACAAATAACCCAACCACTTGATAATCAATGTTGGTTTTTACTACAAAAAAGAAAAGTGGCAATGCATAGCGTGTGGTACGATATGTTGCATCCAACAATACCAGTTCATTACCATATTTAGCTAACAATCTCTTCTGCCATCCATTTTGATAAACAAAGAGTAAGGAAGTTTCGTTTGTACCTGTTAGTTTTACATTGTCATCTTCATGGTCACTGTCAACAGTAACATCTTCTACAGAATGCCCTGAAGTTTAAAAATATTGTTTTACTAAAAGCAATCCAAATATGGATATACACAAAACTGATCAATAAGAGAATAACAAACCTTTGGGTCTAAAGAATATACTTATAGTAGGATCAGATTCTCTCCATTCCTTGATCTTTGACTGGAGACATTCTTGATCAATAAGAGATTGGCATAACTTTCGTCTTGAAATTGTTATATGATTTTGAATGGTGGAATTCCGAGGATAAAATCTTTTATTTGAGGGTTCTGGTAGAACATGACCAGCTTTATTAAAATTGTTCTTTACTTGGATTTTTATTAAGCGTTTCATTTCTTTTGTGCTCGATACACCCTCTTTAACGTACATGTCAATAACTGATACCAGTTCAGGGTCAATTCTCTGTGTTATACCAGCATCCTTGTATAAATTTGTAGGTATAAGTGTATTCTCACATAGTAAAGACAAAAAAAAAATAGACCTGGACAAAACCTAATATAAATACCAAATAAAATGAATAGAATAAATCGAAAATACCTTGGCAATCATATGACCATTGTGTGACAAAATATCTGGTACTGCAATGCAAAATTTTCTGATTTGTTTGATTTTTTTCTTGGATAATGATGATATTGCATACCGCAGCTCCTTTGATTTTGCTTTTCTATTTCTGACGGTATCCACGATGAGCTAAAAATAAAAGTTTCATAAACATACATAAAGCACATGCATAATATCTTTATTCACACATAAATAAATAGATTCATATATACTTTTTTGAACAGTTATAGCAAGTGCTGGAACTATTTTTAAAAGTTTGCTCATAATAAAAGTTGCAATGAAATGAAACCTGTCCTGACCAGAAACATTTGTAAGTATCAGTTTAACGTCTTAATTAGGATGTAGGTTTACAAACATAAAAATCTTCTACTCACTTTATATTCCGGA
>NC_088930.1:10205000-10237500 GCF_038396675.1 Hydra vulgaris | reverse complement strand
AGTTCATTGTCTCAAAAGTGGTGTGGACTATAGCACCAGATTGTTGAAATACCATATATTGGTGCTCTTATTGGCTTATATTGGTGTTGTTGTTGGCATGTATTGTTATTTTTGTTGGATTGCAAAAGGGAACAAAAAGTCCTGAAGCATTGTTCTGCAGCAATCTCTATTTGTTTTAATGTTTTCACCAGTATCATCTTTAAAAAAATATGGTTTATAAATCTTTCTGTGATGTTATGTCTCACCAAACACTCATATAAGTGTTTGGTGTGGCATAATGAATATTGGTGAATTTTTGTGGGATTATGTGTTGTTTAACTGTTTTGAACATCTTTTTTGTTGATGTTTCTGGATTATCTGACACACTTTGTGTAACTAGCTCAATGATTTCAGCTGATTGTCCATAATGAGGTCTGTCCAAACTCCTGATAACTTCAACATTCCCATATAGCTCATATTGATCGATATAGTACAAAAAGTGGGTGCTTTTTGAGCATTACGAACTCCGAAAAAATTCAGATATGTCTGCAAGTGGTAATCACTGATCGTCTGTTTTCCAAAAACAATTAGTTCATTTTCGATTGTTCTGCAATAGTGTAGGGTGGCATATTTGATCTCCCAGGTTCAATGCCTGAATTTCTTGAATCAGAAAGGACTTTAGAACCATCCTGTACCTAATGTTAGAAAGAAACTACTAACCTGGTTTTAGAAGAAACTGCTTTTCTCATTACTTAATTTATTTAATTGTTCAATTGATATTTAAAGACTTTAAATGTTTTTAAACCAAAATGTTTTTAGCATAATTACAGTAGCATACATGTGTGTAAAATGCAATTTTGCACATAATATGCATAATACTTTGAATCAAGGTGCGCCAAACTTCTCCAAATTTATGTAATATCAATATTTTAAGGAAGAATAGAAAGAAAAAAAACTTAAAAATACACAATGTCTTTAAATGCAAAACCCAAGTTCTATATATATGTAATATAGTAAAATATTAATCTTTTTATTTTTATTGTATTTTAAGTTGATATATTATACAGAGTATTTGTTTTTAGTAAAAAGTGTTTTTTTTTTAAAGCTATTTTCAAAAAGAAAAAGATGCTTTAACAGTTTTATTGAGAAACCATGTTAACAAACTATTATCTGTTCTTCAGGTTTGTTGAAAATAATTTTTGTTATTTATGAATTCATTTGAGTCTAACTAATTTTAAAAATCATTTCTAAAATGAAAAACTATTGATAAAAATGTTTTATTTATAACGATGCATATTGCTACATTTTTTAAAACAATTTATTGTCCCTGCTGACTTTTCTGACCCAGTCCCATTTCATAGTTAAACTACTGTTTTTTAAACTAAATTTTATTAAATTGTACAGGAATGGAGTGTAGAGTTGTAATTTTTAGTACAAAATTTCAAAAAAAGTGAAATTTTGTACTAAAAATTTATTTTAAGTAATAGAATACAAAAAATTTGTTTTTAATTGAAATCACTATTTTAAAAAGTTATTTTGGCTTTTTTTTTTAAAAAAAAATCTTTTTTCTGGAAACATAAACTTACTAAAGTTTAATATTTAAAATAAAATATGCAATATTTCTTCTTGTATAAGTTTTTTCGCTATAATTTTTTTATTCAAATAATGTTCTTTTTCTTGAATTAAGAAACTTTTTTCGATATTGGCTAACAAGCTGAATAAAAAAAAAATATATTTTTTAATTTGTTTTTTACAATAAGATTTAGCAGGGGTTGATAGCATACAAAAAATTTGTATTACAATATTATATAATATAAATTTTTACATATATTTACTATTTATTAAATACTGGCATATATATATATATATATATATATATATATATATATATATATATATATATATATATATATACA
The DNA here is from genome assembly GCF_038396675.1 of Hydra vulgaris. Classification (NCBI taxonomy): domain Eukaryota; kingdom Metazoa; phylum Cnidaria; class Hydrozoa; order Anthoathecata; family Hydridae; genus Hydra; species Hydra vulgaris. The sequence continues at coordinate 10,235,605 of NC_088930.1, read as the reverse complement.
CTTATATGTTATCTGAAAGTTTTCTTCCATATTTTGTTGACAAAAAGTAAAAGTGAAAATGCAAGACCGGATTTTTTTATTTTATTAATTGATAGACTGCCTGCCCCAACCAAACCCTCAGTCGATGTAGCCACACTCCCTTGTGAGTCAGGCTAAAAGATAGTAGATGTAGCAGCACTCCGTTGCAAGTCAGGCTATTTGTCAGTCGATATAGCAGCACTCCCTTGCGAGTCAGGCTATTTGTCAGTCGATGTAGCAGCACTCCCTAACGAGTCAGGCTATAAGATAGTAGATGTAGCAGCACTCCGTGCATGATTTACAGTAAAAAAAACAAAAATAAAAACATTTTAATAAAAAAAATTAAAATAAAAACATTGTTTATATTGTTAAAAACATTCAGAATGTTTTAAAAAACATTCTGGTCAATTAAATTTGCGTTTTTGCGGCTTTTTTAAGAAACGATTAATTTGTAATTAATTTAATGGTTTTTACTTTCTGACAACACGCAAATGTTGGACGAAAGTCAAAAGTAATTAAAAGTGACGTATGTGTTGGCGTAAGAATCACTTTTTTCCTTCCGCTCTTCCCTAAGATAACAAACTATAGGTCTCTCTCTCTCTCTCTCTCTCTCTCTCTCTCTCTCTCTCTCTCTCTCTCTATATATATATATATATATATATATATATATATATGATATATATATAATTTTTATATATATTTACTATTTAATAAATAGTGGGATATATATTTATACATTTATACATTTATATATATATATATATATATATATATATATATATATATATATATATATATATATATATATATATATATATATATATATATATATATATATATATATATATATATTAGGGTGTGTAATAAAACAACATTTTTTGATGTCTGATGATACACCCTAAATGTGTTCTATGTAATAAATTAATACTAAATTAAAAAAATTTTTAAATAAAAAATTTTTTTTAGGGGTTGCTCGATACCCTTTAACATCAGACGGTTCCCTAATATTTTGAAAAAAAAAAGTTCTTTAAAAGCACATTATGTTGGGTCTCAAAAGAAGTGAAATTTTATAAAAATTTCAAAAATAATAAAAAAATTTATGGAAACACAAATTCGAAAAGTTTATTTAAAAAAACTATGAAAATATGTACTTTTTATTTTTTTTGTTAAAAAACAATAGTTTTTAAGCCATAAAGTTCATAAAATATTAGAAACCTGTCTGATGTTTAAGGGTCTAATTGTATATATATATATATATATATATATATATATATATATATATATATATATATATATATATATATATATATATATATATATATATATATATATATATATATATATATATATATATTAGCCCTTGTTTTAAATAAAAAATGGTTAATGCATTAGCCTAATATGGATTTAATGTCATAAAATTCTCTTTATTATTTTAAGACGTTAGCTTTTTTAAATTACTGCAATAATATTGACTACCGCAAAATGAGTTAAATATTATTTAACTCGTTTTTTATTATTACTATTAGGGGATGTTTGTTTTCTTTATATTTTATTTATCTTAAATCTTTAATATTACATTTTTAAAAATGTCTGATATAAACAAATTTCTTTCTTTTCTGGGCGTTTGTATAAATGAATTAAAATATGTTAAATTTTTTAAAATGATAATTTCTTAGATTTGTAATAGTGGCTTTTCAACTAGAAATGATTTTTTATTTAAAAAAAAATTAACGAGTATTAAGTAAAAAAATTACATTAATTTATTTACTTTATTTATTAAAAGTTTATTATTTTATTAACAATTTTGTTGTGAAAGCAAAGATTATTTATCCAAAGACTGTTTATTAAAATGATACATTTTTGTTTTATGGTTTTTTTTTTATGTTTCATTTAATAGCTTCATATACAAAAAAGTTTGTTGTTGACTATAAACTTTTTTGTTTTCTGTTACTAAATATTTTGATAAAATAATAATCTTAATAAATATTAGGCTTCCGTAGTTTTTAATTTTATTTGAATTTTTTTTATTAGTAAATAGCGCTTATATTTAACATAATTGTCATTCAAACTTTTGTAGCAAACTTTTTTACATAAACGTCATTCAAAAGTTAATGTGGTTTTTTATAAAATTAATTTCTTCTTTTATCTTATCATTTATAGAATAATTTAAAAGTTAAAAAAATTATAAAAAGTTTAGGTGTACATAAAATTGCTTTATGCGTAAGGGAAAGTGGTGTACCTCGGAGGTATTTTCAAACTTTGACAAATATAAAAAAAAATACAATATGATCTGTAACAATATATTTTCTTTCACTTGATGATATTAGTTACTCAAGGATTTTTTATTAAACATCCAGACATATTTTTTCATCTTTTTTTTTAATTTAAAAAAATAGCTTTCACTACAGCCTAGGTACACCACCGGTGGTGTACCTTGGAGGTATGTAACTTGTTATCTTTTTTATGTGTCCATGATTCTGGTGCAAGTGTTAACATTTGCACTTTATGGAGATAAGAGTCATTTACAGAAATTTTCTTTTTGATTTCATACATTAAATTGTCTAGATCATGATCTTTCTTTAATTTATTGTTAGAAATGGTACTGTTTGTTTCTGCTGTTAAAGAAGCTTCATCAATATCATATGCTAATAAAACCATTTATGCAACTCTGAATCTAGTGTCACCAAACTTTTATTTTGCTGCAGGTATTTTGCTGTGTTTTGGAACACTTTTCAATTTAACTAGTGAAATCCCAAGCCTAACCTTTTTCTCACTTTTTGATTCCCATTCTTCCTGTAAACTAAAATCTTCATCAGTTACTACTGCTTTTTTGTAACATTTGCTTTTTTTTTTTTGTAAAACCTTTTCAAGTAATATAATGCAGTATAGGTGTAATGGTAGAGCACTTGCTTTATAAGTGAGAGGTTCTGAATTCGCTCCCCACCACGTCCCCCACTCAACTTGTTTCTCCGCATAGCTGCCTTGTTTGTCAAGGTTTCTGTTTCGGAGTTATAGAGTTGAGAGAGGGTTATAATCACAATTAAGTAGCCTCCTCGTCCGTAGTGACCTTCTCAGCCTTGGGGAGTTGAATCAACATTTAAAAAAAATAATAATAATAAAAAAGTCTAGAGAAACCTTGACATTGCCTTTAAAAACAAATTTAAATAATTAAAAAAAAAATTTTTATGTTAAGTTTTTATATAAAGTTTCTAAATCCTATTTTAGAAATAAATCACTATTAATTTATTTTTACGTACTAAAAAAATCTGGGGAGGTGAGGGGGGAGTTACCCTTCCTATTTGCCCCCTTCATATGCCCATGACCATGAATTTGTCCAAAACTAGTTATTAAATAACACTATATTGAAGTTTCAAATAAAAAATCTCCTTTGTTACAAAATTTAAGTTTTTTACAAAATTTATGTAAATTCTGAAAAAATGTTATTTTTGAGTGCTTACTTTGATCAAATATTACAGAGACAGTGCATGAATCTAGTTTTTTTTAGACCTAAGATAAACTAATGATATACAATCAACATTTTTGCCAGTGATTTCAGGTGACAGCCTCCATTTTATCTCTGAAAATCAAAAGTTTACAAGTCAATAATTTCAAAAAAATTGAATAAATGAGGTACTTTTTAAAACTATTAAGTCTCAAGAGTTATATTTTTGAATTCTTCAAGCAAAAATCTATTTGGGTTCATAATGTATTACAAACTTTACACAATATTGAATTAATAAAAAACTTTCAAAAATTTTAATGCGAAATGAATTCTCCTAAGCAAAAGCACAAAAGCAAAAATTTTAATTTACTTTCGCATATTATAATCTATGATAATCTATGATGGAGACATGTTTTACGTAATGAATTAGTTAGCAGACGATAAGAAAAAAACTTTAATAAAAGTTGTGAAACTATTTAACATTCATTTAAAACTAAATTTTACATTCAACATTTTACTATTTTACATTCTAAACTTTATTTAAAATTTTAAAATTATATTTAATTTAAAGTCTTTTAAAATAATTTTTTTTTATAAAACAATTTTTTCTTTAAAAATTCTCAGTTTTTAGTTGCCTTTTACAAAATTTGGTCAGCTAGTACCGTTGGGCAACCATGAGTTTACACCGCAGAAATATATATATAATTTTTTTAAACATCTTTGCTTCCAACAAGGCTGCAAGCAACCACTAATTAGAGTTGGAAGTTACTGGAAGAGAAAAGATGAAGATTGTAGAGCGAGATAATGACTGACAGACGACTAAAAGGATTGCAAATTATATGAATAAGGAAAGCAAGATGAAGGAAGCAAATTTCAAAGGACTGATGTTCGAGAAAAAAAACTAGACAAATAAGAGTTTTTAGAGCACTTAGGAACAGTCACAGAAAAAGGATGAGACTTTATTGAATGACGAGTAACAGAATGAATTTTAGTAGGTAGCACAAGAGATGCTAGATCTTTAGAGCAGTGCCCATTATAGTATTTGTAGAAAAGAGAAAGAGAAGCAACATTACGACGATGTGATAATGGTTGGAGGTTGGCTGCAAAAGCAGATCCAATTATGTTTACAATGCGTTTTTGCACCTTGTCTAAATAAGAAAGCGCATCATTAGAAAATCCGCCCCAGATATGGCAACAGTGTTCCATACAAGGCCGGATTTGAGATTTATTGAGATAGAGAATAGAATCAGGAGTAAGAAAGTATCGAGCTCAATAAAGAAATTCAACCTTTGCAGATACTAATTTGCAACTGATTTGATATATGGTTTCCAAGAAAGATTGGAAGTAAGAGTTAATCCTAGAAGATGAGGGGTAGATGACTCATCGAGTATATTACCATTCATAACTATTAGAAGATCTAAATTATTGCGATAACGATTGGCTGAAAAAAATTGGGTTTCATCTGAATTAAAGTTATTTATATTATATGAATTAAAGTTATATATATATATATATATATATATATATATATATATATATATATATATATATATATATATATATATATATATAATATATATATATATATATATATATATATATATATATATATATATATACTGCATGAACCATGAATCTTGTCTTATGCATTGTACGAAGCTGCAGGAATCTAAAGTTCTTAATAACTCCACCAAAGAAAAATTTACTAAGCTTTATTAACTTGGAGTAATTACCTCTACAAATAAATTCACCCTTTTGTCTGATTTCAGATATAAGTAGTACCTGGCATATCTAAAATGGTTATATTATGAGTTTAAATTTAATTTTAAGTTACACAAATTAAAATTGAAGAGGAGAAATTTATGTAGTTATGTTTTCAAATGTAATATTAAAAGTAATAGAACCTTAAACTGTTGCTAAAAGCTCTCTGGTAAACCATTGATGGAGTATATAGGAGATGTGTTCTTCTCAGATTGGTAGAACAACAATATTTTTTTCTTTTAAATTTTTTCATTTTAGTCAATATTTTATCTATTTGAAAAAATAAAACTAGTCTATATTTATGAAGTGTAAAATTTATTGGGCAGTGAATTAGACAATAAAATAGAATTGGGCAGTGACAAGTTGTGTGATAGGTTCAATGAAGAAATGACTGGAGATTTAGTATTTTATATATATGATGAAAAACTACAATTTATTGTAAATAATTTTTAATTTTTATTCCAAAAAAGTACAAAGCAAATTTTTTTTTAATAAAATTAATTTTTTTGTTGATTTTTCACATAAATTGTAAAAAAAGCAATATCAATGTAATCCTATTAACTTTAAATCTAGTCTTTTTGGGTCTAAGATTGGAGAGTATAGTGTTTTTTATCTTTTTGACACAGGCTACTGACCAGTCATTATTTGGAGTGTCGAAGCATATATTTTCATATATTTTCTTATTTACTCTAGTCTTGTTTATACTAGTAACAGTTAGGAAACTAGTAATAGTTAGGAAAGGCTTACATTTTTACAACCCTCTCTCAACCCTTTTATTCCAAAATACAAACCTTGATGAGCTTAGTACTAACAGGAATGTGCTGTTGTTCCAGTACTGTAATATTGCCACAGATTTATTGTTATAACATAAAATATACTTATTTAATTCAGACAGATATCAACAATCACAATATTTCACTAGCTGAATCTGCATTATCTGTATTGGGTCAATGTCTGGCATCTGAAGATATTTTAAGGTGCTGATATTTTTTATAAATTTTACTAAACTAATACTATATATATATATATATATATATATATATATATATATATATATATATATATATATATATATATATATATATATATATATATATATATATATATATATATATATATATATATATATAAATATATATATATATATATATATAAAATATATATATATATATATATATATATATATATATATATATATATATATATATATATATATATATATATATATATATATATATATATATATATATATATATATATATAGCTTGGACAGGAATGGCATGGGATCGATTGCTATTGTTTGCTATGACAACTTGACCACGACTGTTTAGATGCTTAGATGATTTTTAAATATTTTAGAAATGCGCTGAAAAATTAAACTAGCAAGAAAATTAGAAAAAGTAAAGAATAAAGAAAACAATTCCTTACAAAAAAGAAAATATTTAAGCTTTGAATTTTTTGAGTTTTATATATAAATATGTAAAACTCAAAAAATTCAAACTTGAAACAAAAATTACTTTTTGTTATATATTAATTACGTTTAAAATAATTTATTAAAAAATTTATATTTTGAAACATTTTATTAAAACGTTTTATTTTCGCAAAATGCTTTTACAAATTACTTCTAAAGATTGTTTTATTTAAATTACTATTAGTAATTTAAATAAAATTTGTTCACTCATTAAAATTTCAAATTTTATTTAAATTACTAAAAGTGTTATATTTAGATAATTTTTAATTGTATAAACATTTTTTTTTAAAAGTTAAAAAAAAAAAATTGTTTCAAAAAATATCGTAGTCTATTCAAAATAGTAATTTTTAATCATTTCATGCTTTGATTAGTCAAGTTAAAATAAAAACAATTTTAAACAATTTTAACAGTTTTTAACCTTTAACAGTTTTAAACAATTCTTTGCAAAAATAGAAACATAAAAATTAACCAATTTAATCATTCCATTACAACGGAAGATTTAATTTAACTTATTCATAATTTAAAGTAACTTAAAAATTATCTTTCAAAAGTTTTTTAGAAAGGCATGGAATAGTTTCAAACAAATTATTGTATTTAAATTTATCATAAAAAATACATGCCTACATAAAAAAAATAAATTAAATATAACATTATTTGTTAATTTACACAAAATACATTTATTTTAAACAATCACTATAATTAATTTTTTATTTTATTTAAAGCCTTCACACAAAATAAAAACCTTAGAAAAGATCAACAATAGAAAGTTATAATGTAGCAATTTTTTTATAGCATTTAAGTTGTTAAAACATCAAAACCACCTTGGCCAAATTGTAAAGAAAAAATATTATAAGCGTGGTCAATTACAGCGTGCAATCGCACGCCATTCCTGTCCAAGCCTTATTATATATATATATATATATATATATATATATATATATATATATATATATATATATATATATATATATATATTTAAAAAAGTTCAAAACTATAAAGTGATGTTTATTATATTTAGAAATTCTGATGCAAAAGTGATTGCAAAGACTCTGCAAGGTTTTTTTTTTGTTCCTATTTATTTATTTTCATAGCTAAGTTTTTCATAATGGTTTAAAGATGTAATATTATTTTAAAGTTAAATAGGGTAAAGCATTATCCAAATAAAAACTTTATTGATTTTTTTCAGTTATGTACTCAGAACTTTAAAAAATAATAATTCATGTATACACAAGTCTTCCCTGGAAGCGCGTGCAGTTGCATGCCTTGTTTGTCCAGGCTTAAAGTAATTTTTTTAGATAACTTGACCACGTTTTTATACAATAAGCGTTTTAAGATCTTGTGGCAAATTAAAGCTATTAGAAACTAAAGACAATAAAACAGCAATACTGGAAGAAAAGAACTGAAAACTATACGAAATAGTAAATCTAAATAAAATAAGCTAAAAAAATGGAATAATAATAAAATAAAATTGTTGGCAAAAAAATAATGTACCTAAATATTTTACTGTTTTTGTTTTCATATTTTTAGGGCGTTTGTTATTTTCCACTATCAAAATTGATACAGGTTGAAGAAAAAAGTAGATAGGAATATAACAAAACAAAAAAAATTTTTATACAATTTTTTTGTGATTTTTTTCAGTCAGTATATTAAGGAAATACTTTATAATTTGCACTAGAAACATGAGCAATTTTTAAATTTGTTTTTCAAATGTTTTTTGCTAAACTTTTCTGTTTTTATCAATTCACAGGAAAACGAGAAAACTAATTGCTATTTACTTGTAAAAAAATATTTTTTTTAAACAGGTTTTTTATATGAAAAGATAAAAGCTCATTAATACTAATATTTAAATATAAAATATTTGATTGTTTTCAATACCTCCATCGAAATAGTCTGCACTTTTGTAGGATTATCCAAATTGTACATTTAAACCCAATAGTTTAGTTACTGATGAACTATTGTTATTGATGATGCTCCAAAAGCTCGTGGCTAGTGCATTTTTACTTTACTGAACTTTTTTAACGAAATGTTTATGAGCCTATTTAAAACTTTTTATTAAGTTTTCAAATACATTTTTTTAAACAGAGCAATCATTATGTTCATTATCTCTAGTAATTCGTATTTACATTGGAAATAGGGCATTATAAAAGAAACAATTTTAGACATGCATCAAATGTGGCAAATACATTTATTAAAGAAACCATGTTATTCTTTTATTCAACTTATTTCGTCATTACAAAAATTATTAATCAAATAACATAATTTACAAATAAATAACAATTTATTTTCTTATTTTTCTATTATATAAGTATTGAGAAAAAAACGTCAAATATAGCAAAAATAAGTGAAAGGACGAAACAAATAAACGTAAGAAAAAAATATTAACAAAATTTCTCATAGTTTTATCGTACATAGGAAATTAGCTTCTTAATTATATGAACTGATAAAAATTGTGAATTGCATATCAAAACTTTTAATTGTTGTTAAATAGTTATAAAAGACGTTTTTTTCAACAATGACTCTAAAAAAAAGAATACAAAAGTTGTATAAAAATTTTATAAAAATTTTTTTCTTTTTTAATTATTAAATTTTCTAGTTTGTTTAATTAAACTTGATATTTCGTTACAATTTTGTTTCCTTTTTTTAAGTTTTTTTTCTTAGTAGATAAGTTTAGCTTTTTGCCGCTAATTATTGAAACGCTTTTTAAGTTATAAAGCGTTTCAATAATTAGCAGCAAAAAGCTAAACTTATGCAAACTGCCATGGTCAGTTTGTCTTAAAAAATTGCTTTAAATGTAGACAAACAAGGTGTACAACCACACATGCTACCCAGGAAGGCTTGTATACAGTAAATGTCAAGCCCTGTATTAAACAATTGTCATCTGAAGCTGATATGCACTAAGGCTCTCCTAGCATTAAATGCATTACATGGCACAGTTAAAATTTTAATAACAAAAGACACTAATTGCTCATAGTTTTTATTATTATTTTCTTTCTGTTGTGATCCGCATACTGGACGTCTTAAAATATGAAAAAGCTAGATATTTAAAAATCCCAGTAAAAAAAAAAGTTGTTTAAATGCTTGTTTATTATACTTGTTTAAATTTTAGCAAGAAAAAAAAAAAGTTTTAAAAGTAGTTTTATAACTGCTGATTTGAACTTGAACTCACCAAAAACTACAGTTAAGACAATGAATTGTTGCAAGGGAAGACTTCTGTGAAAAGTATTGTTTAAACTTTCTCAGAAAGGTTATTTTGTATTTCGTGAATAAAAAAATTTGTGAACTTAGACGAGGGTTTGCAAAAAAGAAGTAGTATAATTTTCCACATTTTTTTAAACAATCAAATCAATGAAATTAGTTGCAAATTGTTTGACAATCTATTATAAAAAATTGTCAGCAAAAGTTATCCTAGAGTAAAATTTCTGTATAAGTAACTAAAATTTTTACAGTTTCTTGTAACACTTGAATATAACTGTCTTTAATCATTCATCAAATGTTGCAAAAATTTCATTATTTACGGATACAGTAAGAAAATATAGATGAACAATAGTGATTTTGTCAAAGAATTTTACTACCCCAATCATTTTGACAAAAAAACCTTTGGTTGCCCTGCACAGTTATTATGAGTTTTTTTATACATAAATCTACATTTATTTTAGTACTTTGTTCTAACCTTGAATCACAAGAAAATAAATCAGTTTGTATAAGAACATTGTGGTGTTTTACCAATCAACGTATATCTGCTAATAGTATTCAAGAATATGTATGGTGATATTTTTATTTAAAATTGCTTTTTTAAATATGTATATTTAATATTTCCATTTGATATTTATTTTAAATTTGTATGCATCTACGATAATATATAATAAAGAACTTAATAGGGTTAGTGTTTATTTTTCTTTATAGATAAATACTGTATTCTTGAATGTTAAAGATAGAGTCCAATATCTGTATGTTGAACTTTAACATTTGTTGATGTTAGACTTGAACATCTGTTGATGTCAGGCTTGAACATCTGTAGATATTGGGTATACTATTGTATCTATCTATATGATCTATCTATCTATATCGTAACTGATATGATCTATCTATATTGTAACTGATATGATCTATCTATATTGTAACTGATATGATCTATCTATATTGTAACTGATATGATCTATCTATATTGTAACTGATATGATCTATCTATATTGTAACTGATATGATCTATCTATATCATAACTGATATGAAATATATATATAAACTGCTGTTTCTTTAACTTAATAATTTTATCATTTTAAATTTCAAATTAAATTTTGTTACTTAAAATTTATCTTTAATAGTTTAGTCTTGTATCTTTCAGCATAAGTCAGATCTGATTCGAAAAAGATTTCTTTGAACTCAATGTTTTCCTTGAATCCATTTGCAGCCATTAATCAAGTATTAATGGCTGCAATTAAACGAAAACATTGTAGTTATATTTAATAGATCTCAAAATAGAGTTTTTCCATAAAATGTAACTACAAAATGAGCTAGTTTGTCATTCTCATTATTTTCTTAAATTAATCTCTTGATGCAAATTTGTTTTTTTTTAAAGCAAGGAACCATGAGGTTGACAACTTTTGTGTTTTAAGACATAACTTCACAGCTCTACATGTACAATTTTATATTAAATTTTTTTTTTTAGGTTTCTATAGTTGTGCATCAATTCATCAAACTTTCATCCAACAAAACTCAAAAGTCTGAACTGATTATTTGCGAGGGATTGCAAACTATGAGGCGGTTAGAGTTTTTTTTAAAGGCATTATTTGATTTCTTTTTTTTTTTTGTTTCAGCATTTTATTTCTTTTTTTAAAAGTTTTTTTCTTTTTAAACCTAAATTTAAATTACTTAAAACTTATTTTGAGTAAATTTAAAAGAGTTCATAATGTGAATCCAAGTTCCTTTTTTTGTCTACATATTTTAATTGCAATTATTTTTAAGTAATAAATCTACAAGATTGTACAATATGAATGAAACATTATATAATCAATATGAAAGTTATTTAGTTATTTGTTTTTGTTTTTAGGTTTTGTGAACAGTGTCCAAGTGAAATGGAAAAGTTGGCTAAGATTTGGTTTATTGAACTTTTTCTTTATGTGCTAAGTGAAGTTCCAAAGGTAAACCGAGGTTTTGGTTTTAATTTTTAAAAACCCGCGGTTAACCGTGGTCTTTGGTTTTTCTTGTTAAATAATAAAACTTATAAATAATTATAACTTAGTTTATCTTGCATTAAAAAAGTTTTTTAAACAAAGTGTGCTAACATTATGTTTATATTTCAAAATAAAACTTATAATGACTTATTTTATTGTAAAAAAAATTTAAGAAAATTAAAGATTTTAACGATTCATCAGATAATCATGTCTAATTTTTCTGCAGAAACTAGTGCAGCTTGAAAAAATGCATTCAACATCTGTTGATGTGGGCTTTATAGAGAGAATCGCATTGTAAATTTTTTCAAGATTTTCTGTTATTTTGTCCGTATTTTGGTGAAACAAAAACTCTTGCTTAAGCCATTTGAATTGATCAATACATTTAGGCAAGTGTGTGATGCTATCTTTATTCAGAAGTGTGTTTAATTCATCCTTATAAAAAACAGGTAAACTTTTTGATGTTGCACATGGTGCTTCAGCTAGTATTGGTTCCTCATTATTAGAAGTAAATCCAAAAAGCCTTAACGCAAGTTTTCCAGCAAAATTTAAAGTATTTTTTAATGGAACAACTGAAGGATCTTTTAGGCACCTTAACAATTCCATAACATTTCTGTTAATTCTTTGATTGACGTGTTTTTTAAATTTGAATGCAAGAAAGATGAGATTGATGTATGAATTCAAGAACAGTATCTGATGTCGATAATGTTGCATCTCTGCTAAGGAATTCCACTGCTAGTTTTGCTAGCTCTATAGTGGCATGTGATGAAGCTAATGACTCAAAATCTAACTTGCTGATTACATCAAGAGCATTTAATTCAATAAATGTCTGGAATAAACATTTCTTTTTTTTAATAAAGGCCCAATCATTGAAAAAAGTGAATTCCAACAATGATAAACATCCAGATGCAGTTCGATTTCTTTACCAAATTTATCAGTAACTTTTTTCTTAAAAATTTGATTATAAACTGATGACATTTTTATGGTTTTTACTAATTTTTGTGCATTCATCAAAATTTCAGGGTAGTCAACATTAATGTCATTGTTTACTGATTCAAAACTAAAATTATCATTGTAAATTCCATGTTCTTCCTCTCCTGAATCACTGTCTGTTTTCTTGGAAATTGGTATGTTTGTGTCTTTATTTTTTTTGTATAATGTGTCGCATACACTAAGATGAATTGCATGATTAAAGCAAAACTCATCAACAATGTCCGTTAATTGCATGAGCTTCTTGTTGATTGCTGCACCATCTTGAGTAGAACCTACTACATCACAACAGACACCAAATGAATTCAAATGATCCTTAATTTTTGTATTAAACTTTCAGCTGGACAGGAACCTTAAATCCTAATGAGGCCAGTTTTATAGGTTGACACCATTTTATTATTCATTAAAACACCATCTGTAGCTAGATCAGCCACAATTTCTTTATGGCTCATTTTTTGTAAATAACTGTCCATAGTTTTAATTTTTTTTTTGGTGGTGGATTTAAGCTGCTGCTTGATTCTCCAGTTGAAGGACTATTGATAGTAATTCGATGACGCAAATATGATTCGGCAAAGTAGTTGTGGATCCACCGGAGCGTGTTGCAACAGAACTGCATCTATTACAGATGCCTTCAACATTTCTTGAATTTAGAATTTTACGCTGGACAACAAATTTCCAAACTGATGACATGATTTATCTGGGAGATAAATATTTATTCAAAAAATTAAGTAGTTGATAGAAACATTATTGTGAATTATTTTTGTTAAATACCTATACGATAATATTCTGTTGAACAAAGTTATACACTAAAAATATCCTTATGTTTTTTTAAGGAATAAAAATCTTTAGTATAAAAAATAGGCCATCCTATTTGAGTATTTGAACACTTTATAATCAAATTTATTTGCGTGTTTTATTTGATATTCAAACATTTTTTTTGGAATAGTTGAATAATTTTGAAAATGAAAAGACATGTTAAGCTTTCCAGAAAAATACAATCTAAATAATAAAATAAAAATTTAATTACTTACAAATTTGATTTTTTATATCTTTCTATAATAAATAAACATTCAAAAGACGTTATACAAAAAAACTGGTAAAACTGTTTTTGAAAAACACGGTTTTTTGTTATCAGTTAAAACCACTTGGAAACCCTAATGTTAATTGTAGAAATGAAAAAAAAGAAATTTGTAGGAAAAAATTAAAGAAAATTTATGGATATAGAAAGTTTTGCCTGTAAAACTGAACATTCTTTACAAAAAAAAAATTCAATACACTAATGGAAAATTACCAGATAAAAGCAGTCAGGCAAGCCCTATTGCTCTTGACATATCAGAAGCTTTTTATAAATTCTGGCAAGCTTTTTTCATAAGCTCTTTTCATAAGATATATTTAGGAAAGTGTTCAAAATTATTAGATCATTTCTTTATAATTGCAGTATAAAAGTTGCCCTTGATGGACAACGCTCTTCTTCATTCCCAGTAACTTTTGGGGTTCCACATGGTTTCATCCTTAGTCTTATCTTTTTTCTTATCTACATATTAACAGGTTTGAACAGGACTCCTGTGTGAGATCCTGTGCTATCCCTGACCACACATTTATTATTTTAATTTTTGCATCTTTGACGACTGTTTAGATGTTTTGACAGTTAAAACATTTACAAAATCCACTGAGAAAACTAATTAGAAAGAAAATAATGATTTTAATTACATTTGAAATGAGAAATGAAAATTTGAATTAAAAACTCCAAAAACTTGATTAAAATGTAATAATCATCAGTTATTAGTTATTCCTTCATTGTATCTTTTTCCTAACCCATAATACTTTCTTCTTTTCTGTTGAATAAATATAGTTAAATTTTGAAAAACTATATTTTCAAGAATGATAGAATCTGATGCGTATTTATGAACTGTTTCTACAACTACTGAGCAGTAATTTTATTACAACGGAAAGTTTTAAAAGATAATTTATTGTTACTTCATTAACAACAAAGTGCAAACAACCCTGAGTAAATGCAACTTTGTATGATAAAATTTGTCAACTTCTGGGAGATTTTTTCATTTTAATTTGTATCTAAATTTAGTTTACAAAATTAATAGGAAAATATTTTCTAGCAAAATTAAGCAAAAGATAAATTTTAATACTTGTTTTTGTTAAAACGCAAATTTTATTCATTTTAATTCAAATTTATCCTATCAAAACTTATATTGCATAAATTTTAACATAATGTTGTACGCAAAGAATATGCTGCAAAGTTTTCTAATTATAAGTTTTTTAATATTTTTTCAATGTTAAAAATAGAAGTATATATCTAGCAAATACTAAACGTTTTTGAACTTTTCTAAAAAAATTAATTAAGAATACTTGGTTAAACAAAAACAAAAAAACAACAAAAAAATAGAATTTTGGACCCCCAAATAATACTGTGTTCTTTTGTTTATATTTTGTCAGATTAAATTTTACTACTGACCTCTCATGGAAATCATATATTTAATGTATTGTAAAGTCTGCATCTACTAAGGTTATCTTTCTTTATTGTTTTCATCATTTACTCACTCCCAGTTCTATTCTGATTCCAATCTATAAATTTCTTATATGTCCTTGTATAGAATTTTGTTATCATATTTGGCTTCGCTTTTCTAGTTCTCTTTTTCTGTTAGACAAAGTTAGAGTTAAAAAAAAAAAAATATTTTTGTTTTTTATCGTTTTTGTGTAATTTTTTTTGACTTGTATAAATTCTTAGTGTTTTTTTTTACTTATTTTTAATTTTGCTTAAATTTATTTTACTCTCTTTTAATGTTTTCAACTTTTCAAAAATATTTTTTATTTAGTTTTGTTTGAGACTCTTACGTATATTAGTTCTGTTTGAGACTCTTACATATATGAGGTTATATTAATAAAGTGCAGGTAATATTAGGTAACCAAAAAAGTTCGTGCGATTTTTGGTAATTGAATTGTTTTTAGCATTTTTTACAACACCCACATCGCACAAGGCAAGTAGCTTTGTTGCGTAATAGAACGCGTGTGTCACGCGCAGTTGCTGCATATATAGTGTAGGCTTGTAACGAGCTTACAGGAAAGGTTTTGTGTAAAGAAAGGATGGCAACCCAACCAACGATTATTCGATCTTGCTTACTTTACGAGTTCAAACTTGGAAGGAATGCAACACAAGCGGCCAAAAACATCTGCACAGCATTTGGAGAAGGTACAGTAAGTGAACGCACAGCACAGAAGTGGTTTCAGCGATTCTCTTCGGGAGATGAGTCCATCGAAGACCTGCCGCGTTCTGGACGCCCATTGTTGGTTGATGAGGATGAACTGAAGGACGCTGTCGAGTCTGACTCCAGCCAAACTTGCCAAGAACTTGCAGTGAGGTTTGCTGTGAGTGTTGAAACCATCCGCCTGCATCTGCATGCGATTGGGAAAGCGTGGAAGCTGAGTCGGTGGGTTCCGCACAAATTGTCGATCGACAACAAGAAGCAACGGCTTACGATCTGCACATCACTCTTATCACGCCACAATGTTGAGCCTTTTCTTGATCGTTTATTGACATGCGACAAAAAATGGATTGTGTACAACAATACCAAGCGTTGCTACCATTGGTTGTCCCCCGATGACCCCATCCCAAAGACACCCAAGCCCAATCTCCATGAGCGGAAGGTTTTGCTCTGCATTTGGTGGACTACAGCTGGTGTGGTGCATTACGAGCTGCTCCCAACAGGCCAAACCATTACTGGACTGGTCTACTCAGCACAGCTGCAACGAGTTCACGACCTGTTGCTTGTAAAGCAGCCTGCACTGGTGCACAGGAGAGGAGTTCTGCTTCTCCACGACAACGCGAGACCGCACACCGCTCGCGTGACTCAGGACAAGCTCCAAAGCCTTGGTTGGGAGAGTTTGCCTCATCCACCATACTCGCCAGACCTCTCCCCTACTGATTTCCATTTTTTCCTTTCCCTGGGAAATCATTTAAAAGGACAGCAGTTCCGAGACCAGGACTCGGTTGAAATGGAGTTGAAAGCTTTTATAGACTCAAAGGACCGAGAATTTTTTAGAAGTGGAATAAATAAGCTTGTTTTACGTTGGGAAAAGGTTTTAGATGCTAATGGTGACTATTTTGATGAATAAATGTACTTACTTTTGTCGTTTTGTGTGTTTTTATTATATACGGAAAAACCGCACGAACTTTTTTGGTTACCTGATATCAAAAAAAGCACATGTTTTTTTTTATTAGTAAAATGGTTAAAAAATGGTGTTTCTTTCTAATTTTGTTTATCTTCAAATTGTACATGTTTTTTTTTTAAATTTTGTTTTATTTTAATTCATCTAATCTTCGCTCCATTTGTTATGTTTTTACTGCACCCTTGTTTTTTATCATCTACCCCATATGCAAACAAGGCTACTACCACCCCTTTTAATACTACCTTGATACTATAAAAATAGATCAAAATTTTGAGGTTTTGCTATGCAGTGTCATTTTATTTTTAAGATAAAAATCTTAAATTACTTAATTTTCATTTTTTTTCTTTAATTTATGTATTTGTTTTAAATTTAAATAATTTATGAATCAAGAAAAAATTAAATGTAAAAGTTCTAATCTCAAAAAAAATATATTTCTACATAAAAAAAATAAAAAAATAAAGGTTTGAAACATTTAAATTTGAAATAAAAGTTTAAAAATGTTAAATAGTCTTTCAACTTGTATAATTTCCCTTGGAACTTTTTATAAATAAGTTGTCAAATTGTGCAATCCACTTTTATAGCGTGCTAAGTTTCTCACATAAATGTGGATTGAGCAATACACAAGTGTTAATTGATTATTGTCGCAGTAGTTTTTATCTTAAAGACAACTCTTTGTTGCTTTTTTTTTATTTGTCCAAAAAACAACTCTGTTATTATTTGATGTAAAAAAAATTCCTTTTATTATATAATTTTTTTTAACTTACTATATAACTTATAATACTGAAATTATTTGATGAAATTGTATATGGTAATATTCTAATGGTAAAGTGCTGGTAAATTTTTTTATGCCAAATTAAACATTACTTAATCTCTATGTAGTAACTCTTTTATCTAATGATTAAATTTTATGAAAAAAATATAGATAACAAATTCCATCTTAAAAAAAATCCTAAATTAAAAAAATGTTAAAATAAAAATTTTTTAAAATTATGATAACCATTTTTGGAATTAGGACTAGGGATATATAGGAATTAATTTTTTTTTTTGCTGTAAAAATAATACTTGTAAATATGTCCAAAAATTTTACTATGGCACAAAAAATCAGCTTCTTGAAATGCAACTGCTTGAAACACAGCTGTTAAGGTTTTTCATGACGAAATTGAAAACAAATTATGCTTAGTGCATAGAAATAAAAATTTTAAAAATGTATTTACTGAGCAATCCATTAAATTTACAAGTGATATGAAGCATCCTAATATAATTAGCTGAAATTAAAAAAGCTGAAAATTCATGTAACCAAAAAAAAATTTGAAAAACCATATTTGTATAAATAGCAAACTAGCTAAGCTTAAGTATTGTAGTCACAGAAATAATCAAAGATTCACAGATATATAAAGATGTACTTCTATGCCAGTAAATCTAAGATTTACCTGCATAGAAGAAAATGATGAAGAAATGATGAAATCTAGGAAAGGAAATTGAAAACATGTAATTTTTAAAAATACAGATTTTTTAAATTATTGAATGCTAAGATGGATTCAAATAATCATGGTTTTGAAAAACTATATAAAAAGTTTTTCCAAACTAGTATTTTTAGATTTAATGATAGAAATGATCCATATATAAATTATTTTAACAAAATCTAATTTAATGTAATAATGTAATCCATACAAGTATAAGGATTTTAAAAAAGAATCATGAAAACTTCTTAAATATTATTAAGTCTTTAATCTTAATTTGTGTAAGTAAAACTTGGTGCTCACCTGCTGATTTTAAATGACTCCAATCTTAAACTGGTTTTAATTCAATCATTTTACAGTTCCACTATTACGGACATGAAGTTTTTTTTTGTAAAAAATAATATTTTGTAAACATTTTAATGTGGTATGAGTATTTCTGATGCAAATAATAGGATTTAAATAATTAAACTGATCCACAAGTAATAAAAAAATCTGCTAATAAGCTGTTGCTATAAACCTCCAACTGAAAGAACTGAAGTTTTAGTAATTTTTTTGTGCAAAAGAACATTAGAAAAAACTAATCCAAAAAAGAAAAAAAACTGCTTTGATTATTACTAAAATGAAAACAATAAAATGTTTTACAACAACTTTTTTGAAATGGGATTCTTTATAAATTATTTAGTGCATCCCATCATTTCCAGATCATCAAAAATAGCAAAGATAACTATTATCTTCAAGACCGGAAGTCTAGAAATAGCAAAGATAACTCTTAACACCCTATTTCTTCTGTTTTTCTCTAAAGTTGCAGAGAGTATAATGTATGACTATATATATCTTGTTAACAATAAATTGATATATAAAAATCAATTTAAGTTTTAAAGAAACAATTTAACTGAGCATGCAATTCTTTAACTCACTTCTCATTAATTCAACATCTCTGAAACTTTTATTTTACTGGAATTGTTTATAAACCTGTTTGAGGCTTTTGACACTGTCAAGCATGAAAATTTATTTCAAAAAGCTAGTGAAAAAGATTAAACATTAAAGTTGGTTCAAAAGCTATTTAGCTAATCACAAACGATGTTTACAATGAAACTCTGTATCTTAGATATTTATGAACATAAAAAGTACAGGTTCAATACTTGGACCTTTTCGCTTTATGATCTTAATAAAATTTCAAACATTACAACCCTAATCTTTGCAGATGACACATGCTTGTTTTTATCTCATGAAAATATAAATATACTTTTCAATAACATGACAAGTAAGCTTAAAATGTGTCCAATGTCAGAACTAAATTTAAATAGAAAAGAATGAAACGATCGAATTTTTAGAATCGAATTTGAACTTTCTTTGTTAGGATAGAATCATTTACAGTCAAATTTTTTAGGATCAAATTTTTTTAATTAAATTATTAAAACTTGTTTCAGTCGAATAATATAGAACCACCACCTAGAACTGAATCTTCTAGAATCGAATCAGTTAAACAAGTAAAAAGTTTATGTATGCAATAGTATATTAAATAGTACATTAAATAAACACATTTATAAAATCTGCTGTTGGTCCTCTGCATACTGGACAGTGATTGATAAAACTACTTTGAATAGCTTCAGCACATCGCTGGCATAGGCAAAGATTCTTCATCAACAGTTTGTTCCTAAGTGTAAATATAAAACGTCTAACTAGTAGATGGTCTCCACCTGTCAAAAACAACAACAACAAACCCCTAACATGAATACAATGCAGTAAATACTTTTTGTTTATTGTTAAAAATTGTAATTAATTATCTAACCTGTTCAATTAATTCTTGAACTTCCTGATCACTTGGCATTTTCATATTGTTACAGAGGAATAATGCAGCTTCAAGAAAT
Source organism: Hydra vulgaris (assembly GCF_038396675.1). Taxonomy (NCBI): domain Eukaryota; kingdom Metazoa; phylum Cnidaria; class Hydrozoa; order Anthoathecata; family Hydridae; genus Hydra; species Hydra vulgaris. The sequence continues at coordinate 10,215,241 of NC_088930.1, read as the reverse complement.
TTGATTGCAGTCCATTTACCACTTGCAAGCTTTTCTTCGTACCCACAAAGGCGCTCATGCTGCCTTTGATGATCTTGGCCTTTGATGATCTTTGATGATCTCTTCTAGGTTAGGAACCATTTCTTCATGCACTCTGTAGAATTTGTTCACACTCTCTGAAAGTAAGTGCAGTCTTAACACCTTCATTTGAGGACTGGATGACATTGTTGTAGATTTCACGCAAAGGTAGCTGTGTAGTTGAAGCCATGTCTCGCATTTTCTCAAGGGCTGGAAGGTGATCAAAATTTTGGGGCCTAGTTCCACAAGTGTGACCATGTATTGTCTCAAGTAAATTAGTTAACAAAACTATTTTTGCACATCCGTCACAAAGATGACAGGGCTTACACTTGAGATATATAAAACCATTGTTTTCCTTATTTTTGATGCAGCCAAAGTCCCCTGCAATATACACAAATGTTTTCCGTTTGTCACCTTCAATTTTTCTGTATTCCATTTTGCTATTTTAAATTTAAACAAAGCTTGATATATTTTCACATGCATTCGTTGGATTTTACGATGTTTACATAAAATTTTGCAACAAAAAAAGTATATTATTTTCGAAAATGATAAAAGCCTTTTTTTGAAGTATCATGTACACTTTAACCTTTAACACAAAAACCAGTTTGAAAAAATTATGCCGTCTTTGAACTGCATCACAAATGCATTAAAATTACAGTTGTAAAAAAATTTGATTGTAAAAAAACTCGATGCTAAATTAATCGGCTGTGAAAAGTAAAGAAGTTTTAAAATTACAAATTCGATTGTAAAAAAATTGATTGTACAAATTCAACTGTAAAAAATTTGATGCTAAATTATTCAGTTGTGAAAAGTAATTGTGTTTTTTTAAAGTTTTTTTAGTTTCATTAAACTTTTAATGATATTTGATCATCTCATTCTATGTTCAATAAATTCGGTTCTAGAAATTAGTTAAATCTTATTCGATTTTAAGCAGTTTTTACACAATTCGGTTCTAGAACATTTTCACAAATTCAGTTCTGGCATTGGACGCCGCCTAAAAAGTTTCTGATGGGTTCAAAATCTCTGAACATTTATAAAACTAAATGGACACTGTTTCCATTTATGCTCAAAAAAAATGATTGCCAACTCTGATACTTGATCTTTTTGATGGCAATATTATCATTAAAAAGAAAAGGTTGTAACATATTTTAGGAGCCCATCAATTGAAATCTATCTTTAAAAAAAATAACATTAATAGTACCTCCTCAAAAGTTGCTAAATTGCTTGGTATTATATATAAAGCTACAACAAACAACAGCTATCACAGTTAGACTATTCCCTAATTAATTGCTATATTGACTATGCAAATATTATATGAGGTAGCACACGCAAAACAAATCTTAAATCTTTTTATTTGCATCAGAAACATGCAGCTCACACAGTAAATTTATTTTACACATTCGTTACAATTTGTTACAAGGGGGAGAGGGGGGTCTCAATTTTGTGAAGCATTCTAAGCCACTTCTAAAAGAAATGAAAGCGTAAATATTTACTAACTAAACATATTTAAATTTGCATGTTCAAATATAAAGAAATTTTAACTCTGTGTGTTCCAAAATCTTTGTTATAAAAAGACCTAAAAACAAATATTCATACTAATAACTAACGCAATGCGCCTATTTTTGCCAAAATAAATATAAAAAATGGGTATGTAATACAGAGCAAGATAATATATACAAAACATTTTTAATACTTATTTCATCAAAAATAGAAGCATTTATATGGAATAAAATAGTTAATGATGATGATGATAATGATGATGATAATAATTAAAGATTTTTCCTCTTTCATATCTAGATACGTGACTGTTGTCTTGAACTTATTGAAACTTCAATGAGTTTACTCTTGAGCCAGCAAAGTTATTTGAATTCTTTTTTATTAGAGCAGTTAAATAATGGAGTAAGTTGGATATGTATTCTTTCATAAATATTATTTATTTTTCAGTTATTTTAAATAGTGCAATAACTAAAAAATTATTTTCAGGAGTGGTTTTAGTGGTTAGTAGGTTAAGCAATCCTAAAAATTATTTTTACTTTAAATCCAATTTATTATAATTTTTTTTTCTTTTCAAGTGCTTGTTTTTAAAGCATATTTGTATTAATTCTAATTGTAATTAACATTTTCTGTTTAGGATCTATCAGAGTCTTTGAAAGCTTCTTTTGAAAAAGGTTCTTGTCCGGTTCATGTTTTAAATACATGGGCTTGTGTGCTTCGTTTATTGGGAACTGTGAGCTTTTTACAATCTTGATTTATTGTTGTAGCAAAAGCATACCATAGCTTTATTTAAATAAAATATTTTTACTTGTGCCTTTTTTTTCTTGTTTTATTCCAGTCATGATTTTTCACCATTCTGTTAATTTTTATTTGTTCTTGGTGAATATTAGCATTTCTTTGAATTGAACCGAGTAACTGTATTAAATCCTCTGCTAAAGATTGCTGAGAAGGTAAACTTTAATAATTTATATATATAACTCTGAAAAAAAATTTTTTTTCTGTATGTTTGAGATTTTTAATTCTTTTTGGAAATGTTAAATAAATTTCTTTAATGATTTTTAGTCATTTACAGCAACCAATAGTGAGATTTGTCTTGCTTTAAACAACATGTGGAGATCATTAATGGATGTTGTGTTTCTTATTCCAGGTAAAAAAAAATAATTTAAATAAGAATTGTTTTTCAGTGAATCTAAAAAAAAGTCATTATTGATAATCTTTTAAAAATCCAAAACATCTTTGACAATATTTTAATTGATGTTTTTATATACATTTATATTATTGTTATTACTGTCATACAGGCAGAAAATGAGAAAAATTTGTAAAAAAAGTTCCATTAAAATGTTTTTTTCTTTGTTTCCCTATTGTCAACTTTTGCAACCTTTTTCAAAATAGATTACATTTGTTTATAATTTATGAAATAAAAACATTTTTTTAAATTTTTTTTTTAATGAAAAGTTAAAACAATTAGGTAAAGATTTTAATAAGATTTACTGAAAGCAAATGGTTGTTGATAATAATTACTGAAAGTAGTTAGTGAAAGCAAATAGTTATTACTGAAAGCAAATAGTTACTGAATAGCAAATAGTTAACTAAAAGCAAATTACTGAAAGCAAATTACTGAAAGCAAATGAAATCAAAAAGAAAAAATATACTCTAAGAGAAGAAATAACCTTTTTTTTATTCTTTTTTTTATTTATAACTTTTTAAAAGAAATTTCTTTAATAATATTTACCATATATTTTGTTAATAAATTTTGGGTGGTAAAACAGGTATTAATGGTTAATGATTGGGATCATATCTGACTTTATTTTAGTTGGTTTATCTAAACTATTTGGTTGTTTTAACATAATTATTTTGGGTTTTTATTGGTTTGATAAAATAATAATGCAAGCTCATTGGTTTGATAAAATAATAATGTAAGGAGCAAACCTAAAAATTGACACTAATTTCTCATATAGAAAATATTTTTAGTATTTTAAAAATTCATACTTTAATAAAGTCTATTTATTTTTATTAAGTTTAATTTTTTTACCCCCATCATATCCCTGGTAGTACTGCACTCAATTTGTTTCTCCATGCAGCGGCTTTATTATTCAAGGTTCTTGTTTTGGAGTTGAGAAAAACAGTTGAGAAAGTGTTGTAACCACAATAAAGTAACCTCATTGCCTTCTTGACCCTGTTCTTGTAGTTCAATAGCAAAAAAAAAAATTTTTTTTTCAAGTTTTGTTTAGGAATAAAAGTTGAGTATTAAATATTTAGTGAAATTTAACGAACAAAACTTAAGTTATTAGTAATTTATAGATAAATGATTCCATCTCCTATCAAACAAAATTTCATAAACATCTAAAAGACATTATCATCAAACAAACTTTCATCAAAGGACAAACACAGACTAAAAAGCACCTTAAAGCTATAACTTATCACAACAGTTGACTTACAGGACAGGGAACAACTTTTAGTGTTACATCAATCAATGTGCATTATGAAAGGTGTTAAAATTTGCAGCACAATCACTTCTAACTCAAACATGCTTTATTTGTAAAGCTAAACTTATTGAAACATATAATATTGATTGCCAGAAGACCCCAATTAATACAGACAACCTTGCATTTGGATATTTTTTGAATAACTTTTGCATATTTTACACATAATAGAATTGAAAAAATTTGAACAAATTGAATGACCATAAAACTTAATGTACTTCCACATTAATTTAATTGTTTTAACAATTATTCGACAACAATAAAATAATTCGACAACAATAAAATGTAGCTTAATTGTCGAAGTCACAAAATTGTTGTTAAATAAGAATTTTTTAATCATAAAAGTCTCTTTTGACTGTGAGATAAGGATATATATATATATAAGGATATATATATATATATATATATATATATATATATATATATATATATATATATATATATATATATATACACACACACATACATACATATATAAAAGTTCATCTGTTACTTTTTTCCTTTGTGAAATTTTTTTCCTAATTTTAGAAGTTTAAAAATTGCACTGAAATAAAGATAAAGAGCAAGTAATTATAAGAAAAGGCTTTTAAAATTAAATTAATGTAAAATTTTTAATTAAATGAACAAGTTTAATACTTTTAAAATTTTTTTTGTGTTATGTTATTCAAATTTAAATTATGTTTTTCAAATTCAAATTATAAACGAATTTTTATAATTGTTTATGAAAAAAGATTTTATTAAAGTTAGTTAAATATGCGTGTATCTATTATTTTTGCTCTAAGCCGTATTTTACATACTAAATTTTTTGCTCTAAGCCGTATTTTACATACTAAGTTAAGAATGCAGCTATAAAAGTATTGCGTATTGAAAAGTTTTTAGAATAAAAAGTTTACGTTAATAGTTTACATTTTATTTTCAAAAAGTTTTCAATGGGATATATAAAAATAAAAATTTTAATTTTTTAAAAATTATTCAAGCTTTTTAACTGATATTCTTATACTGGTCATATAAACTTATCAAGTTTATTCTTAAAATGATTGTGCCAAAATATTTGAAAAAATCTTCAATGACAAACTTTTTTACCTTTAAGACGCTCACAAAAGCGTAATAACGAATAATAAATTTTTTGCTTCTTTTGCTTTTTTTTGTTGCTTTTTTTATTATTATTGCGCAATTACAAAATACTAAAGTGATATTTCATTTTAAATGCAATAGATGTATTTTACTATTTTTTTTTTTTTTTTAAATGTGACTCAACCTAAAAACATTCAATTTTATAAAAAAGTGAATTGTATTTCTCACAGGCTTTATTTTGCCTCTGTAAACTGAACTTCACGGGTGAGGATGTAGGCGATTGCCCGCTATTTCTGCTGTATCTTTTATTTATATATATATAAAAGTTTTTAAATTTGTATTTTATTAGGTGGTTTTAGCAAGCGTATGGAAAAAATCTTTTTGCTTCCTATTCAGGTACAGCTTGTATATTTATTTATAAAGATAGTTTTTATTTTTAATGTGGTTGTAGTAATGACTAACTTTGTAATTGTAGATAAAGTATCGAAATGAAGTTGTTGCAAATGAATATTTGAAAACAAACTGGCATTTGATTTGTAACATAAATGAGACCATAAATACATTTGTTGAAAAGGTTGTTTTTAAGTTTCCTTTTATTTTATTTTTGTGTATTTTTTCTCATTTCTACTCATTTGAAATTTTTTTTAATGATAGTATTACTTTTCTTCATGTTGTGTGCAAATCTCTTGATGTTTTACGACAGTATAGTATGTGACCGGGGCTGGGCCAGGTTTGATAAAATATATCCAGGGTCGGGTTTGTGACCGGGGCTGCATAAACATTTATACATCATAAAGTATATTTTTTTCATTCAAATTCATGTTATATTTTGTATATATATATGCATTTATAAACATCGTTATGATCATCATAATCATCATGATCATCATAATCATCATTATTATCATTATCATCATCACGATCATGATTATCATCATCACGATCATGATTATCATCATCACGATCATGATTATTATCATCAACAGCACGAAAGAAGGAAGGCTAAAGCCTGACTATCATGATCATCATGATCATGATCATCATTATCATCATCATAAGGCAATAGCCTTCCTCTTTTATTCTGTTGATGATGATTATCATTATCATCATCACCATCATCATCATGCTTTAGCAATCCTCTTTTATGCTGTTTCTCTAATATAAACAATCTAATGCTTTTTTTTTTCTCAACTAAAGCTCATTCATACAATATGTAAGGCACTCTCTTCAAGTTTTCTTACTTCTACCGCTACCATTTTCTACTGAAGCTGCTACCTTTCTACATGCTGATACCTAAATTTTCTAACAATCGTTGTTCGATACGTTTTTTCTAATCTGTCTAATATTACGCCTCCTTTTCTTGTCTTGCTAGAGTCACACCACACATCCATCTGATCATCTTCTATTTTGGCAAATACTACACCATATAAATACTAAAGTTTAACAATGAAATAAAATAACAATGAAAGGATATTGTATTTATTTTGGATTTTTATTGGTTTGATAAAATAATAATGCAAGCTCATTGGTTGATAAAATAATAATGTAAGGAGCAAACCTAAAAATTGACACTAGTTTCTCATATAGAAAATATTTTTAGTATTTTAAAAATTCATACTTAAATAAAGTCTATTTATTTTTATTAAGTTTATTTTTTTTACCCCATCATATCCCTGGTAGTACTGCACTCAATTTGTTTCTCCATGCAGCGGCTTTATTATTCAATGAAATAAAATAACAATGAAAGGATATTGTATGCCAGCATCTAAATAAATAGCAAACATATATGTTTATATCCATAATATGTATGCATAAAGTGCATCTTGGAAGCTTTTATATCTTCTAGAATAAAAGTTTAGAAGCTTTAATTACTTCTCTTCAATTTTAAGTCAAGCCTCATTCTACTCCACATTTGTCACCATCTTGAGCAGTTGCTTTATTAAACAATCATTTTTTTCATATTTTTTACAAGAACATCTCCCTTAAGAACAAATGTCCTTTTATTATTGCAAAAACCCAATGCCAAAAAGTCCTATCTGATGTAAAGCTCTGTTATTCTCATTTTAATAAATCTTGTATCTTATCTCAGGTGTTAGATTCTAGAGACTTTTGGTTAGTCTTCAACAATCTCATTAACTAAAGTAAGTGTAACATTTAATCTCTAGTTCATGGGTCTGATCCTTTTACTTCTCCCCAGAATAAAGCAGACTTCTCCCCAGAATAATGCAAAGAATTCTTATTCTAATTTGACTCTTGAATATAATAGCCATACTCTTCCTGACAGTTAAGCAGACTAACCTATTGTTAAACATTGAAGTCACCCTGGCTTTCATGGCTAAAGTTAATTCTCAATTAAAGACTTCTACAATTCGTGCTCCATAAAAGTTTTCTCCAGAACTCTCAATTTTTGCTAAACTTTTAAAAAGTGCTAAATAAGTGGTTCCAATTTTTGAAAACTCTAGAAAACACTTTGACCTCTCCAACTATCCTACAGTTAGTCTTCATTCTGTTTCTTTATATAAAGGTTTTAAGGTTATTTAATTATTTCTTTCTAACTGAAGTAGTAAAGTTATTCCTGAAGGCTACACTCTTCTTTATTTCTAGTAACTTTAAGGGTACCTCAAGGTTCAATATTTGCTCCTGTATTATTTCTTATCCACAATAATGATCTTCATGAAATCTAAAGTGGCTCTATTTGCTGATGACTCAACTTTATACTCTTGTCTTGACTAAAAATCTTCACTTTTTAATTGCTTAGAACAAGCAGCCGATTTTAAATCTGATCTCTCTTCCGTAACAACCTAAGGCTTGCAGTGGCTTATGGATTTAAAAAAAACCTTATAACTCTTACCCATCTTTATGTTTTCCTTTTTTATACAACTGTTCAAGTCTTCAGTTATATGATTCCTAGTATTTTAACTTATTCACTATTTTAAAGTAACTCATAACTTAAAGTGGTTGCTTGCAATCTTGTCGGAAATAGTATTTAATAAATAGTAAATGGAAGCATAAAATTATTATATATTAAGTATTATAAATTTTTTTCTAGCCCCACTTACTATTACAATAAATTTCTTAATGTTTCTACTTTTTATTCCTTGCTGTTTACACCTATTTACCAGACAAGGTAGCGACATTTGCGCATTTTCTACTTATTTGTCAGTCGATGTAACAGCACTTCTAGCATATTCTACTTATTTTTCAGTCGATGTATGTAAACAGTAGAAAAATAAAAATTAGAAAATTCGAAATGTTTTTAAAAACATTTCAGTCAATTATTTCTGCTTTTTTTTGGTACCTGTGTATATATATATATATACACAGGTAACAATTTTGCGTAATTTCATTATTTTTTCAATGTATGAAACTAATATTGAAGTTTGATGATAAATTATATATATATTTATATATATATATATATATATATATATATATATATATATATATATATATATATATATATGTATGATATGCTTTAATAAAAAACCTAAAGGAATTTACACCGCATTCAATTGCATACACATTAAGCGATCAATAAACAAACACACACCAATGTATTGAATTCAAATGAAAATAAACACACACCAATGTATTGAATTCAAATGAAAATAAATAAATCTTAAACATTTAAACTTTTTAATAAATACATTTACACAAAGCAATGTAAATATTTATATCAATATTTACATGGATATCCTTTGTATTTAATCACCAGATGAAGTCTTCTAGGCATACTTTCAACCAACTTTGAACACCGATCTTTATTGGCTTCCAGACACCAAACTCGTCTGATTTCATCCTTCAAGGATTCTGTAGATGTACATTTGGTTCTATCAAGATTATCTTTGATGTATTTCCACAAATTTTCAATCGGATTAAGATCCAGACTATTTCCAGGCCAAGGAAGAACTTCAATTTTGATGAAGAACATCAAAGTTCAATATTAGTTTCATACATTAAAAAAATAATGCAATTACGCAAAATTGTTAAGTGGTTCTAAACTTTTTCGGTACCTGTATATATAGTATATATAGTATATATAGAATATATAGTATATATAGTATATATAGTATATATTATATATATATATATATATATATATATATATATATATATATATATATATATATATATATATATATATATATATATATATATATATATATATATGTATATATATATATAATATTACAGTATTATATATATAATATTACAGTGTATATATTATATATTTTATATATATTATATACACTGTAAGATTATATAAGTTAATAAATGCTATACTTGAATGTAATAGTTGTTATAAATTACTGGAGTACTTGAAGTAATTTATCCAATTCATATAGTTAAGGTTTATTATGGGAGTAATTTGAAGATTTGTTTAATCTTTATTTGATAAAATATTTTTTGATGGTGTACCAGTCATCATTTTTACAAATTGGTTTATCATTGTTGCAAATTCTTAGAGTATATAAAAAATTTAGTTTTAACATTAGAATAAATAATAATATTTGTTTTTTCAGTTGATTCTTCCATTGGTGTCACTATATTTATGTAATGATTCTAATGATAAACCATCTATTGAGTCTCCAACTATTGGTACTGAAAATTTTAATAAACGTCGTTCACGAAATCACACCCCATATTTATGTTCAACTTCAACAAAAATATTAGCAGCTGAGATTCTTATTCAGTTACTTATGAAACCTGAGGATCGTATCAAAACAAAATTAAAACTAGGTGGGTGTGTTACCTGATTGCTATATATATTGTCCTAAGGTGGGTGTGTTATATGATTGTTATATATATTGTCCTAAGGTGGGTGTGTTGTATGATTGCTATATATATTGTCCTAATGATGATCTCAATCATAATCATTATGATTGTGATCATTTTATGTTTTTTTATATAATGGTTTTTATTAATTTATTTTAGAAATTTTTAAAGGTCCGGCATTAGATGAATCAAACTTAGTCACCTATTTTCCAAAAATATATTCATTTGTTTTGAATGCAACTGAAAGTTACTTATCTTCAAATGGTATAGTATTTTATATGAGCCTTACATTAATTTCATTTATTTACATTATTCTGAGATTATTTTCATGGTTATAACATGACATAAAAATTTTGA
>NC_088930.1:10150000-10200000 GCF_038396675.1 Hydra vulgaris | reverse complement strand
CAGACATCATGGTTGGAGATGGAACCCCAGTTAAAGTAACTTGTGTCAAAGTACTTGACTTTAAAAGAGCTTATGATCCCTTGATAAAACCAGTAACTGGAATTAGTGAGTTCAGAGGAGAAAAATTTGAATAAGGCAAAGTACCACTAAGTCGAATTTCAATGACAGAAACATGTTCTGATGTCATAAAAACTTTCAAATGTGGTAAAAAACTTTTAACTCTCATTTCACTCAAACCTAATAGAGCATGTGTAAATTTTTTGCCTGTCAAAACCGCCAAGTTTTATTATATTTGTGAACTTTTAACACATGTCAATCTTCCAGAAGGAGTTACTTTTTATAGTAATATTCATGGTATAGATATAGTTGAAGACACGAGTGACATTGAAGACATAAAATAGACTTATTTCTTTATAGTAATAATATATGTTGAAAAATTACATCAGTTCAGTGTTTCTTTTTGGTGAAAAAAGTACCTTAGTCTAGTAATAGGATAAAAAGTACTTAAGTCCTAAAAATAAATTACACATATCTTTTAAAAGATGAGGGTTTAAGATTTTAAAATAAGCAGGTTTATTCATTATAATAATGTAAAGATATAGCGGTTATTAGAAATGTATGTCTTGCCTGATTTCAAGGTTATTTTGAATATTTGAACTCGTTTATCTCAGAATGAGTATTTTGTGACTTAAGTACTTTTAGCACTAAGGTCTTCAATTATTACAAATGAAAAACAGTCTTATTACACAGTATTTCACACCAAGGAATTTAAGGAAAAAAAATCTTCTACATTTTAATATGAAAAAAATTTTTTTACTGATTTTATTATAACTTTATATTACACAGGTCAACAAAAAATTTTTTTTTTTCTGGTGCCGAGCAAACAATTTGTTTTTTTTTATAGCATTTCTCATTTTGATTTCAAATATGCAACTCTTTTTTTACCATCAGGTCAAGTTGTAAAGATATTTAGGTTCAAATCTTAAGTATTTAGGGTAAAGTCCCTAATATTGTCGAAAAAAAAGTTATTCAAAAGTATGTCAACCTGGGTCTCAAAAGAAGCGTATTTTCATAGAGATTTTAAAAATGTTATTCATTTGTAATAAAAATAAGTATTTTGTGTATTTTTGGTGAATAACATTCTGTTGACTTTTTTTTAAGAGTCTTAAGCATTTTTTCACATAATTTTTTTGTCAATAAATTTTAAGGAAAAATATTTATGTTTTCTAAAATCTCTATGAAAATACGCTTCTTTTGAGACCCAGGTTGACATACTTTTGAATAACTTTTTTTTCGACAATATTAGGGACTTTACCCTAAATACTTAAGATTTGAACCTAAATATCTTTACAACTTGACCTGATGGTAAAAAAAGTTACATATTTGAAATCAAAATGAGAAATGCTATACAAAAAACAAATTGTTTGCTCGGCACCAGAAAAAAATTTTTTTTTTGTTGACCTGTGTTATTATTAAGTAATCTTTTTATTTGCATTTATAATGATAAAATTCACAAAAGTCATTCTTAAACTTGGTCTTTGTCTTTATTATATGATGTAGTTTGCACCAGAATTTAAATTTCTTTAAATCAGTATGCATGTATGTATATATGTATGTATATATATATGTATATATATATGTATATATATATGTATATATATATATGTATATATATATGTATATATATATGTATATATGTATATATATATATATATATATATATATATATATATATATATATATACATATATATATATATATATATATATATACAGGCCTCGTCGGTTGTAAATGAGTGCAAGAGCAGAGAAAAGCTTGTCTAAAGGGAACATGGCGAGCCATGTGAGCTGCTCCTCTAAACCCTTTTTAACGAGAGGTTTCAGTTTTTGCGAGAGCCATTTTTTTATTCATTAAAAAAAAAATTGTTTTTTTTACTCATTACACACGTTTGTAAAGTTCTACAAGAATATATACATAACAAGCATCATTTATCACACCATTAGAAATTTTGTTAGACAAGTGTTTTCTTTGAATTTTCACTCTACCTATTTATTTATTTACTAAAAACTTAATTTATTCTCTAAAAACCTAAGTTATTCAATTAAAAAATTGATTAACGAAAAGCTAAATAAGTTACAAAATTATTACAACAACAAAAAAGATTCCGCAATAAATGTGTTTATATAATTACAATTTTTTTTAGCAGAGCATTTAATTATGCATTATGTTTTTTTATTTTGCTCTAATTGAGCCAAATTTATATAATTTATTTAAAAATTATAATAAGTATATGAAATATATAACTCATTACATAATATAAAGATTAATACGCAATAATATAGTGCTTAACAGTTTCATATATATATATATGAGTTAGAGCAAAAAAAAAAAAAAGTGGTTATGGGTTACGAAAAAAATATACTTTTACAAAAGCCGTAAATGGCTCCCCTAAATCACTTTAGGGGAGTGTGGGTGAGAACCAGAGTTAAAGCTCTCTTTTTTGTTTTTGTTTTTTGTTCTGCCCTTTTATAAACATTTGTCTACAAAAAAAGTTGATTGAGTTTTTCTTTTTTTTTTGGCTGATATTTTTATTTTTAAAATTACAGAGCATTACAAATCAATTTGGAAAGAACTAATTTTCGGGTTAAAAAAGGTCTGGGAACAAAGTACAAGCAATGTAACATTTTATATGGTTAGTCTTAAATTTTTTTTGAGTTAAAGATAAACTATCTGATATTAGTAATTTTTTATCAATTTGGTTTTTGATTTAATTTTTTGTAAGTAATAATATATCAAATTTATAAGTATTTTAGATTGGTATGTTATAGGAAGAAAAAAAAGTTTTTTATATTATCTTGTTTTATATTTACTATATAATTATAATATATATAATTTATTACTAATTATAACTAGTTTTATGTCATCAGTGATGATGATGACATCAGAGATGCACATTGAATGTAGCTGTAATTATATTTATACTTTATTGTAACTGTAGTCTTACGGCACACTTATTAGCATGTTTTACTGTAATTTTGTAGTTCTAGTGATTTGTTTTATACAATTTGATAACTTGATGTTATGAAAAAAGTAAATGATTTTTATACAGTGGGTGGCCAAGTTATTAGTTACACTTGAAAAAATTGTAAACTTGTTCTGGGTTATATATGCTTGCAAATACGACCTAGGTTATATTTTTCTGCTTTCCTGTGTCTAAAAATAGATGATTTATCCATTGATAATTCAAGATTTATCTTAGAGACACACCTGAAAAAAATTAAAGATATTAATATGAAAACTTATAAAATTTCTTTATCACTGATGCAATAAACAAATGACATGGGTAGGTGTTATTTAGCTCAAGTGAGACAATTTGATTTCATTGCTGGAGTAAGTTTAGGTTTCTTCACGGGTCTGCAGCATTTAAACCCTAGATCAGTTATTTGAAGCTTTGTAGCTCTTTTAAAAATCTTGATATTGGCTTCTTGTATGATTTTAGTAACTGCTTTTTCTTCTGTACATCTGAGATAATATAAAATTTTTTTAGAAAAAAAGTGTAGTTTTTTAAAAAAATTGCAAAAGCATGCATCAAAGGACTAGACTGAGCAGTAAAGTCCATGTGAAATAAGGAAAAAGTTAGGAATAAAAAAAATAAAAAAAGAAAGAATAAAAAAATTAAAAAAATATATTTTGAACAGATGTTCAGAACAAAACAAAGACACTATAGTAAAGCATATAGTAAAAAAATAATAATGATAGTTTAGACACTGTGCATGTAATAGTAGTGATGAACTCAGACTCTTAATGGAAAATTTTAGATACACTAGACTGACCAATCAAAGCCCAAAGAGAAATATGAAACATTTCTTTTGCAAGAATATATAAAAAGGGATAGGTAATGGAAAAAAAATAAAAAAATAAACAGATGTTCAGAATAAACACAGATTTGTATTACAGGGTTATTCATTCTTATATGCATGTTTATTTATTCCCACATGCATATTCATTCATTCTTATATGCGTGTTCACTCATTCCTACATGCGCGTTTATATGTGAGTCAACTACTCACAAAATCTCTAAAACAATTTTATATAAACAACAAATAACATTTTTCTATATTCAAAATACAAATCAGGTCGTTACTACAGCCATTTAGAAGCCGACATCCACCCATTGAATATAAAGAGTTTGATACTTATGCACTTTAACTCATGAACTTATAACATGTTGATACATTGAGCACATGACTTATGTTAACTAACAAAGCAGTTGGAATATGGTGACATTGAGTGCAAGAAAAATGATGCGCATGGATGGACTAATAAGCTCATGGAGACACCTCAAAAACGATATTTAAATAATTTTCAGTTTTTTTATTTCAGAAAACGCTGCTGGTCATTCCAGAAGCAACTTTACTTTTGAGGAATCCAGAATTTCAATTTTCATTCAATGATGCAGGGCTGACTTCCTTGTTCATAATTAAGATGTTATTACATAAAAAAATATTTGAAAATGGTGGCTTAGAGCAAGAAAGGTTGTTTTATTTATTTGTTTTTGTTTTTTTTATTTTAACACAATATTTGTTATGTTTTTTAAATCTACTTTATTAAAGGAGAGTGAAGTTACAACTTTTTATGAAAGTTTCTGATTATAGCAAATATAAAAATAAACTATACTTTTAAATTATAAACTAGAAATTCAATATCTGTATTAAGTGTTGTCACACTTTTTTTTAACTCTCCCCTCATGGTTACTTAATATGTAATGGTTTTTTTTAACGTAGTTAATACATTAATTATGGAATATAACTTTTTTTATATAAATTTTATTAATAGGTATTTTATTTTGTTTGAACGAATGATCACGGTGCTATTTAAAGGAGTGAGCAATCAGTTACAATCTTCTCAGTTTGTTTTTACAATGCTTGTACATGCGGCAAAGTATATTGTTTTTATATTTCTATTTAATTATGTATTACTTTTATATTTTGTTATATATTTATATTATATATATATGTATGTATGTATGTATGTATGTATATATATGTAAATTATGTTAGTGTATTTTACAAAAAGACTGCTCAATGTTCCTAAAGAACAGAGCAATAATAAATTAGTAAAAAACACTTATCTAACTTTTTTCTTCAACTTGAAGTTTCACCATTGCTGGATCATCAGGAAGAGTTACTAAATCTCAAAAAAAATTCAATTTATAGAAAAAAATATTTTATAGGAAGTTATGAATTATTATAAAAAGAATTTTAATTAATATATTTTATTGGTTAACGGGAAGTTACAGAAAGTAATTATTAAATAAATTTCTTTGGAATGGGGATAGTTTAATTTGGTCATTTGTTTTTATAATTTTTTAAGAGGTATTTATTTTCGTGCCTACATTTAGAAATTAATTCAGATTTTTTATTTAATAAATTTTCCTGATTTAAATGAGTAATTATTTCAAATTTTTCAAACATGGCATACATTTTTTGGAAATGTTATTATAGGCGGGGGCAGATTTTAGAATAGACCATTGTAAATTAAAATTTTTCTTTTTTTCTTTTAAATCCCAAATATATTATATTCCGATCCCAGACAAAAAAAGTTATACTATTTCTTTAATAGACAAAGTAGAACACTTTATTAAAAAAATTCGTTGGAAAGCCCATTTTTTCTTAGAATCTGAAAAAAACAAAAACCCTTTAATTGAAAAAAAAACAGAATGAAAATTATGGATTCAAAACAAAAAACGCCCCACCATTTATTTCTGACCTGGAAAATTTTGAAAATGATTTATTACACTTAATTGAAACTATAAAATTTCAAAACATAAATAATAAATTCCAAAAACAGTTAAAACTAAACATTATTAATATAAAATTGAACCCTAATATTTTAGTTTTTGCTGACAAAACAAGCAACATTTACCAAATTACCCCAGAAACACATCAAAAAATACTGCGCGATAATATTTCTAATAATTTTACAAAAGCACCAAAATACTTGGAAAACGCCATTAATTTAGAACCTCAAAACTTTGCCAAAAAAATTAATTTAGATGCGAGAATTGAATCAGTTGCACCAGCGAAAGTAAAACTAGACAAAATTAATAACTCTATTCAGAAAAAAATAGGTTTACATCAGTGGAAAAATACTACTGATGTTATAGATTGGTTTTCTAAAATTAACAATATAATCAATGCGCATTTATACAATTTGATATTATTGATTTTTACCCCTCAATTACAGCAGAAATTTTAAATAAAACAATAGAATTTGGAAAATCCCATTTAGAAATTACTGAGGACACTATCCGTATAATTAAGCACTGCAGAAAAACTTTACTCTATTTTAATAAGGAAACGTGGAAGAAAAAAACCACGCACGATTGCTTTGATGTAACAATGGGAAGTTACGACGGAGCAAAAATTTGTGAGTTTGTAGGTTTATATATTTTAAATACCCTAGCTAAAATAATCCTAATTAATCAATTAGGTCTTTATCGCGACGACGGTTTAATAATAATGCATAAAAAATCAGGGCCACGACTCAATAAAATTAAAAAAGATATTATTAAAGTTTTTAAAAACATTGGCTTCCAAATTGAAATAAACATAAATTTAAAAATAGTGAATTTTCTTGATGTCACATTTAACCTCTCAGAAAGTTCCTATAAGCCCTACAAAAAGCCTAATGACGAATTATTGTATATTAATGTGAATTCGAACCATCCCCCTCAAATTCTAAAACAAATTCCAATTTCAATTAACAATAGGCTAAACCAAAACTCTTCTAATGAAAATATTTTTAACTCCTCTAAACGCGTTTATGAAGATGCCCTTAAAAATAGTGGCTTTCAAAATTTCGAGCTAAAATTTGAAAAGGAAATTGCAAAAAAGTGTAATAGAAATAGAAACATAATTTGGTTCAACCCCCGTACAGCAAAAATTTTTCAACAAAAATAGGTAAAATTTTTCTAAAATTAGTAGACAAACATTTTCCTCCCTCTAATAAATTACATAAGATTTTTAACAGAAATACCATTAAAGTAAGTTATAGTTGTACAAAAAATTTAGAAAGAATTATAAAAGGCCGCAACTACGCGTTAATTAATAAAAATGAACATATAAAAGAAAAAAACACTGATTATTGTAATTGTAAACGAAAAATTAATTGCCCTCTAAATGGGAAATGCCTTTCGAAAAATGTAATTTACAAGTGCATTGTTTCCTCACAAAATAACCCTGATAAACAACGTTATGCCAACCACAAACAATCGTTTAAACACAAAAAATATTCAAAAGAGGCTATGCTGTCAAAATATATTTGGGATTTAAAAGAAAAAAAATAAAGATTTTAATTTACAATGGTCCATTCTAAAATCTGCTCCTGCCTATAATAACATTTCCAAAAATGTATGCCATGTTTGCAAGAAAAATTTGAAATAATTACTCATTTAAATCAGGAAAATTTACTAAATAAAAAATCTGAATTAATTTTTAAATGTAGGCACAAAAATAAATATCTCTTAAAAAATTATAAAAACAAATGACCAAATTAAACTAACCCCATTCCAAAGAAATTTATTTAATAATTACTTTCTGTAACTTCCCGTTAACCAATAAAATATAGTAATTAAATTTTTTTTATAATAATTCATAACTTCCTGTAAAATATTTTTTTCTATAAATTGAATTTTTTTTGAGATTTAGTAACTCTTTCTGATGATCCAGCAATGGTGAAACTTCAAGTTGAAGAAAAAAGTTAAGTGTTTTTTACTAATTTATATATATATATATATATATATATATATATATATATATATATATATATGTATATATATACATATATATACATATATTATGTATATATACATATAAACATATAGTTCTATAGTTTGTTGGCTTTGGGAAGAGCGGAAGGAAAAAAATGATTCTTACGCCAACACATACGTCACTTTTAATTACTTTTGACTTTCGTCCAACATTTCCGTGTTGGACGAAAGTAAAAACCATTAATTTAATTACAAATTAATCGTTTTTTAAAAAAACCACAAAAACGCAAATTTAATTGACCAGAATGTTTTTAAAAACATTCTGAATGTTTTTAAAACATTCTGAATGTTTTTAACAATATAAACAATGTTTTTATTTTTATTTTTTTTAATAAAATGTTTTTATTTTTTTTAATAAAATGTTTTTATTTTTATTTTTTTTACTGTAAATCATGCGCGGAGTGTTGCTACATTGACTATCTTATAGCCTGACTCGCAAGGGAGTGCTGCTACATCGACTGACAAATAGCCTGACTCGCAAGGGAGTGCTGCTACATCGACTGACAAATAGCCTGACTCGCAAGGGAGTGCTGCTACATCGACTGACAAATAGCCTGACCCGCAAGGGAGTGCTGCTACATCGACTGAGGGTTTGGTTGGGGCAGGCAGTCTATCATTATTAAAAAAAAAAATTCCGGTCTTGCATTTTAATTTTTACTTTTTGTCAACAAAATATGGAAAAAACTTTCGGACAACATCTAAGGGTTCTATATATATATATATATATATATATATATATATATATATATATATATATATATATATATATATATATATATATATATATATATATATATATATATATATATATATATATATATATATATATATATATATAAAATATATGTTTAAATGTTTAAAATATTATTAAAAATAAAGTTCTTTTTTTTTATTTTATAAAGAACTTTTAATTTTAAGTATAAAATAAAGTATTTGTTATAAAAAATTATTATTTTAAATTTCGCTGCCTAAAAAATTACATTTTCATCAAAGTAAAAATATGCATTTTTATTAAAAAAAATTTTTCTCAATGTTTTTTATAAAATAATGATTATTTTTAAAATTTTTATATAAATTTTATTGATAGGTATAAATTTTATCAATAAATCCTTGATAAAAATACATTTAAGATTGATTAGTTGATGGTTACAGGGGTCAGAGTGTTCAGCAGAGTTTTTAAAAATTGGAACCACAATGCCTTTTTCTATTAGGAAGGAAAGCAGGAATCAGTTAACCACTTAATAAATAGTTTAGAAAGTAATATAGATAGTTCTGGATAACACTTTTGTAAGACTATGACTGGAATGTGGTCTGGACCACAAAATGTAAGTATGTTCAAAAGATAAATAAGTTTAGAATGATTTGGACACAATAGATCAGGCTGTTAACTATTGGCTAACCAGGGATAACAAGAAGATTGT
Source organism: Hydra vulgaris (assembly GCF_038396675.1). Taxonomy (NCBI): domain Eukaryota; kingdom Metazoa; phylum Cnidaria; class Hydrozoa; order Anthoathecata; family Hydridae; genus Hydra; species Hydra vulgaris. The sequence goes on along the minus strand of NC_088930.1, from coordinate 10,190,748 downwards.
GGTCATCAGATTTTAGAGAGGAATTAAAGGAAAACTTGATTATGATCCCATGACAAGCATATGGATATTTGAGACTTTGCAAATCAAAGATAATAGCAATCAATTCTGAGATCTTCAGATGAAACAGCTAAATTCATAAAAAAAAAGTCTCATAAAAAGCAAATAAGTCTGGTAAATTTTGCAAGAGGTTAGATTTAACAGGTAAAAAATTCAAACTGTTTTAATCTCTTACCAACATTCAAATGCGAATGTTGGTAAGAGATTAAAACAGTTAGGTGCTGGTAGTGATTTTTTATGTTTAATATTTTTAGATACTTTGTCATGCTTTAAGTTATTACAGAACTTGGCTTGATCATAAATATTGCATGGTACCATGGTACCCAAGCAGTAAAGTATGTGGTTGCCTTATTTCTGCTAATCAACCTGGAGATGTAACAAAGGGCTCCTTATGTGACTCAACAATGCACACTAAAAACAGTAACAGGGACACCATCCCTTACTACCAGCTACTCAAGAAGAGTTGCGTAGGCACTAACAAGAAGGCACAAATATATCATCCTGAGCAGGAAACAATATGTAAGAAAAAAACTAAAAAGCAAGGAATTTGGATAAAGCATGAAACAAATTAAAATTAATTTCTTCTTTTTTTTAACCAATTCACTCCCAACAAAGCAACTATCTAAGTTAGAAGTTCAATAGTGGTCCAACCAAGCAAATGGCCACTATTTAAGTTAGGAGTTCAGTCGTGGTCCAACAAAGCAAATGACCACTATTTAAGTTAGAAGTTAACAGAAAGCTAATGACTACTTATTCATGTTAGGAGTTCAGTAATGGTCAGTAGAGTTCAGTAATGGTCAGTAGAGTTCAGTAGTGGTCAGTAGAGTTCAGTAGTGGTCAGTAGAGTTCAGTAGTGGTCAGTAGAGTTCAGTAGTGGTCAGTAGAGTTCAGTAGTGGTCAGTAGAGTTCAGTAGTGGTCAGTAGAGTTCAGTAGTGGTCAGTAGAGTTCAGTAGTGGTCAGTAGAGTTCAGTAGTGGTCAGTAGAGTTCAGTAGTGGTCAGTAGAGTTCAGTAGTGGTCAGTAGAGTTCAGTAGTGGTCAGTAGAGTTCAGTAGTGGTCAGTAGAGTTCAGTAGTGGTCAGTAGAGTTCAGTAGTGGTCTATATTTGGCTATAGCTGTGTATATCTGTCATAAAAAAAAATTCTTTGAATAAAAAAAGTTAATTATAATTTGTTTGTTTTATTTAGTCAGTTTAATCTTTAAAATATGCTGTGCATATTGCGTAGTTGACTCGAAGAACTCTTCCTTTAAACAGCTAACAAAATAATGAATTTGTTTTTGTAAATAACTCATTTACTCACTCATTAACTCTTACTTAATGAAGGTATTTTTCATATTCTTGCTCTATTCTCTCTATATTACTTCATACCCTGCTTGTTGTTTTTTGTTTGTTTATTTTTTCCTATTTTATTGTTTTATTTTGTTTTTACAAAATCTCATTTTAGTTGTCTTTTAATTTACAGCTATTAACTTCACACCAAAATAAAAATATTGTGAAATGTTTTTTTTAATGTTAGATTTTTATCTTTAGAAAATTTAAGTCTGATGATATTTGTTGGCGTCTGTGGAGTACAATAAGTTGTTTGCTTGTGGAGTATGTATGTAGAACAGGTGATGTAAATCAAGGTGACCCTCTGAAATTTGAATTTCGCACACTATTAGACGCATTAGTCTTTCCCCTAAAATATATTTGTTTAAGCAAACTTAATGATGGCACCAAAAAAGAGTTGTTAAAAGTTTGGACTGAACTTTACACAGCATTTTCTAGAAGTGTGAACCTTCTTCCTGGTGTTGAATCAAATCTTGCCATGGATGAGTTTTTTACAGTTCTTCGTAATTATATCGCCGGTCAACCTAATGTAATTCTTTTTGTTTGTTTTGCTTTGTTTGTTTGTTAAAAACTTTTAATTTTTGTTTTAATTTTTTTTTTCAGTTATCATCTTTCACTAACACCTAAATTTTTTATTTTTTATTTCTTTTTTTTTCACTATTTCTTTTATCACAATATAGCATATCTTTTATTTTAGGGCCTTCTTACTGATCCAAACTCCTTAAATACTCTGATAGATATAGGTTTTGTTTCACTTGAAAATGTAGATTGGTCAGACTCAATACTTTCTTTAACTCCTTCAAAGTTAAACAAACGAAGAAAAAACCCTCTTGGAAATCTAAAATCATTTGGAAATACAATAGTTTTTTTACTAAATATGATGTCACAAAAAGTAGAGAAGGGGGTAATATTTTATTAAGTATTTAGCTACAATTAACTTACTAAAAAGTACAAGTTCAAAACTCATACTCAACTCAGTAATAATGTACTTTTTTATTATAATTATTTAAAGCTAGTAAGAAATAATTGTATTCACCTTAAAATTAGTTTAAATCTTAAATTACTAAATATTTTTATGAATAGTTTAATGCACTTTAAATTAAAAACTTTCAATTTAATGCACTTCCGCGGTGCTCTGTGACAAGACCGTAAGGACTTCTTGGGGCACCTAAAAAAAAAAAAATAATAAATCTTTTCAAAGGTTTTTAAATCTTTTAAAAAACTATTAAAAGGTTATTTTACTATTTTTTAAATGTAATTTTTTCTCTGCCTAATTTTTATGTCAATTGCCTAATATATAAAGTATAATATATAAACTTATACTTAATCACTTGTGTATTTACACCAGCATTTTCTGCTCTATGCTCTATGTAAGTACACTACTGTTATTTCGTATAATGCTAGTATAATTTATACATGTAAAAAAATATCATAGTTAATACATGATTAATATATATATATATATATATATATAATATATATATATATATATATATATATATATATATATATTTTGTAATAGAAAATATTACTGATGATGTCATTTATATATAACATCATCAGTAATTCTTTATGCGCACCTAAATACCCAGTTTTTTATTCAAATATATATATATGAATAAAAATACTGTGTATTTAGGTGCGCATAAAATATTACTGATGATGTTATACTGAAATAGGAGTAGTGAGAACAATGCTGCAAATTACTTTTTTAATACTACATTCAATAATTTTATAAAAAACTCTTTTCTTTAGTATAAATGAGATTTAAAAAGTACTGTGTGCTCCTCTATGTCATAGTATTTATGCGTATTTGAGTGTCATGTTGTATAAAAGTGTTTATTTAATTATTATTCAATAAAAAATTATTGCATATAAAAGGTAATTTGTGGCTTAGAGAGTGTTGTGTTGCATAGAAATGTTATTATACTGGTACAACAAAATAACAGGTGTTGGTCATTTATCCGTAGTTATGGTTTTGTAAATTTATTGTTTTTATGATATTTAAAAAGTATTTCTTTACATTAAATATTTTGATTTTGTCTTAGTTAAATTAAAGTAAAGTTATTTAGTAAGTAGGTTCATTAAGATTTTATTGTATACCTTTTTTAGGAAAGTTGTGGTTACGAAAAAACCTTTTTGCGGTTGTTTGACTTAGTTGAAAAATTTTATGTCTCTGTTAATAACTCTACTCTTTTGGTTGAATGGTCTCGCTTATTAGTACCATCGCTAGCAACTGTGCTTAGTTTGTGTGCAAAGTATTCTAACAAAGTCAACATGAACATTGAAAAAATGATCAATACCATATTCTCGACATTTGAAATAATTTCTCAAAATATTTTTCATTCTGATCTTCTACGATTATTTGAACCTTTTTTAATTGAATGTTTCAAAAGTGACAGAAAATCATTACGCACTAGAGCTGCTAAATTTTGGAATAATACATTTGCTAAAACAGCTGTTCTTGATTACTCTGATGATTTGAAAACAACTTTTTTAAACTATTCCTCTAAGGTTCATCTCATTTTACCAAACTTTATTGATCGCATTCCTTCACCAGATCTCCATGAAGATATAACACAATTTTCAAACAGTCCATTGGTTTCTTTGTCACCAAATTTAAAATCTAAATCACCTATTGTTGTTTCACCTGTCAAGATATTTGGTAGTTTTCTTCGAGATGGATGTTCACCAATGTTGAAAAAAAGTCCTGTAACAAAATTGTTCAATTCTCCAATATCACAATTAAAAGAGAGTCACACAAAGATTGCACCTAAAAACTCAAATGTTTTTATAGAGATTTGTGAATCACCTAAACGCAGGAGAATACTTACTGATCACCAAAAAGAAAAGTTGAGAGAGCGTCATAATTTCCCTGCTATGTACAACAACCTTGATCAATCACAAGATGGTACTCTTTTAAACACGCTTACTCAAGATTCCTTGAGTCAAACATCTTCATTATCTGAATCAGACAATAACATGACCATCGTTGTAACAAATATATCTAATGGTAACCCTGATTTCAAAGAGTCAGATAATAGTTGTAACCAACCTAATGATGTTGCAGTGCCTATTCATAAAAATATTTTTACTGATACAAACAAACTTATAAGTGAAGCTGAGGAATTAGGTTGTAATAATTTAAATACAAAAGATGTTAATCCATTATCAATGGATATCCTTCCTGATAATCCTTCCACAGATTCATTATCACCTGAAATTATTCTTTCTTCACAGGCATCAACTCAAAGTCCAAATAAGATAAAGTTTTCAATTCTTTCACCAGCCATAACCAAAAATGAATCTCCGAGTTCTGTAAAACGTCATGTTGGTAAACTGCATAAAACAGTAGAAAGTGGAAAATTAGCTATAAGCTGTGATAAAGAAAAGTGGCTTACTACAGACAAACAGAACAATAAAAACCATGAAGGACAATCTGAAAATCTCAGAGTTTCATCAAAAATTAAGAAAAGAAAAAAAATTGAAAAGATCGATGATACAGGTTTAAAAAACACAGCTCAAAAAAACACAGCTCAACTTATTGAAAAAATTGATAAAGAAAAAAATGAATGTTCTAACGAGTTTCTTGAAAAGTTAAAAAATGCTGAAATCAAAAAAAGTCCTGAGTCAAAGCTAATCTTAAACAAAGTGAAGACAAATTTAAAAAGAAAGAGAGGAAGACCCACACTGTCTCAAAACAAGCGCAAAAAATATGATTTAAGTTTTGTGAATGACAATGAAAAAAGCATGGCAAATCAAAGTAATAACCCTCCATTAATCAGTAATGTCAAGGAAGAAAGAATAAATTCACTTGTTGAAATGAATTATTTTGAAGACAGTATAAATTGCAATATATTTGACTTTAATCAAAATTTAAATCAAGAACTTATAAATAAAACAAAAAATGAAAGTGATATTGAATGTGTAAAAGAAGCAATAATACAAGTAACAAATGATGTCGATATGAAACTTTCAAGTTCATTACTGTCAGAATTTACTGAAAACAAAGAAAAGACTACAGATGAAAATGCTGAGACAGTTAAATGTGATCTTGAACCAATGACAGATCAGGTGATTCTAATAGCAGCAATAGATAATAGTAAAGAGGTTCCTGATAAAGTTGATACCCCTAATCATCTACAAATTAATATTCCTTATGACCTGCAAATTGATAACTCTAATCAAGTTGATATAAAGTCTTCATCTTGTTCATTGTTATCTCCTAGTAGTCCTGTTTGTCAGATTGCTATTATAAAAACGCCTCGTTTGAGTCCAACAATAATGCTAACTCCATCACACAAAATGTCACCTGCTAATGGGATTCTTAAAAAGAAACCTAACATGGCTTCACCACCAATAACTAAGGTTTTTGAATATACTTTTTTATTAAAACATTTTAAATTGTGTTGGTAATTAAATTTATGTGTTTTATATGACAAAAATCATCAAGTAATGTTCTATCTGTTTGAAAATAATATAATATTATGTATATTATAATATAGTAGTATGTATGCATGTATCCATCTATACACACACTATTTATCATTTTATCAAAGATCTAGTTATGTCAATTAAGATTTTAAAGAGAAAGTCTCTTCATTTTACTGGTATCTCAAGGTTTTTTTTATTATTGTTTACCTAAGCAACAATAATTGAATAAAATCTATCAATTTTCAAGCCGCATAGCAAAAATCTCTTACTTTCCTTAAAGTATAATTTTTACAAATTGATTTATTTGGCATTAGGTTATGTACCATTTATATAAGATTATGCACCATTTATATAAGGTTATGTACCATTTATATAAGGCTTATGACAAAATGCTTTTTTCGATTACTATATAGTCAAGACATGTGACTTTTCAAGTATCTTCTGATTCCAAAGATGATCTTGATGATTTGGCAAAACCTTTTAATGAATCTTCTGATAAAGGTTATACAATGGTTAAAAAGGCAAGATATCTTTTTTTTTATGTTTATTTAAAAATGTTTCAGGAAAAAGTTATATTTTTCCCATTTTTTAGTTTTTACCATTTAAATATTTTTTTTTTAGAAAAGTGACTTTTGTAAAAAATCTGCAATATATCCACAGTTGGCCAATTGCTCAGCACCAATTGAAAAAATTCTTCCATCTCTTACTTTTTCACGTGGCATTGGTCACTTGGTTCGCGCGCAAAATATCTTAACAATTGGTGATTTGAGTTCACTCACAGAAATGCAAATTGAAAATTTACCTATTCGTTCACCAAAAGTAACCACTGTACGTAATGCATTACGAACATATGCAAAAGGAAAAATTCTACCCAAATCTCCTCTTGTAATGAAGGCTCCAACAGGTTGCTATTGATTTGTTTTAATTTTTTTATGAATTAAATTTGGTTGTAAAGGTAAAAAATGCAAAAAAAAAAACTTTAAAAGACTTTTATAATGTTAAATCAAATTAAAAGCTTTTATCTATAAATGGATCTTTATCAATTTTTACAGTTTTTACAATCTTTTGAGTTGATACAAATAAAATAAGTTATTTTAAAAATTATTAAAAATTAAATAATTTAATTTAAAAATTATTAAGTTCTTATTTAACAAGTCCATCTCATATAGATAGAGTTACCAATAGGGTTGAAAAAAATGCTCTAATTTTTCTTAAATATTCAACCACATCAGAAAAAGTTGTTTCTTTTTTATTGTTATTATATATATATATATATATATATATATATATATATATATATATATATATATATATATATATATATATATATATATACATATATATATATATATATATATATATATATATATATATATATATATATATATATATATATATATATATATATATATATATATATATATATATTAGGGTGGTTCTAAAAGCAACATTTTTTGAAAATGTCTGATGGCACCCCCTAAATGTGTTCTTTGTAATAAATTAATACTACATTTAAAAAAATTTTCGAATAAAAAATATTTTTAGGGGTCGTTATATTTTATTATATATATCATTAACTTATTATTATAAATAATTTTATGCTCATAATTACCATTATAATATTAGTTATTATCATTATTTTTTCATTGTATTTAATGTAAACATACTTATTATTACTATTACTATAATTTGTATTAATTTTTTTTATCTTATATTATTATAATATATTATTATTACTATTATTATTGTTATTACTATTTTTATCAAAATTATTGTAAAATAATTTACGGAAAATAAATAGTTTGTTGTTGTTGTTGCACCCAACATTTTGGTTAGTTGTGTTTATGTTAACTTATATTTATTAACTGTTATATACTTATATTACTATTAATAAGTTACCAGTCTGAATAAAAACATGATATAAGCAAATGATAACGTTACTTATCCAATTAAAAGCATGTTACAACTATTAATGTTATTTAATACATAACAGCTGCACAATAGATAAAGAAAACATAGCAAATGTGTAACATGCGATACATAATGAGTAAACTGTTTTTTAGTGGTAAAGTATTATGTATTCACTTAATAACAATTTTTATGTATTAGTTTGGTAAATAGTTTTTTATCAACTATAAAATGCTGTTGTTTCCTGTAAATTTGTCAACATAACATTTTATAACATTTCCAGACCTTACACAAATCCACTGTAAAAATAGTTTTTCTTTTGTATTTCCCAAAAAGATAAAAGGTTTTTTAAAATCTTTTTATGCAGCAAATAAATTATATATATAAAATACAAAAACTGCACACTGAGCCAAGTGCTATTCCATACATGGCTGTGGCTTAATGTATACTAGGGTGGAGCAATTTCAGAAAATTTTCAAATTAGATTAGCCTGAGGTACAAATGGATGTCTAACAGTAAAATGAGAACCTTACTTTTTTGTTTTCTAAATAGATGAGTTCTTCAGGTTCCTCTTTCGATTCACAATAGATTATCTCTTTCACATTATTTTAAGCAAAAATGACATTTTTGCCCAAAATAAACTAAAAAGATAATCTATTGTGAAGACATGCATGCGCAAGTCAAATATGTTTAAAATGCTAAAATAATTGCTCCTCCGCGTCCGAGTTTTAATTTATCTAATATTATTGGCATTTGATTTCAACAGATTTTAAAATATTAATATCAGGAAAAGATGTCTAAAAATTGTAAGGAATAGTTTTGCAAAGTGTTTGGCTTAGCCAAGGTATTCAATAAAAATGTTCTTCCCACACAAGCAGATCTTATGAAACATCATCTTTTTTTCAGACCGGCAACAAAAGAGAATGCTAATAGAAAGGATCCTTCTGCTAAGGATATTTCAAACATTGCACCGCGAGATTTGAAAGGTATATGGCAAAAATTCCAATAATATCCAATCAAAGAATTTTGAGCTTGATATCAAACATAAACGAAGAGTTTTATCAAACATAAATAAAGTCTGTTTAAAAAAAATCTTCATGAGTTACGAGACAAGGCAATGGTATATAGAAAATAATGTGAAATAACTCTGTTTGATATATGCACTTGCAAATGTAAAAACTTTATTGACTGTTATTGCAAAATTAAAGTTCCTATTAGGGAAAGATATTTTCTTGTCGATCAACGAACAGTACCGAAAATGGTAATTGGTAATGTTGATAAGAAAGTAACCAGACTTCTTCATAAAAATATGAAAAGGAAAGCAATACAATCATCACGACTGGAAAACTTTTTTATGCAAACAGTATAGTTGGAAAAAGTAAAAAAATATTTCCTTTTCAATCTACATGTAAAAAAGAAATTTGAGAGGCAACATCTTTTGTAAACTCAGATAATATATCTGAAGAATTGTTTGGAATTAAAACTTCTGATCCCAACACATCATCAGAATCTTACTATACTTGCCCTTCTGGAAAAAAATTGAAATTGTGTAAACTAGCTCTTGCATGTGATTGAATTGGTGTTTCAGATTGATCTGCTTCATTATTAGTTAATGCTATTCTAAAGGATTTTCAAATCGTAACAAAAGAAAATTCCTCAAAAATAATTGATTGAAGTAAAATAAGAAAAGAACGAAAAAAAAGATCAGAACTTCAAAAATGTGCAAGAAAGGATTATTTCGAAGTTCAATGGGTTATATATATATATATATATATATATATATGTATATATATATATATAATAACAATAAAAAAGTTGTTTCTTTTTTATTGTTATTATATATATATATATATATATAACAATAAAAAAGAAACAACTTTTTCTGATGTGGTTCAATAGGGGGCAAAGTATAAAGCAAGTACAGAAAATATGTTACAGAGGAACATATTGTTCTAGTTTCTGAAGCTGGATCAAAATATTTGTGTCATGTAACGCCATCATCAGAAACTGCATTAGGTATTGCATCAAGCATTCAAAAATATTTAGAGGATCCAAATAAAAAATTTATATTAGAACAGGTAAAGGCTGTTGAATGTGATGGTACCATCATAAATACAGGATGGAAAAATGTTGCTATAAGTCAATTAAAATTATTCCTTGGCCGTCCTGAACAGTGGCTTATTTGCTTACTGCACACTAATGAGTTGCCTCTGCGCCATCTAATACAACACTTAGATGGGAAAACAAATAATCCTACAGGGTTCAAAGGTGCTATTAAAAAAAATGTTGGAAAATTGTGAGAAACTTTTAGTTGTTTTTTTTTTTGAACCTATTGAAGCGGAACTTTGAAATATTGATGCAAAAGAGTTAAGTACTGATAAGAAATTTCACATTCACATTGGTTAACAACAGCCAACAGAATTTTTAGGTTACATATTTCAACATTAGATCCTTCAATAGATCTGAAAATTTTAACTAACTATGTGATTAAGTATACTCTGCTAGTTGGTTTGAGATAAAAATAAAACCAATCTGTTTGTATGGATCCAATCATTTCTTTGGAATGATTAAAAAATCTCGTTACTTATCTGATGAACTTAAGAGTATTGTCGATCCAGTATTACAAAGAAATGTCTATTTCTGTCATCTAGAAAATATTTTGGGTATGCTAGTGGTTGAAAGAATGCACATTAGAGAATTAGCTTTAAAGCGAATTATCATATGTAGATAATCATATGATAATCAGAGGACTATTTTTCCTTTAAAAGTGCCAAATCTAAATTTTAATGGTGAAGATTACATGGATTAGTTGGCAATATGTTAATGTTACTGAGCCTCCTTTAACAAGACACATCTCAATTGATAATTAAAAAAAAAAGATTTCTTCCATTTCTGATACAATTGGTATTAAAAAATACCTTGCCACACTCAACCAGTTGAATGATGTATCAAATACTTCTACATCAGTTTGTGGGAATAAAGCAAGAGATGGAGTCATCCGAGCTAAGTTTATATCTCAGTATGAATTACCAAGGTTTGAAACTAAAAAACATTTCATAAATTCATTAAAATAAATATAAATTCTGCCTAAATGATTTTTAAAAGAAATGTTTTACTCAACAGTTTTTCTATTTTTATTTTCTTTCTTCTGCCCAGGGTTCCAATTTTACATTGTCCTAGGTAATGAGTCTTTTCCATTGCTATAGAATCTATGGTCTAGTTAACTAATTACTATAACAAAGTAAAGGAATTTAATGACAATATGGAAACCTCAGTTTTATTTGTTTTTTAAATAAAAAAAGTTCTGAATAAAACTTAGAACTTGTAAGTTTTTTATAGGGCTGTAATTTCGCTGTTTGGGACTCTGTTAGTGGTTGGATAAAATATTTTATTTTAATTTTTATTGGTAAAAGTATCTCAAAAAAATTAATAATAAAAAATGATTTAAAAATAAACAATTTTAAATTTGACCGAAGTTATATTCTTCTGCCATCAATGCAGAATATTCAATTCTACTCACAGTTTTTGTATTATTACATCCGATTTTACCCAAAATTTCTTAATAATCAACAAAATTAGGCAGTAACTTATTTCATTTTATGTCAACATTTTTCAAAAATAAATGTAAAAATATGAAAAGTAGCAATTGCAAAAGTAAAACCTTAAAAAGTTGCTGAAAGCAAGGGCTAACAAGCATAAATTAGACGATGAGTGGATTGATAGATGATCATGATAGGGACCTCAACCGTATTTAAGTTTTAATAAATGTTTTGTTTTTGATTTCAATTTTTCATCAGTATAAATCTTTTTTTACAGTTGATATATTTGCTGTAATTAAAGTTATATAATAAATATGCTGTTGCTATGAACAATAGGTGAGCTTTGAATTCCTTAGCAACATAATTCCTGAAAGTAATAACTATTTTTAACAAATTTTTCTCGTATTTTCTTCTTTTGTTAAAAGTAACGTTTATTTTGTGTTCTATAATAAATTTTACGTTTAGTAGTCACTTCTCCGAGATAATTAAATAGTACCAAAACAATATTAAACTAGGAAGAATATGAAAATTAAATAAATCTATCTTTTTCTAAGATTCAATCTTTTGGAGGAACCTGAAGAAGTCATGGAAACTAGGGGGAAAAAAAGTTCACTTTCCTATTCTTAATAATATGCAATGATTCGCACCTCAGGCAATTGGAATTTAAACTTTTTTTTTTTTGCTATGAAAATCGCTATATGTATTGACAAAATTCTTTATGTCAAACTTTTTTATAAAAATATTCTAGTTTCTTTCAGATACAAAAATTCAGTTTTCTAATAAAAATTTTGGAAATGCTTCTATTTTAAATGATAAAAAATCGAATTCATTATAATGAATTCATTACAATTCATTGATAGAAAATCTGTTGGAATTATAAATCTATATTGATTGGTTGTTTTCAAAGCGATCTATTAAAAAGTAGATTTGGACATAAATGCCAAATGAGTGGTGGCAGGTTCCTTGTCAGTTTAAAAGATGTTATTTATAGTGAGAAGATAATCTAAATAAAAATTTTAATAAAGGAAGGAGTTTAAATTTTTGAGAATGATATTAATATGCTGTTGAAGATACACATTATGCTAGATCCTTGATGGAACAAATCAAAGAAATAGATTTGGATTGTGTGAATTTATTAGATGATTTTCGTGAAGTTACCAGTTATATTGCTGGTTTTATTCCTAAAAAACTGATTAAGAAGTTTAAAATAGATTGGGAATTGCTTTGTACTCAAAATTGTCAACAGGAATCGAGTGGTTACAATTATTTGAATAAATTGTACAGAGGTGGGTTAACAACTCCATCATTACTGCTTTTAGAATATGTCTGTGATAGTTTTGCTATGCTAGATCATGTATTTGATTTTATTTATCAGTCTCAAATGCAGCACTGTAAAGCAGCAAAGTTAGTTCTTGGCATTAGAGAAGGTTACCAACCATTTTTATATTTAAATCACCTAAATTGTGGAAAAGAAATTATACACAGTGTTATTTCAAATATTTACTTTAATAACATTAGAAAGGTAGTCAGTGATTTATTGTTGCAGATAATATTGTTGCCTTTAAAAAAAGAAAGGAAAAAAAAATTTGTTTTACATTTTTAAGCAGTTTGTGTTGGATTTTTTTTATACTTTTAAAATTTGTGAATTTTTATTTCTTGTACAGTCCTTGAATATTTCTTAAATTCTACTAACATTTCTTTCTAAAATCATTTTAGTAATATATAGTTACTAAGGTAAATAAATTTTGTGATGGTTACTATTTATTACTAAAATGAATCCTTAATTAAGTATACAAAATTTAGTAAAGAGATTCAAGAGTTAGATTTACTTAGAATTTATAGCGCAATAATCAAAGTATTTTGAGAAGGTTAGACCATCTGACAAAATTTGTGTTTCTTTAACTAGCCTTCTACTTTTTTTCGATTTAATTAAAATAGAAGTCTGTGTATTTAACAAGGTTCCAACTCCTCCTTAAAAAACTTAAATATCCTTAAAAAATAAAAACGTCCTTAAATAACCTTAAAAAAAAAACTTAAAATTTGACTGTTATTTTTAATCATCTAGGAAATTTTATTAAAGTGAATGGATTATACTTATTAATAAAGAAGAAAATATATAGTATAAGTGATATATTAATTTATAATAATTTCTCTGTTAAAATTTATTGAAATAAATAAGATTCTGTTTTTAATGTAATCATTTTCTCCTTAATTCTCCTTACTTTTTCTTTCAAAAAGTTGTCGTTCGCTACCAAATCTCCTTAAATATCAGGAAAATATCTCCTTAAATCTCCTTAAAATCATTACTTTTAGCTTCAGTTTTAATAGTGGGAACCCTGTTTAAGTATGCTAAATACTAGCATTATTTGTTTTGTCCGTTTCTTTTTCTATTTATTACATTCATGCAGGCCAGAACATGTAAAACCTATTATCATTATCCACTGCAGCTCTAGACTTTCATGTAAACGTAAATGCGTAAACGATTGAAACCAAAACGATTAAAAAAACTCGTGATTGTAAGCTAAAAACCTATTTTACATCAAAAGTATGAAAATACAAGATTGTAAAGATAAAAAAACATTTTCTAGTTTTTTTAAATTTTGTTGAAAACACTAAAATGGACAAAATATAAATTACTTCTGGTTTATATTTATTGAAATTGAAATTCGTATAGAACATCGTAATCGGTTAGTTTTTAAAAATTTTAAATTTTTTTTGCAAAGTTTTAACGATTTAGAATCTTTATTGTGAAAAGAGAATAAACAAAGAATTACCTGACTTTTAGAATTTTATTGAAAATACCAAAATAGATATAATTTTTTCGGTCGAATGTTTAAAAACTTGCAAAAGTCATGCCAACACTCTAAAAAAGAAAGCAGAAACCTCTACCTAAGGATAAGATATGATATACCCCTAGTAAGGGATAGTTTAATTTTCAACCTTTTAAGTAGAAAATGATATTGCAAATAATCAATTGTCATCAACTTAATAAATTTTTTTTAATAAATTTTTTATTAATAATTATTACAACATAGCTTTGTTTATTTGTTTAGAAAACTCAACTCCTCCTAAAGATAAGTCGTTAGCTGAAGAAACTTTATCAACCACGCCGACGCGTCATTTAGACGTTGTTAAGCCAACATCGTTGTTTTCCGATTTTTCTGTAACAATGAACAATCATTCTCGCGAAATAGATAATGAAATTAATATATATGAAATGCCTTCTACTGAAAAGAATATAATTGAAACATCTAATTTTACGGATAAAGTTGACCAGAGTTCTCTTAAAATAGATTTAGAATCAACTCTTGTTGTATCAGTTAATTCAGAGCATGTTTCTGAGCAGTTCTTAATTAATGAAGGTATGGTGGATATTGATTCATTAAGTAAAACTGGTGCATCATTAATTCACGAAGTTACGATGGATTTTAAGATAGATTCACTAAATAAACCGGACTCTATGATACATGAAGTGATTACAGATTCTATGATTGATTCACTTAATAAAACTGACACCTTAGTTCATGAAATAATTACAGATTTAAAGATTGATTCACTAAATAAATCAAGCGCACAAAATGACGGAAGCCAAGCTCATAAAACAGACAGTTCTACTCAAACTGACTCACAAAGCGAATTTAAATTTGGCTTTAAATTTGATATTACGGGAGTTAATGTGAAAACGTTAAACATTTATGACATTTTCGAGTTAGTGGATAATTTGGATACTCTTAAAACAAAAGCAATGGAAGAACTAAGAACTAGATGTTGTGTAAATTTATAAGAACTATTCATGTTTTAACCTTACTTTTAAGTTATTTGCGTAAAAAATGCAAGTTGTGTTTTTTTAAATAAATTTTTGTTTTAAGTTCACTCTGCTTCTTCCCACAGCTGTCTTGATCTCCTTATAGTCAATTTAATTTAAGTTAGTATTTACACGCAAACATTAGAGCATAAAAGTAGTTTTTTTAGTCTCTGTTTCTCACAACAATCGTTTTCAGTATTGTTCGCAACAATTGTTTTCAATATTGTTTCCAAATATATTCTAAGCGCGAGTTAAATAATTTTCCTCATTGTTGGACATACTCTATGTGCTGCTGCCTTGTAGGATTCCCTTTTCTAGACAAAGACTAATGGGTCGTCCATAATTTACGTCACGCAATTTTTGATTCCTACCACCACCACCGCCCCTCTTACCTACCACTATCTTGTCACAACATCGTAACTTTTTAGTAATAAGTCCTGTGCAAGTCTTTAGTTACAAGTCTCGTACGAGCCGTCACAAAACCGCTAACCCCTTCCCCCACCACTACAACGTCACGTATTTTATAGACAAACTCCTGACGCAAATCCGTTGTGCCTTCGGCCTCTTTGTTGGATAAAAGCTTAATACAATATTTCAATTGTACTAATCCTGGGCATACATTAACTGCAGTGGATATTGTCTTGTCGAAAGCCTTCTTGGCAAAAACTTAAGAGGTAAGCAAAAAGCTTGAGCAGTATTGTTTCCCTTTTTAATCTAATAGATTGGCTATGTAACTCTTTCTCTTAATAAGAGTATATCTCTTAAATTCAGTTTAATGATTCTGAGCCCATCTTGTAGTAAGGTTTCCTAAATTCTGTGGTATTAGGTTGATTTCAGCAAAAGCCGTAATATATTAAATTGAAATATTCAAGTAAAACATTATTAGTAGTGACATGTTGGGCACGGAAGTACTTATTACTGTTTTTGGTGTGCATTGCTGAAGCCACATAAGCAGTTTTTATCAAAACTGGGTTGATTAGGAGGAATAAAGCAACTGCATAGTTTATTGCTTAAGGTGTCATGCCAGCCATAATTGAGTTAAGTTCTTAAAAGTAAAAAAAAAAAAAAAAGTTAAACTTACTAATATTACCACTAAATATTTCAATCTATCCTTTACTGAAGTGACTTCATTTATTAAATCTAACTTTTTGCAAAAGCTAGCTACTAAATTTCTTTGGTGAACAAAAATCGTTAGTTTATATTTCATAATTATCACAGTGTTGTTGATATTCTACTGATGAATATCAATAGAATCCGCTTACTTCCGTGCAATGCGCACGAAAGTAAGCGGACGAGTTTTTTCGTTACCGCTGAAAAAAGTTTAATCTTTAAATAACTTTTTGAAGCAACTTATATTTATTTATAAAAAATAACAGCAATACGAAAGTTTGATAAATATGGCAGTCATAATTGTTGAACTTCAAAAAATGGTAAAAGAAATGTTTTTAGAATATAAAAAAGAAACTGCAGCAATTTTTTTTTCCAGCTGCCCCAACAAGTCCTTACGGACTTGTTAGAGAGCGCCACAGAGCAATATTTTCAGAATACAAGATTGAGATGGCAATTATATTGAAACTGCAAGAACAAGTTGTTATCGACATTTTAAGTGCAAACAAAAAAAGTTGAACAAAAAGTTAATGATAATTTTGAGGAAGTTTTTAGTTAATAATATAAAAGAAATTAGTTTGAGCTTGAATTTCCACGAGGAGGTGTTTGATAAAAGAATTACCAGTATCAACGAACGAGAAAATGAACGATCAAGAAAAGAAACATCTTTTAGTGAAAACATCAAGGAAAAACACAGAATATCTGAAGATAGGTCCAGAAGGAGAAATCTGAGAATTGATGGGCTGTTGGAAAATCGAAAAAGAAAGCTGGACTGAAACAGAAGAAAAAATTCAATCGCTTTTTGAAAATAAATTAGAATTAAATGGGACAGATGTAGAGCGGGCTTATTGAACAGGATTAAAAAGAAATGGACGCTCCAGAACAATTGTTATTAATTTGGTAAGGTATAAAGACAAGATAAAAATTCTGAAAGAATTTTACAAGCTTAAAGGAACTAACATGTATGTGAAAAAATAAAAAAATCTTTATATAAATTTAGTAAAAATAAGTCAAATCAAAATTATTGTATAATATATATTTTAAATACATATTTAAAGATATACATGTATATACATTTTAAATTGACGGAAAATAATATTTTGAAAGTTTTTGATATATCTACTGGAGGAAAATACGATACTTTTAATAAATGAATTTGACCCTGACGCGAATTATTTTAATAACTTTTCAATAGATACTGTTTATTTTAATATAAGTGATGCCTTAAGTTATTTAAACTTTTCATTATCCGATTTTACATTATTAAATTTGAACATCAGGAGTATGAGTAAAAATTTTGAATCACTAAAAATAATTTAAAAAAACTTAAACTACCATTTTAGTGTAATCTGTCAGACGGAAACTTAAGTCAAAATTTAATGTTATGATGTAATAATTGTTAAATATATATACATATACATATATATATATATATATATATATATATATATATATATATATATATATATATATATATATATATATATATATATATATATATATATATATATATATATATATATATATATATATATATATATATATATATATATAGTGCGGCCGTTGCGCAGTGGTTAGAGCGCTTGCTTTATATGCAGGAGATCCAGGTTCGAAACGAGCTCTGGACAAATTTTCACGGTAAGGAAGGAGGCGTGAACTTCCTGGTTAAATGCACTTCCGCGGTGTTCTGTGACAAGACCGTAAGGACTTCTTGGGGCACCTAAAAAAAAAAAAAAAATATATATATATATATATATATATAGTACAGGAACTCTTGATGTTTTTGCTGCTTATATTTTTGTACGGGAACTTTTTCCGCACCCAATATATATATATATATATATATATATATATATATATATATATATATATATATATATATATATATATATATATATATATATATATATATATATATATATATATATATATATATATATTATATATACAGGTACCGAAAAAAGTTTAGAACCATTTAACAATTTTGCGTAGTTTCATTATTTTTTCAATGTATGAAACTAATATTGAAGTTTTATGATAAATTATATATATATGACATGCTTTAGTTAAAACCTAAAGGAATTTACACCGCATTCAATTGCATACACATAAATCTATATACCGTAAGCAGGTTTGTCATTTTATTATATCGAATTAGAATTTTATTTCAATATTCTAGTATTTTCTAATGGGTAAAAGTAAAGAAATACTAATTGAAGTTCGTTCCCAAATTATTGCTTTATATAACCATTCTTCCAAATCGTATAGGCAAATAGCGACAGTTGTTGAAGTTTCCCATAGCTCTGTGACCAAGATTATTAGACTTTATAAAGAAACAGAGGAATTTACTTCAAGATCTCGAAGCGGTCGGCCGAAGGTTACTTCCTCGAGAACAGACTTAAGAATACGACGAGATGTATTAAAGTCCCCTTTTATAAGCGCAAGAGAGATTAAGGAAAGGTTGACTCCAACATGTGATTAAGTTAGTGAAAGAACCATTCAAAGTCGGTTACGAAATAAATTTAAAATGCCAGCAAGGAAACCAATTAAAAAGCCGTTAACAACAAAGATGCGAAAGAATATATTTAGCTTTTGCAAGGAACTTATTCATTGGACAGTCGAAGATTGGATGAAAGTCATGTTTTCAGACGAGTCAACTTTTTGCAACAAGATTGCCAACAACAATATGTCCAACGTGATCCTAATTCCTCAAAATATAATCCAAGATACAACATCAAGACCGTCAAACATTCTCCAGGTGTCATGGTTTGGGCTTGCTTTGCATATAAGGGTGCAGGAAGTATAGAGTTCATTAGAAAGAACGAAAAAATGAACAGTGCCCAATATGTTGACATCTTGTCACAAAACGCAAAATGTTCTTTGAAAAAGCTTCACTGTTCAATATTTCAGCAAGATAATGCCACTTGTCACACCTCTAAAATATCATTAGTTTGTAGACAACAAAATTGAAGTTCTTCCTTAGCCTGAAAATAGTACGGATCTTAAT
This sequence comes from Hydra vulgaris, assembly GCF_038396675.1. Lineage (NCBI taxonomy): Eukaryota > Metazoa > Cnidaria > Hydrozoa > Anthoathecata > Hydridae > Hydra > Hydra vulgaris. Next base: position 10,171,562 of record NC_088930.1, on the reverse strand, counting down.
CCGAATGAAAATTTGTGGAAATACATCAAAGATTCTTGATAGAACCAAATTTACATCTACAGAATCCTTGAAGGATGAAATCAGACGAGTGTGGTGTCTGGAAACTAATAAAGATCAGTGTTCAAAGTTGGTTAAAAGATGCCTAGAAGACTTCATCTGGTGATTAAAAACAAAGGATATCCATGTAAATATTGATATAAATATTTACATTGCTTTGTTTAAATGTATTTATTAAAAAGTTTAAATGTTTAAAATGTATTTATTTTTATTTGAATTCAATACATTTGTGTGTGTTTGTTTATTGATCACTTAATGTGTATGCAATTGAATGCGGTGTAAATTCCTTTAGGTTTTAATTAAAGCATGTTATATATATATATATATATATATATATATATATATATATATATATATATATATATATATATATATATATATATATATATATTTATATATATATATATATATATAGCCGTGGCGCAGTGGTAACGCACTTGCCTCAGAAACATGGGATCCTCTGGGCAAGTTTTGCGACATCAGTTAGGAAGGAGGCGTGTACTTCCAATTAAATGCTCATCTGTAGTGCTCTGTGATAAGACCGTAAGGACTTCTTGGGGCACCTAAATAAAATTAAAAAATATATATATTACATATCAGAATGTTAATTAACTTTATTAAAATAAATGTTTGTTATATATACAGTAAATAAAGATGCACAATTTTCGCAAGTCTTGTACTTGGGCGAATAGTCCTTTTTTATATATTCCTTTCTATATAGTCAGTCTTTGATGGGTTCTTATTAATTTTGTATTCACTTGTAGGATGGTACTCAATTTTAGATTCGTATTGGCTCATGTCTTCTAATTTAGGCGGATTTGTGTTACGAGAATCATATATTTTTTTTTTATTATTTTATTTTATTTTGCCGTGTAACAAATTTGACAGTTTCCATAAATTTACAATTAAGTTAATGGCCGGAGCAAGAAGAAGGCATAATTTGCCTTATCGCCAAGCACCGTGTTACAATTTATAATTTTTACAAAGTTGCTTCAAGAATATATAACATAAAAGAAAAATTAAATGAATGTTTACAAAAGATATATAATAAATAAAGTAAAATATCGTTTAATACATAATATCATAAATAGATTGAGTAAAAGTAAGAGTTAATATATAAAACTTTATATATATTTTAAGTAAAATATAAAAAAGATAAAGTAAAATATCATAACTAGATTAGGTAAAAGTAAAAGTGAATATATAATAACTTTATATATATAAATACGCACAAAAAATAAAATAAAAAGCGAGAAAATGTGATTTTTGATAATGATTATTGTGTGTAATGATATTTTTGATAATGATTATTTGATAATGATTTTTGATAATGATTATTTTTGATAATGATTATTGTTTAACCTTTTTTTTTTTTCTTTCGAATAATTACGAAAATACGAATAATTAACTTGTTTTTCAGTTTTTAAATTATATATCTGATCTATTTTTAAAAGAAAGACTTTTAAAAAAAACTTTTTTGTATCAGTTTTAAACTGATGAAGAGATTTTTTTTTCCCGGAAACAATGTTTGGAAATCTTTTCCACAAAAGTGGTCCGCGATTCTGAATTGAATAAGAATATTGATCATTAAATTTTTTAAAGTCATAGGCAGCAGCAAAAATATTGACGGAAGAAATAAAAATATTATTTATAAACATGTTTGTGAAATAGTCCCGTATTTTAAAAAAGTCAAGAATATATTGTCAGCGTAAGCAAGATTCTTCAAATTCTTAAGACAGGTATCCTGCGACACAAATGTTTTAAATGATAACGAAAATAATATGGAAATAATTAAATCGAGATTTTGGCAAAGTCAGAGTAACTAATGGATAATACATTTTTAATTTCGATCAAAAATCAATTCAAGTTGCGACACGACGTCATAAATAAACATCAACTTTTAATTTTTTGTTTTCAAAAGGTTCTTTAGTTGTAATAAAGATAACAAAAAAGAATGATTGCGATAAATTCAATTCCCATCAATTATCTCAATGGAGTGGGATAATTGATGGGAATGGAGTTTATCGCAATCCGAATGGGATAAATTATTTATAAATACAAATGATGAGTACATTATAATACAAATAATTTTGTTCTATAATCATTTATGAGCTTCGTTTTTGATTTTTTTGTTTTCATTTTGTTTTTAGTTATGAACAATGCAAAAAAATATTTTTTAATCTCACGTGAAAACTTATTGTAACCTTGCGAATGAAAACGGCTTGATGATAAGAGGGGGCTTGATGATAAGAGGGGGCTTGATGATAAGAGGGGGCTTGATGATAAGAGGGGGCTTGATGATAAGATAGCCGTCTTCTACTTGCTCGTGTTATGTTAATTTTATCTTATTTATAAATGTATACATATTAATATATTTGCATTTATAAAGTTATTAAATGTATGTAAAATGTTTTTATATATATAAACATTTTTACTATCGTTACAACAGTAACAATGTTCGTAATAACGATGTTCGTAATAACATTATATATACTCATAGTCACAAGAAATAGATCTATTTCTTGTACACGGAGTTGTGGAACTTGCAAAAAATATGTACAGCGAGTAGTGGAACTTGCAAAAAAAATTTACAGCGAGTCGTGGAACTTGCACAAAAAAAATTACTGCGAGTAGTGGAACTTGTAAAAATATAAAGTGGAACTTTTTTTTGATAGATGAGTCTAGCTTACATTCACGTCGTGTCTATTGTTAACAATGATTACTATATAGTTTCATTAATGGAATTTAATATCTTAATCATTAACTAAAAGCCAAGATGTAAACTAATTAAAATAATATTATAAAACATTTTTTGTTTTTAAAAATTTTTTCAGGTCAGAGGGGGAACCATCTATAACTATCACTAAGCATTATGTGATGTATTTTGAATTTTGGTAAAAGATGTTTTTATATTAAAGTTTATTATTTTAATTACATTTAAATATTTTTTCGAATCTCATTAAAAATATAATTTTTTTTTAGGTTGTAAAAGAGGGGTACGGGGGCGATGATACGCCTCTTCCCCATCTACACCCCTTAAAACAAAGGGTGTGCTGCTAGTGATGTTGTGAAGTAGTAAAATATAATTTTTGATTTGATACTAGATTTCTTTCTAATTATAAAGATAAATATTTATTTAAAAAAAGAGTCATTTTTGACAATAGGGTGTTTGAAACCATCACCCTTACATCCACCCAAAGACAATGATAAAACTTCTATATTTGACTGTGGTCGGATAGCTAATTACAAAACATCTTGTATATAAAAATTTATATTTTCACGAAAAAAAACACTTTTTTACAAATATTGTTAGTCTTTATTGCCGGTATAGCTGGTGGTGTTTTGCCCCCTCTTTCCCTGGCTGCGCCCGTAATCTAGAAACCTTTATAAATTTGTAGATAACTCTTGTATCTATCTTTTGATACCAAGATGTTAACTTTTGGATAAGAATTGATTAAGTTATAATAGTTTTAGTTAATAAAAACTTTATTTTGACCACAGTTTCTTCAACAAATCCTAATATCAAAAAATCGGTACTTAAAACGTCATAACTTTTTGTAGGGTGGTTTGATTTTGAAAATTTTTTCACTTTTGGAATAATGAAATAAAGCTCTTTTCAATGATTTATAACAACCTAGAATTTGACGAATTTAAAAATTTCATGTAACATACCTATTAAATTGATATTGTGTTAGTTTGGGGTAATTAGTGATTTCCTCCCTGGCTACAGCTTTTTCTCTTCTCTTAGTGGCACCACTTTTCACTTTTTTCATACCAATAATACAGTGCTGGCAAAAAGTCTTGCAACAAGGCACAATTTTACACAAATCAATGTTTCCACGCCAGTAGGCTCAGTGTTATTATCTTATATTTTTATCTTTAGGTATAAATATATTTATAAAGACAATTTTGTAGCTTAAACAGTTAATTCAGTGAAAATCATGGCTAAGATTCGGCAGCTTAGTAAAGAAAAAAAAACACGCATTCAATGTCTTGCTAAAAGTGGTAAGTCTCATGCAGACATTGCAACAATCTACATGGTTGAACGCACTACGATATGGCGTGTTGTAAAGCAGGTTATCCCCCTGTCTCCTAAAAAGAGGTCTGGACGTCCTAGAGTCTCTTCACAGCGTACTGACCTCAGGATGGTAACAATGGTCAAGATGAATCCTTCAATAACCTCTGGTGACCTACAGAACAGCATACCAACACTTTCTAATGTTTCAAAGCGCACAATCCGTCACAGACATTCTGCGGAATGAAACTTACCTGCAGGAAGGCCATTTAAGAAGCCATTAGTAACTGAAAAAATGAGAAAAAAGCGCATTGAGTTCTGCAAGAAGCATCAAGATTGGACAGAAGAGCAGTGGACACAGGTGATGTTCAGTGATGAGTCCATGTTTCGTCAGTTCTCTGATGTTAAGCTTTTTGTTCGTCGACCTACTAGTTCTAATCCTACCAATCCTAAACACACATGCAAAACTGTGAAGCATTCACCTTTTGTAATGGTGTGGGGTTGTTTTTCTGCTAATGGCCTCGGAGATTTTTACTTTTTGCCCAAAGGAGAAACTATGAATGCAAAAAAGTACCTCAACGTTTCGGATGAATCTCTAATCAATTTCATGATTATTCATCAGTGCACAATTTTTCAACATGATTCAGCACCATGCCACACTGCGAAGTCTATGAAGCAGTGGCTTGGATCAAAAAACATACAGTTGCTTGATTGGCCTGGAAATTCTCCAGATCTCAACCCAATTGAAAATCTTTGGATGTTAATCAAGAAGCGTGTATCTGCTAAGAACTGCAGTTCATTAGATGGTTTAAAAAATGCTATTCGTCATGTATGGTGTACAGAAATTACATCAGGACTATGTGAAAATCTTGCTAAATCCATGCCCAAACGAATTAGTGCTGTGTTAAAAAACAAAGGATATCCTACCAAATATTAATAGTACATCTGTTTAAAATGGTTATACAATGTAATAAAATTAATTGAACTTGTTTTTGGTGAAAATATAATATTTTTGGAAGTATTATTGTTTTTGGAAGTAATTATGAAAAGTAAATATGATGTTGCAAGACTTTTTGCATTTGTGTACACTTTGCAAACATTGATTTGTGTAAAATTGTGTCTTGTTGCAAGACTTTTTCCTAGCACTGTAGATTTATTTTCTTTAGTTATAATAAACTTTATTTATAAACAGATTTATAAATTTATTATTATAGATTTTTATAACAGATTTGTGAGAATTGTTTTTACAGATATGTGATTATTATTCTGAATTTATTATTATAGATTCATTATTACGGCCGATTTATATTTTCAGTTTTTATACTATGATTTATTGTACTATTTTGTTTTTAAAATTGTAAAAGTTCTGATGATAAGATCATTCGATCTTCTTTCAGAAACCTTGTTTGTTTGTTCTTTTAAAATATTGTATTTATTTTACGGTAAATATAAACAGAAAAAGAAAAAAACATTTGTAACCGGGCTTTGGTGACAATATAAAACCTTTAAAAGGAGAACTCCCGCACGGGGAATCGAACCCCGGCCGCCTGGGTGAAAACCAGAAATCCTAGCCACTAGACCATGCGGGACACTATAAACATTAGAAGACAAAAGTATTTTAATTAAATTTTTATGACAAAAATTATATTTTTGTTGGATATATATATATATATATATATATATATATATATATATATATATATATATATATATATATATATATATATATATATATATATACAGTGCCGGTTTTAGCACTACCAGCGCCCTGGGCGAGATTTCTACTGCGCCCCTAGCTCAATTTAACCCCATTCAAAAAAAAGGCAAAGGGTAAAATAACCAATTAGTTTCGCCCCTTTATATTCGGTGCCCTGGGCCATCGCCCAACCAGGCCCTACCTTAACGCCGCCACTGGGTATTGCATCAAATTATGATTTATGTACTATATGTGAAGAAATGGGTCGTGACAACGAAGTGTGCTACCGTTGCAGACAGTGTGCGAGCTGGGCACATAAAGCTTGTACAAGTGCAGTTAATGCCAGCCAATATGTTTGAGATCGTTCTAATTTGACTATCTGATCGAGACTTCGGTCTAAAATTGTATTAATTAATCCAGAAATATTAATAATGTCTCAACATACTACTTTCTTATTTTATAATTCCATTTATCACCCTAATTGCTTTGCATAATGTAACTTGCTATGCGCAATGATTTCAACTTTCAATATAGTATACAATATACTAGGATAGTTACTTAAGATATTAATCTTGTCTTCTTAATTAATATATCTGCCATAGTTATTGATGATATAGATATTGATTTTTTTTTATAAAAAAGAATTATTCAGTACAATGAACAGTACTGAATGGAACACTAAACAATTTGGTATGGGTCACATTTATCGCGCATTTTAACTATGTTCTGTTAGTGCAATGGTTTACAACTTTTAAGGATTGTTAGTTAAAATATTAATCTTGACTTCTGAACTAATATATCCGCTATGATTGTTGACAAAATGGGAAAAAATTGTTTTTATTAAAAAGTTTAATTTTCTTAAAGTTGTTTTTTTTTGAAATTGCTTGCACGTGTGAAAATATTGAAAACACAGCTATTTCAATTTCTATTCCAACATTAACTATCCAGCAAATATTCAGTGAAACATCAATGGACCTATTTAGACATATCGAGAGGATTACTGTAGTTTAGATTATCGGTTACTTAGCAGACAAGTAGTGGCAGCCCCCAAAAGTTGCAAGCCAATTACTAGCCACTATTAATATGTTGGAAAGTTATTGACTTGCCATCTATAGCAGCTGCCACTAATGGATCCACTTAGTAACCAGAGTGCAAAACTCCAATGAACCGCTGAAAAATGCCTAAATAGATCCAGCGTTGTTAACAAGGCCAAAAGTAGCAAGGACAAGGCCAAGGTTAAGGCCGAAAGTTACAAGGCCAAGAACAAGGCTAAGGCCAAGAGTTTCAAGGCCAAGGCCTATGCAAATATTTTCGAGGCCATAGACATCAATTTTTGCCTTACGTTAAGGCCAATTATTAACAAAACTGTAAGTAGAAAGTGCTGTGACAATAAAATCTTACTTTGTGAAAATAGACCAAGATTATGCGCAAAATTCAACGAAATCAATAAGAAAATATGTACTTTTTTCAAGGCCAAGGCCAAAATAATAAAGGCCAAGGCCAAATTTTTCAAGGCCAAGAACTAACAACTCTGTATTGATCCACTGATATTCACTAATATTTAATTGCAAATCCACAAAAACAATGTTTGCTGGGTAGTAACTTTTTATATATAACTGACACATGGTTTTATTCTCTAAAAGAAATTTAGTTTATAAAAAACCTTATTGTTTCATAGACAAAAGTATACTATTACAAAAAATATAGAATAACGTCATCAAATGCGCATAAGATTTATTTAGGAAAAATAACTTTGAATTTTTGGTAAAACACTTTACAGAAGACATGTTAAACCATGGTAAAATTAATGAAGATGTTGCAAAAGAAAAATTTAAACCGGCGAGTCCACAGTCCAAATAGCAACGGGTTGATCTGGACTGACAAAATTTTTGTTTATAGGTTACGTTTATAAAGGAATTATTATTGTAAATGTTAGTTTTAAAAAATGTCATTTTTTAGATGTTTTAAATAAGTTAGGGCATTTTTATAAAAAATATCCTATGTCATGCTATGTATCTCAATAATAAATATTACATTTCATATATTTTTAACTACTTTATTCGAAGATACATAAAGTTTCAAAATAAGCAGCTTATTTTTCTTAATTCTTTGTCATGTTCTACATGAATTCGTAAAGCTGCTACTGTTTGACTTTCTATAACTTCTTCGTGTAAGAGTTGATCTCTTGAATTTAAAAAGGCTGGAGTATTAAGTGTTACACCAAGGTTTAAGCAGATCACTTATTAAAAAACCTCTATCAGCCGTTACATGTTTTTTTTAAATTTATTTCATTTTATATTTCGCTGTAAAAAAAATTATTTAGGTGAGTTTTACATGATAAATAACAAATATATTTTAAAAAACAGACGGAGACCCAAAGAAGATATAGATGATGCAATATCACCTCAATCTTATCATAGAGCCCCTAATATAATTTTTATAACTTTTATAAATTAATGGATTTAATATAACTTTTATAGCTATATTTTTAATGGATTTTCGTTACTTTTTTTGACAATTGTCAAAAAGAGTTATAAAAATCCATTAAAAATATAAAAGTTATAAAATAAAATAATATAAAATAAACTAAAGATATAATAAGAAAGTAAATTTTTTTTACAATTACAAAGATATTTTGCAATAACTATATTGCAAATTTAGATATTCAAGGATTTAGAAATATATACAAACATATACATAAAGATTTAGTAATTAATACATTTAAAGACAGATATATCATTTGTAACTACGAAGAATGGTAAGTAAAATTCATTTGAATAAATTTACAAAATTTTTTTTGGAATTATTATTCTGCAAAATTAAATGTATTTTTTTGCTTGAAATTTAAATGAGTTAAATGATTGCGTTTTTTTTTTTTCGAAAAGAATTCCATAACTTAGGTCCTCGATATGCTATTAAATATTCTGTATATATATTTAATTTCCTTGGCAGTTTGAAGGAACTTGATTGATTTGTTCTTAAGAAATACTTTATTAAGAAATTTAAATTTTTCTGAAACTTACAAATAAAATTAGCTGGAGTTAGGCTATTAATATAATTATGCATGAAAATAAGGTGCTGATAAAAATTTATTTTGTATACATTTATCATTTTCATATTTTTCATATTTTTCATTAAGGGTTTAGTATGCTCCCCTCTTTTTTCCCCGTAAATATTTCTACACGCGTGTTTTTGCAAACTAAGAATTTTTTTTAAGTTTTGCTGGTTGTGTACTACCCCATGTAATATTAGAATAGTTAATGAAACAAGGAATTAAAAAAAGTATATTAACTTTAGACAAACTGTATTACATACAGATGAACTCGGTACATCAGACCAATGATTTTACTAGTTACTAACTAACTCAAGGGGCTCTATGAAAAGATTGAAATGACGTATTGTCGTTTTCATCTTCTGTGAGCCCCTGTCTGTTTAACTCTTTATTTTATAAAGATCATTGTAAAAAAGAACAGTTTTTATTTTTTAATGCATATACAAAAACAGTGCTTGTTGACAAGATTTTACTGTCTTCTTTGTTTCTACGGACATATTTTTTTTTCTCTTGTATATATATGTTGATTATTTATTGTTAAACAGCAAAATAAATGCAAAAAAAAAAAAAAAAAAAAACTAACTTTCGATTGTAAATATTTAATATGGGGAAGCCAAGATAAATTATTGCCAAAAAGTATTTCTAAAAACGTCATTTAAGTCATTTACATAAACTAAGAATAAGAGAGGACCAAGTATTGATCCTTGCGGTACTCCACACCGGATTTTGTAGGTTGGTGACAAGGTTGGTGTAATTTTGTTAATGCTCTAAACAAATATCTGAGGAGTTAAAAAATATTTAACTCCTCAGATATTTGTTTAGGGCATAATATATCAGTATTTTGATATTGATTCTTTTTGGTAGCAAAGAAGTTTTATTTTTATTTTTCCCTATTAAATCATTTATTACTGACCATGCTTTTTTAATATCTAACTTACATTTAATAATTTTTTTGCTGTAATACATTTTTTTAGTTTTTTTAAGAAGGTTGATAAAAAAAGTATTTGTATATGACCTCCACTCTCCCATAGCTCTCTTTGTAATAGTACGAATTGCTTAACTAGTTCAATATAAGAAACATAGCCAACAAATAGTTCATTGACAGAAACATCGAACACCAACAAATAATTCAAAATTAAATGGTCGTAATCTTAAATAAAAGAAAACTTTTTGATAAAATTTGACATATGTCAACGAATTTTGATCTAATATTTAAAAGAACTTAAAAATAGATTTTATGATTTTAGGAGACGCAGTTTTAGGTACTTACGAAAATTGGGGTCGGGACGCGGTTTGGTTAGCTCTAATTATCTAGATAATTTGCTCATTCTCATTTGATACCAGTATTAACATGCTAGAAATTTGAGCATGTCACCTGCCTCATATTTTTCATCTACTTTAACCATAAAATTTCTAGGCACTCGCCTAAAATACTTGGTTTCTTCCAGGCCCCCGACGAAAAAAGTTTTTAGATTTTTAGAATTAGGAAGAGTTTTCTGATTTTTATAGCGGACAAAGAATTTTTAAATACAACAAAAAAGATTTTTGTTGATGTCTTGCAAGCTCTCAGAGCATGTTCTTGTATAAAAGTTTCCAGTCCAAACTGGACCTTCACCAGTGAAGGTGTAGTGCTATATTAGCGCATTTACCATGGTAGTAAATTAAATGTATGTATATCTATATATATGTATATCTATATATATATATATACATATATATATATATATATATATATATATATATATATATATATATATATATATATATATATATATATATATATATATATATATATATATATATATATATATATATATATATATATATATATATATATATATATATACAGTATCAGACAAAACGAGTGCAACCAAATTATGCTAATTTAGTTTCTTTATATAAAAGTGCTGCATTTTTTTAATTTAGAGAAATAACTATGTAACGGTTTAGAAACAAAGTTCTTCAAGTTTTATTCATCACAAAGTTCATTATTTGTACACGAAAATTAATGAATTAATCAAAAGTATTAAAAAAAGTTGATTTCCTTCTGGACAAAACAAGTACAACTCGACAAAATGTTGACCAAACTGTATTTCGCTATCAATATTTCGTGGCGAATCCTTTGTTGTCGATCACAGCCTTGCATCTTCAAGGCATAGATTCGATCAGGTGATCAATGAAACTTTGTGGAATCGCTGCCCAGGCCTTTTGAATTTGTTCAAACAGTTGATCCTTATTACGAACACCTTCACGATTAATTCTGCGGTTGACAATCTCCCACAGGTTCTCAATAGGGTTGAGATCCGGAGATTGAGGCGGCCAATCCATCATCGATAGGTGGTTGTCTTGAAACCACTGCTTGACTACTTTTGCAATGTGTTTCGGATCGTTGTCTTGCTGAAAAATCCATTTTATTGGCATATTCCATTCAGCATGAGGTAACATATAACCTTTCAGGATATTTCTATACCTGAAACGGTCCATTATTCCATTGTTTCGATGATTGGATCTAGACCGTTAGCAGAAAAACACCCCCAGACCATTACATTGCCTCCACCATGCTTCACGGTCTTACGGCAGTCACGTAAATCGAGGCGTTTTCCGGCCGGTCGACGTACACGGCAAATGCCATCGCTCCCAATGATGTTGAACTTCAATTCATCACTTAACAAGACAGTTCGCCATTTCTGCACATTCCAGTCAATATGAGATGTAGCAAACAGGAGTCTTTTCTTCTGGTTTTCTAGTGAAATCAGCGGTTTCTTTGCATGGCGTCGAGAAAACAATCCGGCTTCAACAGCACGTCGTCTGATTGTTCGGTCCGATACAGGCAGCTCTAATTGCTTTTGTATCTCGACTGATGATATCCAGGGATCCTTCTTGACGGATCTGACGATCATAGAATCCTCTCTAGAAGTGGTGGAACGCGGTCTTCCACCTTTGTTATCTGCTGCCAACTTGCCCGTAGAATGATATTTGGAACATAGTCTTGATACGGTCCATTTTTTCACGCGATATTTATCACAAATACTTTTTTGTGATGTTCCACTTACGTAATTGCCAATAATTCTCTTTCTTAGTTCTAATCCAAGACTGTCGGGAGCCATTTTTGCACTTGAAGTCATAAAAATAAATAATCACGCTTCTTACCGTGTTATATTTACCTTGTGATGATACAATAATGCTCTGTGGAACACAACAACTTGGTTGGATGTGGAATGTATTGATGTAATGAAACACTTGTTGTATTTCACTTCTTGTATTGATGTTCTTTGATAAAACACTTTGATAAAACTCACTTCGATAAACTGTCTTGATAATACTGACTGATTGACTTCCATATACTGACTGAATTACATGTCGATTTACATGTCTCTTATATAGTAAAATGAACCTGTGTGAACCTGTTATGGAAGATTCTAGATGCTTCTTTTCGATGCTTCTGGAAGCTTCTGGATGCGTCTGGATGCTTCTGAATGTTTCTGGATACTTCTGGATGCTACTAGATGCTTCCAGATGCCTCTTCTGGAAACTTCTGGAAGCTTCTGCATGCTTCTGGAAACTTCTGGATACTTCCTTTAATTATTAAAAAACTTCCGTGACGTTGACACGGACCAGACTTAAGAAAATGAAACAAACCAAAAAAGCTACATTTGTTTTATCCGATGCAAAATGGCACTTGTCAACGAAATTTTGCCTGTGTGCTGTCACCTGTCAGCTGATTGCTTATGTCACGGCATGCTATGACTCCAGACTCCTGAACTGTTTGCTGTGGTAGTATAGTTCGTTTCGTTTTTAAGACATGTAAAATTAGGAACACCTTTTAGCATTGCTCGATGTTGGTTGCAAATGTTTTGTCCAATACTGTATATATATATACTATTTTATATATATATATATATATTATTTTTTAGAAATTCTATAAAACTTTTTTTCCTGGGGTATAAACAAATTGAATACCGGTCTCCACATATTTGGATATACAAGAGATATTTTTTAATTTAACGCTCCGTTAAGCTTAACGGAGAGATGAGAATACGGCTACAGACAAGCTAAATGTATCTAATCAAAAACGAATCTAGTTACCATAGTTACCATCAGATTCTTTATAAAGAATCTGAAAAAAAATTAATTAAAAAAAAATTAATTAAAACAAAAAAAAAATTAATTAAAAGTTTTGTTTTGAGCGTTAAATTGATTATTTACGAACTAAATTTAGTTCGTAAATAATCAGTTTAACGCTCAAAACAAAACTCTTTATTAATTTTTTTTTGTCTTGTCAAAAAGACGAATAAAAATTTGGTTATGCTAATACTAATTACTCGTATATATACTAATTTAATATATACTCACGATTAGATTTTAGTAACTAATTAGGCTTTGTTGGTTAATACTAAATAATATATGATAAATTTTTTTTTTACTATTGTACATTTAAGTGTCATTAAAATTTGTAATAAGAATAAACTGGTTATCCGATGCATTTTACAAAATTAATTAGACCGTGTTAGACTTAGCGTTAACACCAACCTCTTGCTCATCAGCATATCATAAACTTTTAACTTAGTTTTTTCATATAAAACCAATGCTTATTTTCTGTGATGTTTAACTCAAACAAACGTATGTACTACTCTACAAAGACTTTTTTTTTTGAAAAAAAAAAAAGTGTTATTGCACTCTACGCTGCTTTAAAGTTAAAATCTGAACTCTTTTGGTGCACTTGTGCTTTCTCTCTGCCCCCTTCCCCCCTCTTTTCTAATAAATGGTTGGTTATGATCGATCATTTTATCTTGTTTAAAAACTGTATGTAAACATTAGCACTCTAATCAGAAGTTAAAATTACAAAATATACACAAAAACGCAAATACTCGCCACCTTGAGTGTGATTTAAAAATGTGATTTGTTGAACCTGTTTTTTATTAAACCCAATAAAGATGAATTTCTAAATAAAAGCCAAATGCAGAACGCGAGACTTTTTTGGTGATTGTTTAGGCGCTCCCTGAAGTACTTTCAATCTTATCACAGAGTAAAGCAGAGGAGCATTTAACTAGGAAGCTCATCCTCTTTTCTTACCAATATCGCTAAATGGGAATCCTCTTTTCTTACCAATATCGCCAAATGCAGAACGCGAGACTTTTTTGGTGATTGTTTAGGCGCTCCCTGAAGTACTTTCAATCTTATCACAGAGTAAAGCAGAGGAGCATTTAACTAGGAAGCTCATCCTCTTTTCTTACCAATATCGCTAAATGGGCTAGAGCCGGCGTCAATCCTCGGACCTCTTGGTTCAAATACTCTAACCACTGAGCCGCAGCTGCGCAAATATAAAGAATCAATAGATACTCATTATCGTACGACGTTTAATTATTATCATACCTCTTGGTCAATTTTCTTTGTGGGTAAAACATGTGATAAAACGTTGATATAATGAAGTTTAAAAATTTTCAAAAACTCAATATTTAAAAATGTATTAGTATTGTTAAAATTATTTTTGATAATTTGGTTTTAAGCCCCCTTTAAATATCTTTTTTAATGATTGCTTGATATAAAACTGGTATTTGAAAAATAAAAAAATTGTTCTTTTTCCGTTTGCCGACCCAACATAGCTCTATGGAGACCAAGAATATACAAATTTAACTCTCCTAATTTTATAGAAGTTAGAGCAAAATTCATGAATGATCTACAAGGTTCAATTCGTTGGTGTAGAACTTATGGTTTACGGGCTAAAATTATGAATTACAGTGTATGCGTCGTTTCACACACACGGCAAGTGAGGAATGTTCACAAAAAGTAAATTTCTGAATCAAGTAATTCACATATGTGGATCAAGTAAATCACACTATGTGAATCAAGTAAATCACATATATTTCTGAATCAAGTAATTCACATATTAGGCGCTGCAAAAGAATCATCAACATAAGAAAGAGTTTCTTTTAAAAGTTGCACTTTTGTGACGTGTCAGGCTTGATTTGTGACGTGTCAGGCTTGGAATAGAGGTGGATTAAAAGTTGGGGATTTTTTGTAGACGATTTAAGTAAGAACTTAACATTAGATCCAATCACGCCATTGTTGAATGAAATCAATTTTACAGAGTTACGTGCGTTGAATATTTTCTCAATAATACTGACCCGAATAGCAATTCTGAGTCTATTGTTGAAATTAATGAACCCGCTTTTTTTAAAAAAAAAAAAATCATATTGGTAACATAATTATTATAACATTATTATAATACTTGATTCCAATTACACATGGTGAGATCCTTGCTGGCACAACAATCTGGAGCGATATTTGGGCAGCATATAACGGTTTGCAAAGGGTCTTTATATCAATACGAAACACATAACCGTAACTACAACCTTGTTGATTCTCCTCATGCGGGAGTGATTTCAAATTACGTGAATGCAATATGGAGTCGGGCTAAAGCGAAATTTGAATCCATAATGGGTATGACTAACTGCGCATTAATAACTGATTTTTTGTCAGAATTTATGTAAACATTAATAACTGATTTTTTGTCAGAATTTATGTCAACATCAATTTTTTTTGAATAAGGTTGTGACCGCATGTCTTGCGCGATCAGCACTGTTACGCGCACAGAGTATGCCACATTCGCTATAATTCATTCTCTAAGATCAAAATAAACAAAAGAAAAAAAGGCGATTCTCATAGTTACCCTATCTTTCTTTAAAGTTAATTGTTAAGAATATTTATGTTTTGACTACATTAAATAAAATTCGATTTATATCTATTGACTTATCCATATTCGTAAAAAAATCAATTTACTTTTATATACGGAAAAGAAGCGCGTAAACAAAATTTTGTTCAAAATTTTAAAAACTTTCAAATTAATAATGAAAAATAGATCATTTATATATTTTTCTAACAAAATCAACAGCTACCTTGCATATTCTAGATGGCGTATGTTAGCATTTTATGTATTATTTTGCATTTTTTAACATCTGGTTGGAACGCTTTGGTTGATTTTCAGACTTATCTTTTAATACGATTTTTAAATCAGGATAAAGTTATCAAACCAATCATGGGTGAGGTAGGGGAAGGGGTAAAATTAGCGATAGCGTTCTCTTACAGAAACAGAACAAAAATTAATTTGTCATTTTTTCTTTTTTCAAATGAACTATTACAACAAAATTTACAAATAAAAAAAATTTAAAAAATATTTTCTACTCAACATTTAGATAATAACAATATTAGGAACATCATAACTGTACAACACTTATTCTTCCATTTTGATTTCTAGTTTGAGTGGAGCCTGAAGCTGCTTTCGCGGAGCTTCGATTGTTAATTTAGAGTCTTTCGTATAGCGAGAACTTAATTCAGCCGGATCTACATCATCTGGTAAAGCTACGTGTTTGGTAAACTGCTTCTGGTGGTAACTTGAACCGTGTTCACCGCTATTTTCAGTTTTTGTTTCACCATGAACGACTAAATCTCTACCTTTTACTTGAATCGAAATTTCTTCTGGCTTGAAACCTTGTACATCTAAAGTGCATTTAAAAATCTCTTTTGTTGATTCTCCAGATTCAGAAGTTACAGGGAGCTTTTTTGGAGCTTCTATATGCAAAATACCGTCTTGACTGATATTTGAAGTTAGAGCTGCTATATCAATATCATCTGGTATAGTGTACTTCCTAAGAAATTCACTAGACTCAAATCCATTTTCATTTTCGTTACGGTGCTTTCCACTTACTTCAAGAACTTGACCTAAAAACAATATTTACACACTGAAACCATCTTTGATATAGTAAGAGCATAAAAAGACAACGGACTTAATAAAATAGCCTACTACGTAACAACAATCGTATGTACAATTGTACAATCGATAACGATTGGTGGTTAAACCGCCAATCATTATCAATGTTATTTGATTGTTTTGATATTCTTTAAAAACGGCTAACATAATTTAAGACGCTCTCTCAAAAATTTCATTTTACTTAAAGTGGAATTAATTGCAGAAAATATAGTAACGAAATGTATAATGAGAAGCAGGTTACAAACTTTTATTAATAATTACCTTCTACTTTTAGAGCAACTTCCTCTGGCTTATAATGGTTGACATCAAGATTCACAACAAAACCTTTCTCTTTTGGAGAAGCCTTCTTTTTTGAAGTAGCATTGGCTCCAACATTAAATAAGGGATAATATCTCATAGGAGGGAAAGTTATTTCCATTAAATCATCCAAGAATGGATCGGTTTGAAAATATTTATGAACGGGAACGTGCCACAAAGACATTTTATACTAAAAATAATAGTAAAAAAAATCAATTAAGTTACTAAACTAACAAAACTTTGCAAAAAAATTTTGCGCAAATAAATTATCATTTTCAAAAATGATAAAGTCTCATAAAGTCAATTAAAATATTGCAAAACAATCCTTACCTTTTAAACTCTTTTAGAAAGTTTTTAACACTTAGCTTGCGCTTTTACTCGATTAACTCTTTTTCTAATAATGCTCGATGTTGAATGAAATTTATACCATTTCAGAGTTTACGTCATAAAGTATTGCTATTCTAAGAGACTTCTAGAAAGATCTGCGCTGTTTATTCACTTCTAGAAAGAACTTTGCCGTTTATTCGTTTATCCGTTTATTCACTTCTTCGTCGAGCTCTTATATTTATATGCAATTTTATTTAATTAACGCTCTAGCGCCTGTCGATTTTCGTATTTTGGTTGTTTAATAGTATTCCTTAATCGTATAGGAATAAACTCACAACAACAAATTTGGCTAAAACTCAATTGTTTTTTACTTTATGTTGAGTTTTTCTTCAACGATTTATACATTTCATTATTCACAAATGCCTTCATATTGTGGAGCGATTAACTACACAAATACGCGCGGAGTAGCTGATAACAATTTTTCCTTTTTTCGTTTTCCAAAAGACAAAGATCAGTAAGTACTTAAATGGCTAATAGGTATAAATAAGCTTTTCATAATTAATTTTCAGTTAAAGGATGTCACTTAAAATTAAGGTTAAAGTATGTTACAATCAATCCATTAATATACTTTCACTTTAATAACTGCATATGTATACAATAGTGAAGAAAATTTATAAACAGTTAAAAACTGATGAGGCGTTAAGACCTAAAGTGGTATAAAGCAATTATAGTAAATTAATAGTAATAATAAAATTAATAATAATAATACAGTAATAGTAATGACAAGAATACTAATAATAGCAGTAGTAATAATAATAATTATGATAATAACAGTAATAGTGTACAACAATAACACTAATAAAATTAATAATGTTAATTATAAAGATAATAATGCCTAAACAATAATAATAATAAGGGCATAGGGGGGGGGGGGTAATCTATAAGAGTGCTATAAATAAGAAGCTATACCTATATTAATACATTCAGTTACTATCAAACACACACTCACACTCAGACATGCACATAAACATATACACACACATAGTAAACGACCAGGATTGATATTTGGCTGGGGCAGGGTTTGATTAAATATAGCCGGGCTGGGTTTGTGACTAAGACTGCATAAACATTTATACATTCTAAAGTACTCTTTTTTTTTCGAAATTAATGTTTGTTTTTGTATATATATGCATTTATCAACATCATTATCAACATTTTTAAGTTCTGGGGAAAAATGTTAAAAAGTAAATGGGTGGAGGAGGGGGAGGGGGCAGGAAAGAGCTAAGGTGTTTAAGAACCAAGTTTATTTCAGGCTTATTAAAGACTTATTTCTAGTATTGATTATGAAATACTTTTAAATTCATACATACTTTGTATTACAATATTCAATACAAACTAAGGTATAATAATAACTTTATTTTTATTGTTTTAATGCATTTTAGGCAATTTTGATTGTTCTGAATTTGTAACTTCCCCATGAGTACCTAATATTTTTGTTTCTGAAATCACTGTAATAAAGTCTATTAAATTAGAAGAAGAATGATCCTAGGTTACCGGTGGTTTGAAGTGGAGGCACATTTTCCTAAGTTTTAGCCAATTTTAGAAGTATAATTTTTTAATGAATTGTATCTTATCAGTAAATTTTAAAAATTGGGAACCTACTATATATAGAAACTAAGTAAATATGTCTTTTCACTTCTTAAACTGCAGGTTTTGTATATTGACTCATTAAAAATCAATTTTTTATATTTGCAAACAATTTTCAAGGTTTTTTAGATAGCCATTATGGAAAAAATGTGACATTCGAGAATTCAATGTCAAAGTTTTGTTAAAGTAAGTCTAGAGTTGTATACAAGAAAACAAACTAGAAATTTTTCTGAAATGTTTTTCTAAAAATCGTTTTTAAAATATAGAGCTTCAAAGTATGAACAAAACATGTTTTTGTTACTAAAGTTTTTATTTTTGGAAAAATCAGAAACTTCAAATGATCATATCTCATGAACCGCAAAAGATTTTATGCTGAAATTCTCAGGAATTGCTTTTCTCATTAATAATAAGAAACCCACTAAGTTTTATCAAAATCTGAGGGCAAGTTGCGGTAGTGGTGTAGTGGTAATGCGCTCGCTTCATAAACTTCATAAAGCTTCATAAAGAGTTTCCGAGTTCGATCCCTACCACGTCCCTGGTAGTACCGCGCTCAACTTGTTTCTCCGTGCAGCGGCCTTGTTCCTCAAGGTTCGTGTTTCGGAGTTATAGAGTTGAGAGAGTTTTATAACCACTATTAAGTAGCCTCCTCATCTGTAGTGGCCTTCTCAGCCTTGAGGAGGTGATCAACAAAAAAAAAAAAAAAAAAAAAAAAAAAAAATTGGCCATGCCTCCTAAAACATCCTAAAAAGACCTAATTTCTCCTAAAGTATCGATGATTTTCTCAAATACTCCTATATTGTCCTAATTTATTTGTCCTGAGTATAATGCATAAACTATTATCAGCCAATCAACAATAAAGTTAATGAAATGGTTCAGACTTGGAGTTAGTACTGTTGTATACTGAGAGAAAATAAGTTACTCAAATATATATTTAATATTTTTGTAATATTTTAATAATTTAAAAATTTTATTCAAATAAAATTTAAGCTTTTTTTTCTTATTTCTGTCTAAGTTCTGAACATCAAAATTATTTTTACTAAAATTTTATTATAATTAGGTTGACATAAAATAATTTTGTATTTTCAGAATAGAAAATGTCAGTCAAATATAAAGCTAGATTTTAAGAGCGGTTAAAAAACAATAATTATAAAATTTTTATTTAGTTAAGTATTATGTTAGGTATGTTAGAGATTTTTTATTTCTGCATTATCTTTCTTTTAACTACTCCTTTTTGGCAAAAGTTTTTCTCTAAAAATATAATTTTGTAATTTTTTTTTTAAACATCTTCGCTTCCAACAAGGCTGCAAGCAGCAACTAATTAAAGTTGGAAGTTACTGGAAGAAAGAAGATAAAGATAGAGTAGGATGGAGCTTAAAAATAAAAAACAAGTATTTTTAAAAGTCTTACCCTCCTAATCTGTTCCTTATAATATAGAAACACCACAAAAAAAGTTTGAACAATAAATTCTTGTGTTTAGGGGTAGCTCAAGAGCTACAAAATTTTAGGCAAATTATGAAAATTACATGAATTCTTAATTTATTTTTAACAATTCAGTTATTATTTTTCAACACAATTACATTGCAATCTCAGTTCAGTTTTAGACAGAGTTCATAGTGTCAGTTCAATAATTTCCAAATTTATTGTTTATATGGTACTCCAGACATAGTTTGTTTTCTGCTGTCAGGGTACATTCGACGATGATCCTCGACACCTTGCAGGAGGAATTGTAACTGCAATTCATCACGAGTTAACAAGCCGCTGTATTCCTGAATTAATACAACTCCACATTCAGCGTGATCATTTACTACTTTCAGTGACTTGACTGTTTCTTTAGCTTGCCTGAAATCATCTCTGTCCTCCCACAAATCCGAATCAACTTCGAGGAACCCATGTGGAAATTCCATTATTCGGAGCAGAGTCATCGACTTAGCTGTGACAAAATCTTCCAAGTTCTTGTCTTTAAATGAATCGAGAGTTACTGTAATTCTCTTGGAATGGTCCTTATCTTGCTCCTCTTCATTCTGCATTGCACTCACCATCAGTCTCTTGGTTGACGAACTAACCCGATCGTCGAAGCAAGCCAACGTAACAAGTTCCTCCAACAGATACCACAAATGATTGGAAAACTTCTTTGATGTTTGCTTTGAGATTGCAGAATGGATAGAGGAGTATTCATGCAGAGACTTGAGCAGCAGAAAGTCGCTATAAGGAGCATAGGATGCTTGAGGTGCACAGATCCAGGCTTTCAAGTAGATGCGTGCTGCAAACACACACACATCGCGTAATCCTCTTTCTTCTGCAGGAGTCAGTTTGAATTGAGCCTTGAACATCCAGATCTTGAGACTGTATATGACCTTACTCATCCAGCGAGCATGATGCATTGCTCCAGGCAACATGAATCGCACTCCTCTGGTAGGAGCAGCGCCGAGAAAAACAATCACGAGTTCCAAGAATTCTTTATAATCATCTCTCGGCTGGTTCTGTTCAAGATGCTTGATGGCAAAATCGATGGTGCTTTGCCTAATGTCTTCCACTAGATTTGCCACATTTTCTGCTGCAATCCCTGGTTCATATTTGGTCGTGTCTATGAATGCCCAGTATTCCTGGAAGCGCTTGAAGAGTTGAACCACGGGTGAGGAGATGGCTCCCATACAAACTTGGAAGACTGCACCAATAATCAGTTCCATAATGTGATTCCTGCAA
>NC_088930.1:9995000-10145000 GCF_038396675.1 Hydra vulgaris | reverse complement strand
GGTGTTGGCAGTAGTGCTTTGTCATGAATCCATTAAAATAGCTAGTAAGCATGGTTTGGAGACCAGTAAACAAACAGCTAAAGTTGTTTACCAAATTTTTTTTTATATCATCAATTTGTCATATGGAAGCAGTATTCATGGAGTTTGTTGAAAATTGACTTGATACTGAAAACTAAGCTCTTAGTTTATCTTTTAAAATGGAAATTTTCAATTATTTAATGATCACTTTTAACATGCTTTTAACATGGAAAAATAAATAGTTCTCATCATGACAAGAATTTTTTATTGTATGAAGCTGCACAACCGTGATTTGTGTCCACAAAATAAATTAAAATTAAAAAAAATATAGCAGAATTAAGTTTGTTCTTCTTTAAGTCTAATTTTATGAGTTAATATATATTATTTATTTGTTTGATTATGTCAGTTTGAATCTGATAACATTTTTTTTTTTTAGTTCAACCTTGAGATTCTGACTTCATTATTTATGTTTAGTTCGCCTTCTGTTGAATTATGGTTTTAATTTAGTAAATTTTCATGATTTTAAGTTTACTTTATTAATCATTAGACGACAGTTTAGTAATAAAATTTAACACAAAGGTAAGAAAAGTATTATTTTCTGTTCACACCATGAAAAGTTTTTATAATTATTATCATGTTATTGCTATTTTATGTAACTATATTGTATTTGTCATGATAAAAATTTTCATTACACTTTTTTATTTAAGATCTTCACTTCCAACAAGCCTGCAAGCAAGCTCTATTAGGGTTGGAAGTTACTGGAAGAGAAAAGATAAAGTTTATAAAGCAAGATAACGATTAACAGACGACTTGAAAGATTGCGAATTATATGAATGAGGAAAACAAAATGAAGGGAGCGAATTCTAAATAACTGATGATCAAGCAAAAAAACTAGACGAATAAGAATTTTTGGAGCTCTTAATAACAGTTACAGTAAAAGGATGAGATTTAATTAAATGACGAGTAACATAAGAATGAATTTTATTGGGTGGCACAAGAGACGCTAGCTCTATAGCAGCACCCATTATAATATTTATAGCAAACAGAAGCAACATTACGACGATATGACAATGATTGAAGGTTGGCTGCAAGAGTAGGTCCAACTATGTTTACAATGCGTTTTCGCACCTTGTCTAAAAAGAAAAAGATGCTAATTTTGCAATGGATTTAATATATGATTTCCCAAAAAGTTATCTTAGGCTGGAGTGAGAACGAAGTAAAAATACGTCATTTTTCAAGGAACAGTCTTTGTAGTAAAATAATTTTCTATTAAACACTGCGTAATTACCATAATTAAAGTTAACCAATCACATTCCACGTTTAACAAAAATTGTCCAATGATATTGTTTCAATACGTTATAAACGATTGCAAATAAAAGATGGAAGTGTAAGAAATTCGTAAACAATATTTAGAGTTAGCTTATTCTTATTTTTTTGTTGTGCTTTTGAACGACTAATAATAAATTTCTAATAATTAATTTAACTAATAAATGCCTATATAAGAATTTGGTAGTAATTTTGCCGGATTTACAAAAAGAAGTTTTATATTTCTATATTTGCTTTTAAATCCGACAATAATACTCAAACACAAAATAAAATCCGACAAAACTACTCCAACACAAAATAAAATCCTGGAGGGATTTAATAAGTTCCCGGCCGAAATAACAGTTTTAAAGAACGTAACTAACCTATAGCTGGACAGGCAAGCAAATAAAATAAGGTTCAAATAGGTAGCAGAGATTAAGGTAGAGTGTCTAAAACTATGATATTTATACCTATAATTGAGGTAAGCAAGAAACAATTACCTCGCCTTAATCGTGATTTTTGTTTTAATTAACTTCTTGATTGATCGAATAGTTGTTAAAAACATATCTAACAAACTTTTTTTTTATTAATCCATTTCGATTACAACTCTCAAAGCTTATTGATTACATTTTAAAATTTTCCATTTTTTTGCAAAAGCGCCATTTTGACTTCTGGAATAATTATACTACAAAAACTGTAACGCAATTTTAATTCCTTTTCGGCTTTGTTCTCCCTTCAGCTAAGCTATTATACCTCCTTGGGTTTCCAAAAAAGCTCGGAAGTAAGAGTTAATCCTAGAAGAAGAAGGGTAGATGACTAATCGAGTACATTACCGTTCATAAATGTAGGAAGATCTAGATTGTTGCGATAACAATTAGCTGAAAAAAATTAAATTTTATCTGAATTAAAGTTCATTACCCCTCCAAACAATTAGAGAGTGTTTGATTCTTATCAAGACAAGAATAAATGGTAGTATCATCAGCGAACAATTCCATCTTAGATCTGAGAATTTCTGGAAGATCGTTAATGTAAATTAAAAAAAAGTATAA
This sequence comes from Hydra vulgaris, assembly GCF_038396675.1. Lineage (NCBI taxonomy): Eukaryota > Metazoa > Cnidaria > Hydrozoa > Anthoathecata > Hydridae > Hydra > Hydra vulgaris. The sequence goes on along the minus strand of NC_088930.1, from coordinate 10,142,628 downwards.
GGTTAAAGCTAGAACTTTGAAGAACCCCTGAAGTTACAGGAAATGAAGAAGAGTGTCGTCCATCAAGGATTACTTTTATACTACGATTGGTAAAGAAGAATTTGATAGTCTTAAAGATGTTACTTGATGGACCGTAAGAAGAGAGCTTATGGGGAAAACCAGCATGCCAAACCAATAAAACCTATCGGTTATTGTTGTTAACAAATCAGCAGTAGAACGAGAAGATCGAAACCCATGTTAATGATCGGATTATTAGTTATTAGATTCAAGGTGAGAGATTAAGTGTTTTTTAATTAAAGACTCAAAAACCTTGCGTGTGTGTTTCACTTAGAATCTTTCTTACATTGCCCGTTTCAACATCTGATTGTGAAAGATCAGTATGTTAGCTATCATCAAAATCTATCTTCGTTCCACAATAGACCAGGAGCGATTGTGCAACTTGATGATCTTTTCAATTGAATCAGATTTAGGCAATAATGTTTCTTAAGAAGAAGTTATTTCAAAATTTTGCTGCTAAGAAAGCCCGGAAGATGTGTTCGTCTATTTGATTTTACCATAGCTTGTATTTACAAACCAAAATTAATTAAATGTGATTTTAGGTTTTCCATGAAAGTAAACAAAAAAATAACTATACTAATTTATTTTCTATTTATCATTTTAAAACCTGAAGTGTGATATGGCATCCATTAACCTTTTGGACCCGAGCATTACAAAAGCTCTGAGCTATATATATATAAATATATATATATATATATATATATATATATATATATATATATATATATATATATATATATATATAATATATATATATATATATATATATATATATATATATATATATATATATATATATATATATATATATATATATATATATATATATATAACAATCTGCTATTGGGCATCATAAAATTAAATGTTCATGTAGTATAAAATGGGATCGAGTAAAGACGTTAATAGTAGAACCCAAAAAATAAAAATTTGAAAGAAAAGTTTGAGAGGCAATAGAAATTCAGTTCAACAAATGCGGACCTAAAAATCGAGGTATGAGTTTAGATGATGGTATGCTTTTTACATTCCAATATGGATATCTTCCTTATTTTTGAGCTCATACTTGGAGGAAGCTCTATCAATAATGGAAAAGCAATTTTTTCATTTTGAGATGTTTGTAAATATGGGAGGCCTTATCTGAATTGAAATGTTTTAAAATCCTTGTTAAGTGTGTCTGGTGATTTCACCACTGTATCCAGCATTGCTGCTGGAACATACAAATTTATAGACAACAAAGAATTTTAAATTTGAGGGTAAAGGGTCTTTTGATGGAAGCATACTTTAAAAGATGTAAAAAATAATCTTGCTTTTATATTATGTTAGTTATGATATTTTTATTATATTTATTTAATTGGTGTTGAAGTGTGTTTGAAATTTGTCCAATATAAGGGAGTTTAAAGTATTGTATATCAGATGGCTTTGAAGATGACATGTTTTCTTTAGAAGAGATAAATTTGTTTAGTAAATTTTGAAGGTTTTGTAAATTAAGTTTAAGGGGAAAGAACTTTTTTGGAGAGTTTGTTTAATTTTTACAACATCTAGATTTTTTTTTTTTCGTTAATTCACCTCCCCAAGGCCGAGAAGGCCACTACAGATGAGGAGGCTACTTAATTGCGGTTATAACCCTTGACGAACAAGGTCGCTGCGCGAAGAAACAAATTGAGCGCGGTACTACCAGGGACGTGGTGGGGATCGAACTCGGAACCTCTCGCTTATAAAGCGAGCGCTCTACTAGGACCGCTGTTGAATGATGAAAACTTACCCAGTTGCTGTTGATTTTGAAGGTCTTGTCAATCAGAGTTTTAATGAGTTCTAGTTTATAATTTATAATTAATATTAATGAAGCTGGTAAAATTAGTCAGTAAACCTGTGTAAGTTTTTTTATAAAACGTTGAAGTATCAAACTTATTATCTACAGAGTTAATCATTATGTCAAAAAAGTTACTAAAGAGGAAGAAGTGTGTGATCAACTTCTTCCTCTTTAGTAAATTCGAGTTAAGGATGTTGTTTACTTATATATTCTAAAAAATTGAGTGCAAAGATATCATCTACATACCTGTTGTATAAAACTACTTTTTTGCAACTATTGTTTTGTAATCAAATGTTTTCGTAATGACTTATAAATAAGTTAGCTAAAGCAGGAGCTAACGTAGATCCCATGGCATCGATTTGATCAAATATTTCATTATTAAATAGGAAATGCGTTTGTATGGTTGAAAATTCAAATAGTTTTTTTAATTCAAGTTTGAAAGTATTAAGATTTGGGCTATTTTTAAGATTAAATCCACAGCAATTGAAATGGTTTCATCCAATCGGATATTTGTAAACAAACTTTCCACATCAAAGGAGACTAGGTAAGAGTTAGCTACTCTTCCTTCTATAAGTTCATTAACAAAAGTGAAGCTATCTTTGGTGGAATGATTCATTGGAATGTATGGAGTAAGTAAATTAATTAAAAATTTAGCTGATTTGTGGTTGTGTGTCCCTAATAACGAAACTATGGGTTGAAGGGAGGAATGTTATTATTAGCGGTTAATTTATGCATTTTAGGTTTTCCATACATTCTAGCAATTGTTAAACCAGTAGGATAAATATATTTATATTCGTCGTTGTTAAATAGATTTTTATTCTTAACTTTGCGAAGGAATCTTTGTAGTTGGTCTTCTCTGAGTACAGTAGGATCTCTAGGAATTTTTTTGAGTTTAGTCGTATCATTATCAATTTCATTAAGTTTTTCAAGATACATATTTTGGTCTAATGTAATAACGCCATTACCTTTGCCTGGTTGAATTATTATAAGCTTTTTCATAGCTTTTGAAGGATGCTATGTTTCTTTTTTGGTGTAAACGAGGGCTTATAATATGAGTAATATATGTTTGCAAGATGAGAGATATCTGTTTTAAGCAGTCCTTAAAAGTTAGGATCTTTAAGCTGAGATGAAGTAAATTGATGGACCATTTCAAAAGCACAACAGATGTCTGTTTTTGAATTTTTTTTTTATGTGATAGCAAATGATACTCTATTTTGAAGAAGATCTGTTTCTACAGGTGAAAGTCTTTATGAAGATAAATTTATAATAGTGTTTTTACTTGTAAATGGGAATACTTTATTGCTTGTTAGTTTTATCAATTTTTTCTCATGGTTATTGATTGTAGATGTAGCTCTTTGTGTGTTTTGTTGAATTTTTTTGATTAAAATATTCCAGTCGATAGATGATAGCTTGTTTTTAAGAGATTTGCTTAAATTTTCAAGGTCTGTTTAAGCCATCTCTTTTCTTTATGTCTTTTCGTAATATTGCTTTTAAGAAGTCGTTTTCGTATAGGTTTAGAGTCATGATCATTGGCGTGTCTACGGGTCCTGCCTGTCACGCACAGGCATGACCTGCGAAATTTAATCTAACTTACATTATAAATTGCTATAGCGATCTCTATATAATAATACTCTTCTTAAAAGTGTTAGTAGTAGTGCTGTTAGTGACGCTTCCTTCGTTTTTTGACTCGAAGATTTTTAGAGAAGTAAAAAGCGCAAAAAAATCACCGAACAGAACTTTAATTATAAAAATGAATGGTAAAAAAAGACTTTCTTAGATATAGAAAGCCATTTTTATTATTTAGTCACCCTAGTATTTTTACGTTTATATTTTGAAATAAAAATGTTAAAATTTTTTTTAATAATTGGTTAAAAATATCTAACCGAGGAAATACAGCATATATTTTTTTAGGGGGTAATGGGGGTGTAGGAACCTACTCCCCTTGAATGCCACTGTTGTGCACAACCTGCAAATAAGGTCTGGTCATGATTTACCATATACAACAAATCATGATCACGCCTATGGTCATAATTCGTTGTATATGGTAGATCATAGGAAAGAAGTTCAGGAACAACATTGAAGCTTTGACAGTTTTTAACTTTAATAAATGTATATATATATATATATATATATATATATATATATATATATATATATATATATATATATATATATATATACACACCCAGGAAAAAAAGTTCTATAGAATTTCTATAAACTTTTGAGACATATGGCCTATAGAAATTCTATGGAATTTTGATAGAACCTCTGTTAATTTCTATAGAAACTCCTTCAGAACTTTTTTTCTACTTTTTTTTTAATACAAAGAAAGTTTTATAGCAATTTCTATAGAAATTATTAGAAGTTTTAAAAGTTTATAGAAATTATATAGAACTTTTTTTCCCGGTCCTCCTATAGGATGATAACATAAAATAAATAAATGAAAACAAAATAAATTTAAAACTAATAGTTTACCTGCTCTAATTGTCATAAACAATAAAGAGTACAATGATAAAAATGCTATAGCTGAAAATTTGAAAAAGCGAACTTTTCAAAAAAATTTGGCCCTAATCTAGCCTTAAAAATTATTTGTCCTTATCACTCATTTGAATCATATCTAAGTAAGACCCATAGTGAACTAAAATACGAAGAACTAAGTTATGAAAAACTCGACATTGCTCTAAATTTCTTGAAATTAAATAAAATTCCAAGTATACATAATATTTGTAGTAATGTAGTATTAAACCTCTTTAAAATAATAAAAAAACCTATATTTGAAATATTTAAGACGTACAAATTAAACATAGATAAAAACGATACTTAAAAGCGGTGAATTAATCTTATTAAATAACTACAGACCTCCCCGTACTTAATAATTTCTCTAAGCTTCTTGAACAAATAATCTATAACAGATTATATGAACATTTAACTGAAAATAAAATTGTAAATTAAAAATAGTTTGGCTTCTAAAAGCAATACTCAACTGAACACGTTAATTGAGAGATATATATATAGACAGTTTAGAATCACTATATAAATACAAGTGATTCTAAACTGTCAAAGGAATTTGTTGTTTGTCACGTTTTTACTCTTATATTCCTACTGTTTCTGTTATATATTAATGACTTTGCTAAAACCTAAAGAAAAGCTTGATGTAATAATATTTGCGGACGACTCAAATTGTTTTGTTCTTTAACGTCAGTTAAAGACTTTTTCAAATGTAACGAGCTTGAAAATCTGAATATTTAGTTGAAAGTAAGTTAAAATAAAAACACTAAATACTAAAAAATGCTTATTGTTTCGTTTCAAAAAACAACAAAAAATATATTCCAAACATACTTCCCTCACTAAAATTAATTGATGTTTTTTTACTAATATAACATATACTCTTATACACGATGTCAACACTAAAGATATATATATATATATATATATATATATATATATATATATATATATATATATATATATATATACATATATACATATATATATATATATACATATATATATATATATATATATATATATATATATATATATATATATATATATATATATATACATATATACATATATATATATATATATACAAATATATATATATATATATATATATATATATATATATATATATATATATATATATATATATATATATATATAATATATATGAGGCAATATGTCGCTTCTGGAATTAAAACACATAAAACAGGAGTAAGCATAGGAGTCAGCATCAGTAGTAAGGAGTAAGCATAGGAGTCAGGATCAGTAGTACTTTATGCTTAATCAGGAGTAAGCATAAAATAGCCTGTAAACATATTTCAGAGATATTAAAAACAGCTATTCAAAGATACGAACATCATTTAGCTAGTGTTTTCAAAAATGACCCAAAAAAACATTATGACCTCATCAAACAAAAAGAAGAAACTAATATCTCCTTTCAACCTCTCGAAGATGACAATAAAAACATTGTAACCAATGGTGCTGTAATTTCAGATATTCTGAACGATTACTTTCATTCTGTATTCACTGCTGAAAAACCAGGTTTGCTGCTAGATTTTTAATCACGTACAAATGTATCTTTCACTATAGACGTTTATCGTCAGACTTTTACACAAACTATGGTATAAACGGTTTGATCTTGGACTGGATAGCAATCTGGCTAACGAATTGTTATCAATGAGTTGTAATTGACAAGAATAAATCTAAATAGAAATATGTAACAAGCGGGGTACTCCAGGACTTTGTGCATGTTCTACATCTTTTTATCTTAAATATAAACGATCTGCCGGACTATATTATTCATCACATAAAGATTATACCGACGATTGCAAAGCACTCGCAGTTTTAAAATCTGAGGAGGACGAAAGAATCATGCAAATTGACATATATTAGTAGATTAGTGGTCGCATGAATGAAATATGTCTTTTAACTTCAATAAGTGTAACGTTATCCAAGTCGTGCGTGGTAACTCAAATCTATTTTCAAATAGATTTTTCAAAATCAAAATTATTCAATGCTTAAATTGAGTGGGAACAGAATTCAACTGGACATCATTAAACACAAACAAAATCTGGGAGTACTTCTATCAGTCGATCTTAAAGTAAGCTATCAATTCAAATCAGCAGCAGCAAGAGCCAGCAGTAAACTTGGTAGGCTAAAAAAAATATTTAGAAGTCGTGGACTCTTTTTGTGGAGAGTACTCTACAAAACCTATGTAAGACCCCAGTTAGAATTTGCTATCCAAGCATAGTCATTACACAAGGAAAAAGACATTTTAGAGCAGGTACAGCATAAAGCCACTAAAACAATCACGAAAATAAAGCACTTGCTATATAAGGAAAGACTCTGTCATCTTGTTATCTTGGCTTAACTACACTTAAAGAAAGGAGAGTTCGAGGTAATCTGATTCAATAGTTTAAACTTTATGTGTCCTAATGTAATCTATGAAAAATCACGTTATTATCAAGGGGGGGGGGGGGATATTTTTGCAACTAGACTACCATTAAACCAGTTTTTTATTAATTACTCAACATTTCTCAGGTTATAGAAGTATGTCCACAACAGATTCAAAAAATGTCATAACCCTAATATGCATACTGAGTAAACATACTATAGCAGGTTTTCAGTGGACCTATATAGGCATTTTGAGCGGTCCGTTGTAGTTTTGCTCATCAATTACTTAGCAGACCATTAGTGGCAGCCGCCAAAGGTGGTTAGCCGATGACAAGCCTCTATTAAAATGTCGGAAAATTATCGGCTTGTCATTTATAGCGGGTGCCACTAATGGTCCACTTAGTAACCGATGAGCAAAACTCCAATGAACCCCTAAAAAATGCCTTTAAAGGTCCACTGCAAATCTAAAGCACTTAAACAATTTTTGCTGGGCATATAATTGATTTCTGAAATAAATAAACTCAAACTCATATATATATATATATATATTATATATATATATATATATATATATATATATATATATATATATATATATATATATATATATATATATATATATATATATATATATAAATATAGGGTGGGTATTTTGCTGCAGCTATTTCTGAAAAAAAACCCTTAGCAAAATAAATAATATTGATAAAAAAAGTTTTCAAAAGTATCTTTTGTAGGGTCTCAAATGAAACAAAATTACATAAAAATATCAAAAATGATAATCATTATATAAGAAAAACATCAAAAAATTTTTTATTCAAAAAATCGTAAGATCACTTTTTTCATTTTTAGGTAAAAAGTTTCAATTGCTATCCAGTAAAATATAAAGTTATAATTTTTATATAAAATGATCATCATCATATAATATTTTAATACTGAATTTAATGCTGCTGCCGTTACTCATTCATGAGGGTTTGACGCGGATGTCACGGCAGCCGGTCTTTGTTTAATTAATAATTTTTAAACTTTTATCGAACTAAACGTCTCAGTGGCCGAAGTGGTTAGGTCTTGGTATTTCGAAGTAAAATGCTGTGGTTCAAATACTTGCTCTTCCACATTTTTTTTTAATTTTTAATTTATTTTTTAAAAAAAAAAGTTCTTTTTTTATTTTTTAAAATAAAAAATTTAACATTTTTGAACTTCAATAGATATTTTTACTTTAAAAAAAATTTACTTTTATTTTAAATTTGCATTGCAGCAAAATAATATTAATTTTGATTTAAGGCATTTATTTGCCGTTATGTAAAGTTATTCACTGCATTTTGTCGTTTGTGTTTTAAATAGTGATTAAAATCGACATTTGAGTGTGTCTTAGTGCCCAAAGTGATTTGCTTGTTGCGCTTCCGAAGTACAACGCGAGGGTTCAAATCTTGTCGCTTTTATACTAATTTTTTAAAAATCTTTTCCAATTTTCTAAAATACAAATGAAAACATTTTTAAAGTTCTATTTTTGATATATAAAGATATTATATACTATAACAAATAAAAGGAAGAGAGTTTTTAAAAAGCCTAAAATTGCAATAAACATCAAAACAGAGATGGAAATTTTTTGGAAAAGATGAAAGCACAAAATATCTTTTAAATAAACATTCATCAAAATGTATATTTTGGTAAATATACATTTGCTTTTCATGCCTAAAAAGTAGATCTGGTACCAGAACATTTTACACACTAAGTTTTTTTTAAATACCTAAACAAATATAACAAAAATGCGACAGGAAAAGTTAAATTACCATTTAAAACAAAAAAATACTCAAGATTCTCGAATTCGTATGGGTGTCTCTGTTTATACAATAAAATACTGTCAATCCAGGAAAAAAAGTTCTATAGAATTTCTATAAACTTTTGAAACATATGGCCTATATAAATTATATAGAAATAAAAAATAATGCTCTAAAATTTCTATAAAATGTCTATTAATTTCTTTAGAAATTCCTATGAAACTTTTTTTTCTATAAAATAAAAAGTAGAAAAAAAAGTTCTATTGGAATTTCTATAGAAATTAACAAAGGTTCTATAGAAATTCTATAGAATTTCTATAGACCATACGATCCAAAAGTTTATAGAAATTCTATAAAACTTTTTTTCCTGGGTAATAGCGAAACACTAATAAATTTAAATAAAGAAAACTCTTTGAAAACAAAATTAAAAAACCTAATTATTAAATTGAACAATTATAAGGAGTTTTTTAAACAGGCAATCATTCCAAAATAACAGATTGATGGTATAGATATATAAAAATATATATCGAAAACAGAAAGGCTAAAATATACAAAGCAAATAAAAAAAAACAAAAACATAGCTTTACAACTATCAATATAAAATGATAAAATACAAAAAACTGATACGACCACAGCAATATAATTGTATAAAGCTCCGATAAAAATATTTCTCTAATATTTAAATGAAAATATTTTACTCTATCTTATTAACTTTTGCATTTTGAGTTATGTTTCAATAAGTATTAATTTATCGAACTGTTGCAAATATAATATTTTTTTAAAAAAAAGAAGTAAAAGAAGTAAAATCAGTTGTTCACAACAACACAATCTCAAATTATAAAAAATTCTGTTATTGAATAGTTTGTGTTTTTTGTTAGTTTTTGTTGATTAATAAATTAATCAACTCAACCTCAAAGTTGCAAAAAATTAACCTCGAATCGTAAAAAAATAACCACAAGTTGTAAAACAATAACCTCAAATTGTAAATAATTTTGTTTTTGAAATATGTTTGTGTTTTGTGCTGCCAGTATTGAAGTAAACTTCTGTTAAATAAAATAGTTACTTGAATTCTATAAGTTTCTGGTAGATAATAAATTAATTAATATTTCTGTGCTTTAAATTCAACAATAAAATTCGAATCAGAAGAAAAAAAGACGTTCAATATTATTAAAAGATAACTATCCATTTTAAAGGACATTGAAAATGGTGAGAAAACAAAAAACATTGGTAACGAAGTTGCTAAAGTTACAACAAGTAGAGTAAAAGAAAATCAAGAAAATTTTGAATTTTTAAAAATTTAGAAAATTTAGAAATTGAAACGTTTGTGAATCAGAGTAAGATTAAGCAAATGAAGACAATAAAGTATAGTGAAATCGACGATACAGTGTTTTCTTGGTTCTTGGAGCGGCAACAATTAAACTATTTATTTCCAAATGAAATGATAAAATCAAAAGCACTCGAAGTAAATAGATCAAATAATGGACCTAAAACATTTTTTGCAACTGATGGATGGTTAACGAATTTTAAACAATGCCATGGTTTAAAGATTTTGTCTGTTTGTGGAGAGAGTACGTCTTGCAATGTGGAGCTAGCAATTCATTAAAAAATAAATTTTAAAATTATATTGCTGAAAATGGCTTTTTACCTAAACAAATATAAAATTGCGACAAAACTGGTCTCGTCTATAAAAGCTTGCCCAATGAAACTAATGTTACAAATTGTTTGAAAAATCCGCTGCTGGAAGAAAAGCAATGAAGGAAAGAGCAACAAAAATCTTCTCGTAAAGGCCCTTCTCTTAGTAGATAGTGCAACTTGCATTGTTCTTAGAATAAATTTACTGGTAACCCGAATTTCAAAGTTATGTTCTTTCCCCCTAATAACACATAGCAACTCCGCAGGAAAAAAAGTTTTATAGAATTTCTATAAACTTTTGGAACATATGGTCTATAGAAATTCTATAAAATTCTATAAAATTTCTATAGAATCTCTGTTAATTTCTATAGAAATTCCAATAGAACTTTTTTTTCTACTTTTTATTTTATAGAAAATAAAGTTTTATAGCAATTTCTATAGAAATTAATAGACATATATTATAGTTAATAGACATTCTATAGAAATTTTATAGAATTCTATAGAATTTCTATAGACCATATGTTCCAAAAGTTTATAGAAATTCTATAGAACTTTTTTTTCCTGGGTCACCATTATTGCAACCACTAGATCAAAATGTGATAAAATTACTAAAACAACGTTATCGCAAATGTCTAGAAAAAGCATTGAAAAAGCAAAGACTCGAAAAAGCATTACAAAAAGTGTAAGGGAAGACAAGCAGGAATTAGAAGAAAATTATAGCGAAGCTATGTTGTATTCATCTTACCTTGTGTTTGAGTTAAACTGACTCAAACAACAACAACAACAACAGCAAAAAAATAATAAAATAAAAAAAAGACAACAAATTTTTAGCATCTTGACAAATTTGAAAATACCTTTGAACAGTATGGATATACGTCTGTTAGTGAAAGATTATTGGACAGGATAAGTGTCATTGATTTAAAATTTAAAAAAAGTTTACATGGGCCTGATTGTGATGAAACCCTTTACTGTTCGCAACAATATGACTGTCAGAATCGCTGACAACGTAAAACCAGCAAAAGCTGAAATGAAAAGAAATTCAGTTTGTATATATTTTGATAATTTATCCGTTACACTACAAAACATTCATAATACTAATAAACTCAACCATGATGAGGCTAAGCGATAAACTAGGCTCTGAAACAAGTAAAAAGTAGCCTTAAACTTGTAGCAAAAATGCAGCATTCTGAAGAAACTGTTAGTATTATGTACATGAGTGCGACTAGTCAGTTTTTTTTTCTCTTTGTAAGGCTGCAAACTGCTACATAGGGTGTATACGTAGTAACCCTCCTCAAAGTAAATTCGAAAATTCAAAATCTGTTTGGCTTGACTTTAGAACATTAAAGCGTTGTTTCACTGAAATTTTATACCAGAAACATCAACTCTATTATGATGTTCCTAAGAAAAACTAATTAACGATTATGATGTTCCTAAGGAAAGTTGAAAAATCAAAAAACCTGTTTAGATATCCGGTTTCAGAGGGTTTTGTTGCTACTGTAACTTTCTCATACATATTGCACTTAAGCATATGAATAGTTGTCGCCCTATAATTCCTAATAAAAGATAAAACAATTCATATTTACAGTTGAAACTTATGATTTCTTATTTTTGTTAATTTAATGATTTAACTAAAGCAAAAATTCACTGTTAAAGTTGCAATGTTAACAAATACTTTCAAAAATAAAGTCAAAGCTATCAAAGTCACCCAAAACAAAGGAGTAAGTTTATTAACATTTCTGTGATAAAAAAACTGTATAGGATAAAAAAAATTTATTTTCAATGAAATCCTATAAAGGAGATGTATCACATTATATCGAAAAAAAAAAAAAAAAAATACTGAAGAGTTATTTAGCAAAAATGCCCAAAACCTATCAAACCCCGTTTTACGATATTACTTTTGTTTAAAACTTTTTTTCTTTATGTAAAACGTTGTACTACATTTTGTTAATACTTTTATCGACGAATATTTTGAGTTTAAAGATTCTGAAAATAAAAACTTTATCTTTTTTTAAATTTGTTGCATTTAATTTACAAGGACAAAAATTAAAACAAAAATGAAAACTTGAAAAAATAACTAATGATGACGCATTTTGAAAAAATTAGTTTTACATTATATTTATTTCTTTTAAACAAACAAGAGGATTTGTACTTAGATTTAGTAAAATAAAAGTTTATCGATTTCGAAATTCTTTTAATTATTTCTGTAATGATGAATATGTTGTTTCATTTAGTTCATTGACTATCATTAAACTGACCTTGTGCGTTATGTTGACTTTAATTTTAAATATAGTTTTCCCAGCCGTCTTTAAGAGAAACAAGACATGTGCCACCCAGCAATAGAAAACCCCATTAATTTTATTTATCGTTTTACTACGTGTTAAAAACTCCTGAATTTACCTGTAAAAAAAAAACAACAATAACAAAAAAACACGAAACCATGCTGCTTCAACTACTAAATCTTTTGTTTTTAATGACTCGTCTATAATAGAACACTTTATAGTAAGACATAAAAGTTAAACTTTTTAAAGAAAGTCATAAAATATAACGTCTACTAAAGTTTCTATATAAACTATAACGTTATATAAAATATAACGTCAACGAAAGTCTCTTTAGAGATTGTTCATTTATGATTAATTTAATAATTTTAGAAATAAGAATAAAGTTTGTAAAATTTCAAATAAAGTGGATTAAATTTTCAATAAAAATATTTTAAATTTTAATGAATGCAAAGTCACGACAAAATCGTTTATTAAATTTACTAACACTAATGAAAGTGCAAGTTTGCAAATATTTATATAATTTTATTTATAAATTTAATGTGCGTGAAAAGTTACTTACATATATCTATTTATAAATTTAAGTAGTAATACATATTTGCTCATATTTGCTTGATAAAGCATAAGAAAACTTTTTCCTTAACTTTGATTTGTTCTTTGACACGTTTAAGCAACTTGTTCGCATTTACGTAGGTTTGCGACTACGCTAGTTTATGCTACTTGATCGTAATTACTCTAGTATGCATTAACAATTTTTTATATAGGTTTGTTTTCTGATTTTAAAAAATAGAACCTATTTTAGGCACTTGCTCAATTTTAAGGTTAAATGATATTTAACAAGAATTATAATTTTTTTTAAATAAAAGTTTTCAAATTCAATTTAGAGGTCTGGAAACTAGAAATGTATTGTTAAAGAAATTACAATTTAAATGATCTTATTGGGATTAACAATTAAATACCTAAAACAACTTACTGTTAGATAAATTTTCAATTTTATGTATTTGAAATCTCTCGAGAATTTGTAAACTTAATTGAACATTGAACACAAAGTCAAAAATTTTATAAACAGAAACAGAACTGATAAAATGTTGTAATTTAACTAATTTGTCTTGTGAACGTAAAATATATAAACCATATATTAATTTATAACAATGTGTAAAAAAATATTATTTGTCATATGTTAATATGTTATCATCATTTAATTGTCAAAGCATTAACTTTAAGTAATGTTTAATTGTTGTTTAAATTTTAATAAAATAGCTTTAAAATTACTAATCAATAAAACCCTCTTCATTCATTAACACTTGTCTAATTAGCTATTTAAATATTTGTCTATTACTTTCATAACTATTCAAAACTGTGTCACTTGGGAATTGATTTTAGGACTTAAAAATGTATAAATACTTTAAGTCGTAATAACAATTTGAAGAAACTTGCATAAACTAACAATAAATTTGGGATATTTTGAAGCACTAAGTGTTAAGCAAACATGTTTATGAAAATAATTTTTATTTCTTCCGTTATCATTTTTGTCGCTGCTGATGAGTTCATAGAATCTGAAGCTCAATACGATTCGAACATAAATCCGCCTAAAGTAGATTACAAGAATCAGTACGAGCCAAAAAACGAGTACCAACCTACAGTTGAATACAACAGCAATAAGAAACCATCAAAGCCTGACTATGAAAACCAATACGAATCTAAAAATAAGTATCAACCTAAGAGTGGATATAAACCCAAGAAGGTTATTTGCTTAGGTAAGTCACGTACAATAAACCTATTAAAAACGTAAAGCATTTATTTGTTACAAACAAATTTCATTATGATTACAAAATTAAGCTAACATCTGTCATAACTTTTGATTGTTAAGATTTTTTAGTTGTTTTTGTTTAGTTCTTAATAATTTTTTAAATGTTTTGGTTTTATTTAGATATTTTGATATCTTATTATAAATCATTTAGATATTGATGTCACAAAGCAATGTAAAAATCGCGCAGATGGCAACTACGCTATTGATAACAAGCCCAGAGCTGGTTATATAGCTTGTGTGAATAAAAGGCCTATATGTATGCCATGCCCATACGGATTAACATTTTGTGCAAAGACCGGCTATAAGGGGCTCGGACAATGTCTTGGAGAGTACGATGAATGTCAATCTCGTTCATACTGAAGATTGCTTAAAAGAAGGAAACTTAAACTAACTTCAAAGTATTTTTAATTTACGAATAATTTGTATAAATAAATTGTTTTTAAAACATAAAGCAAGTAATCTGTAATACTTATATCAATTTAAATAAAAAAGTTCACCCAATTTTATTATTATTTTGTTCCTATATTTTGCTGATTTTTACCCGATCGTCCTTACGATCTGGCTTAAGATTGACTCTCCCCCTCCCCTTCTTCTCCTTATGTTTGATAATGATGAATTAAAAATAAAAGAAATTTGAATGCTTTTATTGTACTTGAAAAGTAATCGTATTGACATTCTTTAAATATAACAAAAATAAATTCTGGTAATAAAAATGTGTTTACACTTTTCTTTGTTTTAGAGATATTCAGTTAAAATTATTTTTTTAAATGATTTATAATTTTCTTTTGGTGTCTTTATAACTTTATTGATAATTTTCTAACTCAACTTTGTACGTAACAGACATATATTATTACATTTGTAATAATGCATTTTCGTAATATTGCATTTCATAATATTGCATCTGAGTATTGCATTTCGTAATATTGCATCTATGAGGTTTGCTATAAAATTAGTACATTGCGAATTTAACAGGTATTAATACAAAAGTCTTAAATTTTTATCATTTAATGGCCTGTTTCAATAACAAATAAGTTCTATTCATTTTTCCCATAGTATTAGAAAAACCTTTTGATTTATTACTTTTATAAAAAATTACGTTGCATCTTACGTTAGGATAAGGAAGTATAATATGGATGAGTGTAAGATGAAAGGCTAAGGTAAACTTCAGTTGGTTAAAATTAGAAAAGTGCTTTCAGATATCTTTTGTGATATATATGTTTATTATGATATATTGGGAGTATAATAGATTGTGATAGATTTTTATAAATTATGAGCAGTACTTAGTATACTCACCTACTTGACCCCGGTGTATTTGTTTTGAAATCTAATGTTGATGAGTCAAACCAGTGCCGGATTCACAAAATGGAGCTTTTGGGCCAAACCCAAAAAAATTATAGTTACTTTTATTAAACGATACTCTATTTTTAAAAAACAACAAGAACAAATAAAAAAATATAATTTATATAAAAAAAATCTAGCTACTTTTATTAAACAATACTCCATTTTTAAAAAAAAACCTAGCTGCTTTTATTAAACTATACTATATAAAAATAACTATATAAAAAACAACAAGAACAAAAAAACAACATAATTTATACAAAAATTAATTGGTAATTATGAAAAAGTAAAGGTTGTTAAAAATTTTGTTATCTATCTTATTGATATGCCGTGACGTTGCAAATGACATACGTATTTTTTTATGGCAAAAAAACAAAAATTTAAAAATTTAAGAAAATGAATGAGAAAAAAAAGTTAAAAAATAAAATGAAACCTTGTGCTAGAGATTCTTTAAATTTAATAGGAGTGGCCAAAAGATGTTCATGTGCTGTACGTTTTTTTAACTCCTTTGACGAGTTATATTTTTTACAGCTTCACAATGATAAAAATAATCTAGCTGAAAAACGCAGCAAAGCCCAGGGTCTTTATGCACATATGCTACATCTGGAAGCTGGAACATATTTAATATTCTGGCATGACATCTTAGAAAGAGCAGAAAAAAAACGAGGCAATTCAAAATTTTAAATTACACTTGAATACCATGATAGCCAGAACCTAAAAAACGTGTATGTTATGAATAATCGGAGCTTCGTTTCAGTGATTGATCACAATGTGTCTGTTTATAACCGGAGAGTGTGTGCCAATGATCATATATCATTTCTCTTTGCTTTCTTCTCTAAGTTGGGGGAATTCGATTCTGGGAGTATCGAGTCAGTCGGAGGCAAGCTTGCTGAAACTTACAAAAACGATTTGGATTTATTTTCATTTGAAAAATGAGTTTGCATAACTTAATTCTTATCAGTAGTGAAAGTGATATCATGAAGGTAATAATAACACTATATCCTGTATCACTTATTTATTTGATGTTATTGGTAAAAAACTTATTTTATTAATCAAATTACTAGGTCGAGTAATATACTAAATTTTGGTTTGGGTCCCAACAATAGTAAAACCAAGCCTGAGTCAAAAATGTTCATCTTTTTGGTAATATTATAATATTACAAAATGCAGTTATAAGAATTCTTGTAAATAATATATTGGTTTAATAATCGTTACTTCCAGCTATTTTTTTATGTTTTTTTAAATGATGGCTTTTATAAACTTTGTAAAATAAATATTTATGAAATTTATAAAAACCATCATCTATTAAAACTTAAAAAATATCAAAATATGAAAGCTGGGAGTTAATTATATTATTATTACTATATGACAACATTTATTATAGTAAAATATTTATACAAACAGGGTTTGACTAGCTCTAAAACATGGATCAAGAACATTATTAGTAACAGAACTTATTAAATTATATCAGCCTATTTCTTTTTTAATTGTCTTATGAAATTTATAGGACATCAAAAAATAATTTATAAACACTAATTATACTGTTAAATGCATATAACTAATGAACCTAAAATGTATAATACATTTTTGTGATAACACAATTTGAATAAATATAATTAAAAAAAAAGTAATAAAATAATAAAACAAAACAAATTAGTACATTATTTTATACGAGAGTAATTTCCTTCTCAGCAAATTTTCTTTTTTTCCTTCCCAGCAAACATTGTTTTTTTTCTTCTCAGCAAACTTTTTTTTTTTTTTGACGAGGACAATTTGTGCAGGTATAGATCAAATTAATGTTAATGTAATTAAATCTGTTTTTGATATTATCGAACCCTCATTATTCCATATTTTTAATCTCTCCCTTAAATCAGCTCATATTCCAGATAAACTAAAAATTGCAAAAATAACACCTATTTTCAAATCTGGCGATGAGACTAATATTTCAAACTACTGACCAATCTCAGTCTTACCCTGCTTTTCTAAACTAATTGAACGCATTATGTACAACAGACTTTATAAATATCTATCTGAAAATAAGATTTGATATAAAAATCAATACGGTTTTAAAAAAAATCATTCTAGTAACCATGCAATAATTGAATTGGTTAAGCATATATCAAATGGATTTAATAGTGATTGGTATACAATAGGGGTTTTTATTGATTTATCCAAAGCTTTCGACACAGTAAATCATGAAATTCTTTTGAAAAAATTAGAAAACTATGGTGTTAAAAATCAAAGTTTACTTTGGTTTAAATCATACTTAACTAACAGAAAGCAATTTGTACTTATAGAAACAAAAGACTCAAAAAACAACTTAATAACTTGTGGAGTACTCCAAGGTTCTATTTTGGGACCATTATTGTTCTTACTTTATATAAATGACTTATATTTATCATCAAAAGTATTAAATACTATCTTATTTGCAGATGACACTAATTTGTTTTATTCTCACAAAGATATTACTGTTCTTTTTAAAATATTTAACGAAGAACTAGATAAGATCAACGAGTGGTTTATAAGTAACCGACTATCATTAAATGTAGAAAAAACAAAATTTATCCTATTCCATAAACCTAGTAAAGACGAGAATATTCTTCTTAAACTACCCAATCTTTTAATCAATAATAAAATAATTAAAAGGAAATTGACTACAAACTTTCTGGGAGTGCTCTTAGATGAAAAATTGTCATGGAAATTTCATATTAAATATATTGAAGGTAAGATCTAAAAAAATATTGCCATGTTATACCGAACAAAACCTTTTCTTAATAACGAGTCTTTAAAAAATTTATATTTTTCGTTTATACACAGTTATCTTTCATACTGTAACATTTCCTGGGGTAGCACTAATCACACTAAACTCAAAAAAATTTATAGTAAACAAAAACATGCTTGCAGGATAGTATTTGGGGCAAATAGAAAAACACAATGCGAACCTCTCTTACGTCAGCTTGGAGCTTTAAATATTTATAAGCTTAATATTCATCAAGTAATGTTATTTATGTTTAAAGCAAAACTTGGGTTTTCTCCAGTAACATTTCAATCCTACTTTAATGAAATCTCCAATAAATATCCAACCAAATTTTCAGTGAATAACTTTGTGTTCCCATAAACCTTCTTAAATTAAGTTCATACCAAATTCAATATCGGGGACCTTTAGTTTGAAAAAAATTTCTTCCAATCTTTAGTAAAAAACAAGACTTCGTTTTAAACTGCACTTTGCAAAGTTTTAAGGATGATTCAAAACGGTATTTACTGAACATGGAATTCGATATATTAGATTTCAAATACCTTTTTTGAAAACAATTTAAAGGTTTGGACTGAATCGCTTGAAAATAAATTAAATCTTTATCACTTTTTTTAGCTTTTATTAAAATGGTTTCTAACCATTAGTATAAAAGATAACAAAAATAAAATTTTCTTTTTCGTTCATATTTTTGATGATATTAAATAATCAGCCCAAATACTTTTGTTTACACATATTGCTTTTTTTTAATTAAACAACGCATTTCTTTTGTGGTTTTATAACTTTCATGATTTTCTGTCGTTTTTACTTTTTTATTTTTAAAATTATTCTGCTGGAAGATTGTTAGCAACAAATTATTTTATTGCTGAAGTATTTGATTTGTTTTTGTTTTTGTATTTATACTGTCTTTTTGTCTTTTATCATTTATTGTGCATGTAAATTTTTGTGTGACGAAGCTCGGTGATAAGACAACCTGTCTTCTTCTTGCTCCGGCCAGGATTTTTCTTTTATTGTAATTTCTTTTTTGTAATATTTATCAACGGCAAAATAAATAAAAAAAAAAAATAAAAAAAAATTTAAACAAGAAAAACATAAGCATGTACTAAATGTTTAGCAAAACTTTGCTCAAGTATAGAAATAACTTCAATAGCTCTGCTATAAATACTAAAAGTCAATCACTGTATTATTAGTAAGCATTAGCGTTTGGTGAACTACTAAAAACCGTCTTTGACCGTTGCATTAAAAAAAATCCGTTTAAATCCGTTCCGTTGAAAGTTAATACCGGTAATTTTCCGTTACTTTGAATTAGCTCAAAAAAATAACATTAATTAAATAAAAAAAATACCAACTTGACAATTAAAACTCATTTTTGAAATAAAATGAATTGTGATTACCTAAACTTATTAAAAGATCAAGTTTTAAGTCACTTTTTGATAAGTCTACCATATTTTCCGCAAAGAAAAAAAAAAATTTGTGTTTTTGTTAAATTTGTTAGTTTGTGTTTTTTTCATTTTATTGATTCAAACTTTTGAACAATAAAAATTTAAATTTTTTGAATTTAAATTGCAGAAAAATATTTAGCATTGCTAAAGCATTAAAATTTTTTACTATGTTTTGTTTTTATTCAAAAAGCAATTAAAACCACTGCTATTTTAGGACTTTAAACTAGGGTACTTACGCCAGTTACGAGCCACATTTTTACAAGAGTTCAGAGTTTTTTTTTTCTTTCAAAATCTTTTGTTTTTTAACTTTTCTATTTTCACTAGCTACCTTTGAAGCCTTATCTTCAAGCTTTGTATTCTAAGCCTCTTCTGAGGTCAGAACAAAAAACTTTAAATTAAAGTTTTTTGAGTGTTTTTTTGTTTGTTTAATTAGTGGAGAAGGTTATGTAAGAACATCTGAATATTTGTCTGATAGACAAGATGAATTAGCAAATGGAAATGGAAGATCTGTTAATGTTTTGCAAAAACTTTTTTTTATCATTTGAATCTAATGTTGACTCAATTACTTCTACTTCCTACTACTTCAAGACATATATCAGTATCAATATTCAAACCCAGAGTATTGTCTTGAACAGAAAAATCAATAAACTCATTGTCTTGTACCGGTTTGATTCTTGCATAGCTGTGTTCTGTAACAATATTTGAATATTGCACAGCATTTTCTTGAATTAAAAAATCAATAAACTCATTTTCTTCTACTGGTTTGGTAGAAGACAGCGAGTTAATTGCAAAGCTGTTTTCTGATAGATCGGAAATGGAAGGTTGTTTATTGTTAAAATGTTGAATACATTTTGACCTGGGACAGCATCTGAAATTTTACTATATAAAAATGTTTGGGATGTATGCCTCTATAGGAATAGCATCTGGATTAAAGGGATAAATTCCACAAGCTCTAAATCCTGGGCGTATAATTGTGTCAGTCATAGCATATTTCCACGCTTTTGAAAATAAACCGCAAAAGTTAGAATGCGAAACTACTACACCTAGGTAGTCATTCATCATTGTTTGGCATTCCTCAGAATAGGCAGTTTTCAGCGACTTAAAAACTGTTCTGTCACAAGGCTGCAACCTGGTGTGAGCTTGATAATTTCAATTTGGTTTACGATAGCCAGCTCAACCATTTCAACAAAATTGTGTAAGTCATGTCCATCTAGGATTAAAACATGTGGTCTTGCTGAGCCAATATTTGGAAGGAATGTTTTCTCAAACCATAACTCCGCAATACCTGGTTTTGTCCAACCCATTTCAGACACACTCTATGTTGCTCCTCTTGGAGCATTTTCGGTATCAAAACCATAAAGAGTTCGTACAGTTTTTCCTTTCCCTATTATATGAGGTGGTATAACTTGATCAGCTGCATTTATGCAACATATAACAGTAATTGTTTCCTTGTTGCCACTTGTTCGACTCTGAATATATTTTGAGCCTTTCCTGGCAACAACAAGTCTAGGTTTATGCTCTAGTTGAATCCCTGTTTCATCCATGTTCCAAACACATTCTGGTTTGTCCTGTAAATTCTTACTTTGTATCAGAACTTTAAAGAAGTAAAATATTTGGAAACCTTTATCCTTTCCATACACGTGTGTTGTATAGAAGTTGTAGGATCTGGACAACGAAGACTTACACAACCGTGTTTCTTTTTAAGTAGTTGCCACCACTTTTCACTAGGTCGACCATTTTTAAAACTTATGTTATGTTTTTTAGCAAGCTTAGCAGCATAAGTGATAAATGTTTTTTTACCAAAACCGATTCCCATTTGGGCACAATTGCCAGCATAATCAATTAATTTTTCTTTAAGGTCACCTAGCATTGGCTTTTTCCCTGGTTTCGCTCCTATTTTGGGCTTTCCAGAGATTATGGTTTGCAGAGTCGAACGCTGAACTTTATATGATACACTTGCTTTCCGTTGAGACATACCTGATTCAACTGCATGTACTGCTAGTTTCATGTTATTCTCAGTCCACAGCATGCGTTTTTTTATTATCCTTATACATACATTTATAAAATATTTTTAGGAAAATCATATATTTACTTTAATGGTGTATTTTTATTAAATCAATGTTATCAAAACATATTTAACTATAATTATAATTAACTAAAATTTTCTGAGTTCATTCTACTTTTAAAGTAACTTTAAAATTAGTAACTATAAAATGATTTTAAAAGTAACTTTAAAATGATTGAGCATTCTACTTTTAAAGTAACTTTAAAAGTAGAATTATTTAAAAGGATTAATCTAATTCAGTTAAAACGTTAGATGTGAAATATCAACTAAATACTTTTGTTTCAAAGTGTACATAAGATATTTATCTTTTTTTTCCTTCCTGAATGGACAGGCACAAATACTTGCAACGCACAAAAAAAAGACTATAAAGTATGAATTTAAGAGAACAAAGCGTAAAATTGTTACATTTTTTTTGTTTTTGGCATTTAATTTTAGCGACTAAAACCTTCTAGAACTTTCCTGAAATTGCGATATTTACAAAGTTTTAATGAAGTCATTGAGTTTAAATAATAATATAGGACAACTTGTGCCATTGATTTTTATGACAAAAGCTTTTCAAAATGGCCAGTAAATGGGTAATGGCCGTTAATTGGTGTATTTACCCGAGATAATTTCAATGAAAAATACTGGGCAATTTGAGCATGCTCATATTATACAAAAATGACATCTTTAAAAAAAGTTAAAACTAAATATTTCTATGCATTGTTTTTCAATCAAAAATGGATTGGATTTTTAGGTAACATGTTTTTCTTTATAAAAAAGTTTATTTCATTATTTTAGCACCAAAATTTCGCGCCACAGATTTATTCAGCGTGATGATATTATTTCAACAACGAAAAAAATTTAACAGCGTTTTAATTAGATGATAGCCAGTAATTACTGCATATAAATTTACGCTAATTGTACTGATTCCTGTTATCACCACATAAAGTTGATTCAAAAAATACAATGCAACTTTAACTTTACTGCTTACATCTAAGAAATCTTTAAGTATGCTCATATTACCAAGGTGCTCATATTACCCTTATCTACCCTAAAGATTAATATTTAATTTATTCATTATTGATTTAGATTGAATCTAATGAACTTGGATCATCTTTTCTTTAAAGCCTCTTTTTTTGTGTATGAGGCAACTCAATAACCTATTTTTCATTTTTATACTATTTATAACTGAATATACTATTCTCAACTGAATATTATGCATGTGATCTATTTAATGAAAAAGTATAACGTAAAAATATACTACGATTTATGATATTTAAAGTTAAACCAGTCAAAACTACAAAAATAAATTTGTTGACAACAAATATGTTTTTGTAGTTTAACGGGTGATGCGGAAGTTATCGGACAAAATAAAAACGTCAATAACTTATTTATAAATAAAAAAAAAACTACTATTATATTTTTTTAAAATAAAGCATTTATCTTTTAATAAAAATAGATTATTTTTTATATGAAAAAACACCACCATCTGCAATTGATCTCAATTTTGCTCTGACGCCTTTCATGTGCGACTGTAAAAAGTTTAAATCAATTTCTTGCAGTTTTAGTTTAATGCGATCAATCAAAACTTGCTCTGTTGAAGCTTGCCAATCTCCCTCGTGAACCTTCTGTGCCAAATGTCCCCAAAAATTTTCAATTGGTCGTGCTTGAGACACATTTGGGGGATTGGATTCTTTATCAACGTAATAGACATATTGGTCCATCCAATTTAGAGAATCTTTAGAATAATGAGAACTTGCTAAATCTGGCCAAAATAAATAGTTAAAGTCTCCATGATACTTGTGAATAAATGGAAGAAGTCGTTTTTCTAAACATTCATTAACATTGATTGATTAATTGATCGCTACAGCCTTGGAAGTGCGAAACAATGGCTCAGACATACCACGGTCAGATATGGCTATCCACATTAATAATTTTTTTGGAAATTTCTCTTTTCCTATAAAACGAACACTTTCTGGGCATGTCTTTTTGTTGTTTGTGTAGTATCCAGAATTTCCAGGCATGTTGTCCCCTGCAAAACAAAAGTATTTTTTGTCATCGATGACTAGAAGCGATTTTGTGTTATAAAGTTGGTTAACTAGTTTCCTGCTTCTTTTCTTTGCCTTTATTTGTTGTTCTATAGTGTATTTTGGAGTCTTTTCACGTTTTCTATACTTAATATTCATTTTTTTTTAACTGACGACCAATTATCGATTGATTTACACCGAATTTAATACCTATTTTTCTCTGACTGACCCCTTTTTGATTGTTGACAAGTCTCGTTAATTCGGCTTTCTTTTCTCTAGTCCAGGATGTCGGACGACCAGGGTGCTTTCTATCAGAAAACGATTGAACAGTTTTAAGTCTTTTTAGGTTATTATGTATTGTACTTCGAGCAAATCCTTCCTTTTCAAAATGATTTACGATTTTTTTATTTTTTATATTAGGTTTATTTACAAAAAACATTTTTAGTCGCTTTCGAAAAGATTCTCGTTCAGCTGCATTTAACCTCATTTTAAATAATTGTGTTTCAAATACTAAAGTTTATATTTTATAGAACGTTTATGCCTACGCATAAAACCACAAAAACTAATTATTATGCTCAAATAATGAAATTTGGATTTGTCCGATAACTTCCGCATCACTTGTTAATTATTGTATTTTTAGATTGTTAATAGCAAATATATCAAAAAATCGATTAAATTCTTTAAAGTTGTGTCCCTTGTCTTTTTTGGATTTTTGATTATTTTAAGTATTTTAAATTTTAAATATTGTTCAAAGATTTTGTCAGTACATAATCAAAAATTGGAAGTAAAAATAATGAAATAAATAAAACTAAATGCAATATCATCATAATCTATTAATAATTAGTAGAAAAAATATTAAAATAAATAAAACTAAACGCAATATCGAAATTCTTTTTAAAACTATATATATTTTCACAATATTTGTGCTTTCCGCGTTACTTGTTAGTTTATTGAAACAAGAAATCTTCGAACTATGTATCTATTTAGAAACAAAAAAAATTACAACCTGTTTTTGGTTTCGAGAAAACTAGACAAAAAAACAGTTAACAGGTTGCGGTTTTCACCGGTTGCTAAGCCCTTCTTCCAACGTCATTGCCGTGAGATTTATATTTTTGAAAGCAAACTAATTAATATTAAAAATTAAAACAAGTAGACGTAGTTGCAAAACTGATGTACGTATACGTATGAATACGTATGAATATACGATGTAAGAATACGTATATTCTTGAAAGCAAACAAAACAGTTCTGAAACACATGAACATAGTTGTTCATAGTAAAATAATAAACGTTTTCACTCTTCTTGAGTAATAACTTTTATTAACCCTTCGCAAGTTTGTATACTTTTCAGCACTTTTTGCAAATTGCATTGGCAACTACTCACCATCTTTAATAGTTGGTTTTTTACCCTTTTTATACAGATAATATTTATTTTTTATAATAAAAAAAAGGATTTTTTTGGAAATTGAAATAAAGTAACCAACCCAACTAATTTTATCACTCGGTGTAGTTAAGGCAATTTTTAAATTATTCAAATTCTTTTACTTGAAAATAGCATGGTTTTATCAGAGCATTATATTCAAACAAGAGCTTTAAATATTATAATTTTTTTTATTTTGCTTTAGTCATTTATAATGTTCAAAGAAACTTTTCTCTTTTTTATATAATTTTCAAAACTTTTTTACTACCCCTAATAGTGAATCTAAAGAACACCAAGTTTGAGTCTTTAGATCAATTTTGCTCAACAGCGTTAACTTGATTTTACTTAAAATCTCTCAAAAAAGTCACAAAAAATTGTAGTTCTGATCTGTTCTGGTTATTATATAAATATATCTGTCAAAATACAATATTTCTATCAATTTAAAAAAAAAATTTAAAAACTCCGACCAAGGAAGAGAAGTAAAATCATAACATATTATTAAACTATGATGTTCATTTTACCTAAACAATATACTTATTTTGAATTTTATACAAACACTTTATTTTATTTTATGGCAAAATTTAAAATTTTTTATCATTTTAATTTTTTTGTCTTTTCATAATTTACAGACCAGATTATTTAACAGAAATATGTCGTAGTCAACAAAATATCTCAAAACAATTTTTCGAAATATGAAATTATCTGTAAAAATCATTTTTAATCTCAAAAATGATTAGATAGAACTAAGATCAAAAAAATAAATTAAATCAATGAAAAAACAAAAGTTATCTCAAAAATCATATAAAAACAGAATATGTTATAATCTTGATTAACCCTCTAGTTTGATGTAGTATTGATTGAGATTTTTATGATAAAAATGCATTGTTTTCATTATTGTAATATGATTTAAAAAAGAGCAGTTTAAGTTGCTTTGGCAATAAGTGATACTGAAATAACCTGCTGCCGGGGGGTTCAGTGCATACAATGATTATCTAATGACTAGACAATGTAGCGACACTCCTATTGTCACAAAGGAGTGCCGCTACATTGACTGAGGATTTGGGCAGCAATCTTTTCTTTTATCATATTTTGATTTTTTTCAAACCAAATTTCGAGATTTCTACAATGATTTCGAGATAAATCCCTAATTTCAAGAAAGTTATCCAAGTCAGAGATTCGAGATCATTTTTACAATTTCAAGACTAGACATGCCACCCATTAGAGGTACTATCAGCAGCGAACCATTTATTAGCCATAAAAATTATCTATTATTAAAAAAAAGCCAGAATAAGTATTCAATGTTTAGTAATTTTAGTAGAGATTTCGGTTTAGCCAAACACTAAAATTTTTCTTAGTATCAGACATTTAAAATTTAGTCCATTAATTAAAATATTTCAAGGTTGTTTCATTCAACAGAATATGCATTTTTTAAAATATTTATTTATTCATGTTTTTTAATTAAATAGAATAGAAAGCCATGTATTTAAGTAGACCACAATGAGTTAATATATTATTGAAATAAATAATCCGAAACTAACTGATTAGAATCTAAAAATTTTAGAACTGATTTATATTTATTTAAAGTTTTTTTTTTTTTTAAATATTTACGTTTAAGATATACGTTTAGCATTCTAAAAATATATATGTAAATCATATTTGTATTTATTAGTTCTTTCCTTTCTTTTTCCACAACAATATTTCGTAATGATTTCATAATGAAATATTTCCTTTTCCGAAATGACCTTTCATAATGATTTTATAATGAAATATTGTTGTTTCCTTTTCTACAATGATCTTTTATAATGAAATATTGTTATTTACATCCTTTAAAAGAATCTAAATTAAATTTTTAAAGTCGTAAAGTAAATAAATAGTTTATATGCAACGAACTGTCTTTAAAAATTAAAAGAACAACATTTTCCCTTTATCCACTAACCAATCAAAGCAATAGAAATATCTTTTACAAACACATCCAAACAGATACAAACATCCGTTTATTTTTATGAAGTGAATTTTGATAAGAATAAAGAGGATCTAATTGATACTTTTTTGGCATTACCTCATACGATACTTGCATAATTTACATGGTATTGGATAAGTGAGTAATAAAGTTTAATTAATGGGTGTCTATTTACAAAATTTCACAATTTCTATAATATTGACTGAAAGATTTAAAGATTCTATCGTGCATTAGATAAAAGCGGCGAGGCAAGGAATATTGCTCTTGAAATATCTAAAGATTTTGATAAAGTTTAGCAAGCTGGTCTTCTCCATAAGCTTGCTTCATATGGTGTATCTGCGAAAGTTTTTGAGATGATCAAATTGTTTCTTTCTTTATTAAAACTTATTTATTAAACTCTTGAAGGCCAACTCTTGTTCAATTCCAGTAACCAGTGTTAGGTGCCCATTCAGATTGGTTCTGTTTTATTTCATATCTACATTAATGATCTTCCGGGTAACCTTACATCTAAGGTGTCTCTATTTGCTGACGACTCAACTATGCTCCTGTCTCGACAAAATTCTTATTTTTTCGATCCTTTAGGACAGGCAGCCAATCTTGAATCTGATCTCACTTCTCTAACAAATTGAGGCTTGAAGTGGCTTGTGAACTTTAATTCCAACCAAACCCAGTTTTTACTAAAAACAACTGTTGCAATAATGTCGACATTCTTATATTAGTAAATGGCAACCCTCTCGCTGAGTTCTTTTTCTATAAATACTATCATGGTTGCTGCTCAAAGGAGCTATCATCTCTAGTTCTATCAACTGAAACTCATTCTTCCTTGAATTCTTATTCAGCAAAGTCTCATTCTTTTACTGTACCTGTCCCTGCATGCTTTGAAAAGATTTATTTATCTAGTTTTTTTACCCAGACTTCAGCCCTTCGGAACTCTCTCCTATCTTCATGTTTTCCTGAATCACACAACCTTCAACTTTTCAAGAGTTCATTCTTAACCATTTCCTTGCTTTATAACTCTACTCTTTTTTTTTTCTAGTGACTCCTAACTTAATAGTGGGTGCTTGCAGCCTTGCTGGGAGCGAATCAGAATAAAAGAAAAAAAGTTTGTGTCCTTAGCAAGCATTATTGTCATTAAATTTGAGGCATTATAAAAGTTGTTAATACAAATAGGAAAAGGAAGTGATTCTAGTAAGAAGTGGTCCTAGTATAGAACCTTAGTTGTTTTTTAGTAATTTTAAAAAATTACCATTGATTTTATAATTTGTAAGTTTTAAAAAAAAAAATCTCATGATACACCCTATCAAAGACTTTTGATAGATAAATGAAAATACTACGAGTAAATTGTGATTTTTCAAATGAACCATCAATATTTCTAATCAGATAAAGTACTACATGTTCTGTGGAACTATTTTTTTTAATCTTTATTGACTTGTAGTTAGTATTTTATTTAGATAATCATAAATTCTAATATAAAGAATCCTTTAATAAAATTAAATATTGGTGTAACTTTGGTTATCATTAGTTGATCAGGAAATATTCCTTGTTTTATTGAACGACTAAAGACCTGGAAGAATGTAGTTTTTCTCGTTTTTTTCTCTCGTAAAAACTGATTATAATGTTACCATTTATTTCATCCAGCCTTCTTGCTTTATTAATTTTTTGCATTTTATAAGCATATTCAAACTCTTTAATGGAAAGTTCAACGATATTTAGTGTAGAGTTTACAAGAAGAATAAAATCAATCATTGAGTTTATAAAATTAGAGTATTTTTTGCTAAGTTTGGTTATAAAGAATATATAGTTACATTGAGTAAATAGTTACAAAGAAGTAATTTTATTTCATTTGCTAACTCATTAGTATTATATAAAAAATCAGCATTGTTTTTAATAACTCTTGGTAAGTTGCATGTTTTGATTTTACGATTGCCAGTAATTAATTTCATTTAAAATTTATAATATGCGTTTAGTATTATGTTTAGTGTTATGTTTAGTGTTATGTTTGGTGTTATGTTTAGTGTTTTAATTTGTGTTGTGTTTGGTGCTATGCTTAGTTTATGTTTGGTGTTATGTTTAGTGCTATGTTTAGTGTTATGTTTAGTGTTATGTTCAGTGTTATGTTTGGTGTTATGTTTGGTGTTATTTTTAAACCTTTTTAGTAAGTTTAAGTAGTATATTTTTAAGTTTTTTTGAATTTTAAAATGTTTTACGTCATTTTTATAAATTGCCTTATTTTTATCTATTTACATCAATAAGGTTTTCGTAAGGGTACGGTGAACAATATTTGATTGCAATGACCGAAAAATAAAAATAAACCTTAAATCATAACAGGTGCTTTATCGCTTTACTAACTGACCTCTCTAAATAATAACAAACAATATATAATAAACAAAAATCTATAATAAACAAAAGAATTATCCCTAAATATGATTTTAAAGACTTTCTAAAAAAATCCTAATGAAAGTTCTTTTTTCTTTGAGCCATTGACTGAAGTTACGTTATCGAGTCTCATTATGAAACTTCAAAACAAAAAAAGCCTGGGCCCAAACAGCCTTCCTACATTTATTCTTAAGCTTATTCCAAGTATAATCTTAAACCCACAAAAAATAGATACTGGGAATTTTATTAAGTATCTTGGTATCAAAACTGATTCTAATTTAAGTTTTGCATCCCATCTTCAAAACTTAGCACTAAAACTAAGCAGGTCTAACGGTATCTTGGCCAAAGTTCGACATTATCTTAACCTTGAAACGCTTCTTAACATATATCATGTGGTTTTTGAGTCTCATCTTAGATATGCTTGTCAAATATGGCGACAAACCCAATCTCTAACACTTAAAAGATTATCTCACCTCCAAAATAAAGCCCTAAAAATAATCTATTTTCAGCATTTTAACTCTGACCGAAATATCCTCTACTAAATATCAAAGATACTTAAGTTAAAAGACCTTATTCAACACTCCGACTTTTTATTTGTTTGGGAACAGCAACATAAAACCTCCTCCATTTTTCAACAGCATCATAAAACCACCTCCATTTACTAATTTTTTTACTTATAAAAAAAATACTCGTTACCAACTTAGATCAGCTAAAAGCTTCAAATTATCTATACCTAAACATAGAATTGTTTGTTATGGACATGAATCGATTAAATATCAAAGCATATGCACATAGAATAGTCTCCCTTCACAGTTTAAATCTCACCCTACATTGTCCAAATTCAAAAACAGTCTATTTAACTTTTTATTAAACAAGTATTCTTCCTAATTTCTATGCTACTCTACTGCTAACTATCTACAATCCATCTTAACCTTATTCATTTCAATGCTGGTCTATAACTACTAATACTTGATCTTTTCTAAAATTTATTACTACTAATGCTTGCTCTTTCTCAAATTAATATCGCTATTCTATTTCCAAGTATCACTATTATAAATATTGCTATTTTTTATTAGTGTTATTGTTATTGTTGTTGCTATTGTGTTTTAACTTTTAACCATTAACTTTGCAATTGTAATTTTTTGCAATTGCAAAAAATTTTCATTTAAGTATTGTACTGTTTTACGTTTTTTTTTGTTTGTTTTTTTTGTTTGTTTTTTTTTTTGTTTGTTTTTTGTTTTTTTGGTTTGGTATTTTAGTTTCTTATTATGGTGTTTACTTAAAATTAGTACTTGTACTATTAGTAAATATTCCATGAAATGTAAAATCAGAATACATTTGACTTGATTGATTTGATTTGATTTGAAAGTCTTTGATTGCATATCCCACTTGTTATTAATAGCCAAACTAGATGCATATGGTTTTAGCCCAAACAGTATAATATTTATGTCTTTCTACCTAATAAATAAAAAACAATGAGTAAGAATAAAGGATGAATTTAGTTGTTACACTGAAATGTTATATGGAGTTCCGCTTGATTCTCGACCACAGTTATTTAACATTTAATATGTGATCTTTTCCTTCCCGACGTTGACGTTGCTGGATATGCAAATGACAACACTTGATACTGTACAATTAAAGACGTTACATATGTAACTACCAACCTCCAAAAAGCCGCAAATTAATTGTTAATATGGTTTGAAACAATGGAATGGAAGCAAACTCTGAAAAATATCACCTTATCATCAGCAAAAAAAGTCAACTAGAAGTTACTATTTCTAATTTAACAATTAAAACATCCGAAAATGTTAAATCACTAAGAATAAAACTCAACAACAAACTTTCCTTCGAAGAGCATGTTAACTCTTTATGAAACATGCTGGCAGAAAAGTATACGCACTTTCATTAATCGCATCGTATATGTCTTACAATCAACTCAAACTGATACTCTTTGCATTTATAACTTCAAACTTCTCATACTGCCTACTTATATGGATATTTTAGAGTAAGTAACTAAATAAGCGAATCTCCATTTGAAATTCCCTTACCAAACAGCGGTACCTTAAATATTCACCAAAAAAAAACTTGAATTGTTTAGTTACTGAGATTTTTAAAGTAAAATTACATATCAATGAATGAGGTTTTTAAGTTTCTTAAACCAAATCTAAAATATGAAACTCCACTAATATTTGTACAAAAAAGTTAGGGTTGAAATCTCTATCGTACTTATGACATAAAATTTGGAAACTAGTTCCGAATGATTATAAAACATCTTCATCTTTAAAGAAATTCAAATTGAAAATCAAAAACTGGATTCCAAAGCAATGCTCATGCAAACTATGCATGGTTTTTATTTATGATGTTACTAAAGTAAAATAAAAAATTTATAAATTTGTTAATATTTGCCACTTTAGTTGGCTGCTTGTTTATTTACGTACTTATCGTTTATTTTACGATTTATTTTTAAAACAATACATATTGTTGAAGTATAAGTGTCTTTTGACTTAAATTAGCCGATTATAAAGCTACCTCTATCACAACCATATGTGTCAACTATAAGTTATAAATAAATAAATTGTGTGAATTCTTTATTCAACCTTAAAATCTTGGCGTTTTATTATAGTATTTTTTAGTCTTCTATTAGTGTAACCAGTCTTTTTTTTGGCAAAGGTACATGAAAGCCTCGTGTAATATATGTGGAATTATCAATCTATTTATTACTAATTTTCTGCCTTTATGGGATAATTTATATTTTACCCAGTTATTTAGAATCTTTTCCATTTTAATAAATTTTTTTTTGCAATGACTTATGTAACAGAAATATCCTTTGTTGAAAAAAAGTATGCCTAAGCTTTCTCAAAAGAACTTTCGTGCAAGTTTAAGTTATCTTTATCTTTTAATCTATTTCTGCGAAGCCATATTCCCTGAAACTTGGCTATATTAATTTTTGTGCCAGTAGCTTTTTAATTTAGCTTGAGCGCTTCGCTAATGTTTTTGAAGGAGTTGTCTCTGATTAAATAAAAATTGGTATCATCGGCATATTGCTGTATTTTTGTTTCTTTTCCTCCTATTAAAATCCTTTTTATATCTTGGTTTTATCTTATATATTGTTATTTATATCTCAGTTTTATCTTGGTTAAGTCTGTATGGCGTATAATATCATCGGTCAAGCGTAACTTTGCCTAACACCCCTTGAAGTATTTATTTTATCCGAGAAAAAGCCGTTAGGTTTAGTTTTTGTGTTTGCATTTTTGTAAATTATTTTGATATATGACACAAAACTTCTCCAAAACCAAACTGTTCAAGGTTCTTGAATATAAAATTTCATAATTATATGTAAAGTATACATGCATCCAGTTTTTTTGTTAACTAAAGTATATTTTTTTGTTAGCTCAAGTTTTATTAGCTAAAGACTCTAGTATAACTGTTTTTGAAACAAGCCGTTTGATTATTACTTATTATATTAGGTAGAACTTTTATGAATCTATTGGTTTATGTTTTTGTTAGAGTTTTAGAGTCCACATTTGTGAAATACAGATCTCTAGTTGCTTATTTCCTTCTTGCCACCTTTTAATATATTCAAATTATGATGGCCTCCATTTAAGACAGTGTCATTTTACCGTCAGTTAAAAATTTTTTTGTATAAAATTTTGAATTCTAACAAAATTATTATTATTATATTTTAGTTATTATTTTATTATCATATTTTACAAATTATCTTAATATTATATTTTATTATTTTAAATTATATTGTATGCCTATTTTTTTTTGTAGGACTAATTTCATATGTATAATAATGAATAATAAAAAAATCTTCAACAATTTTCTCCAAGTAATCTTCGTTTGATATTTGCTCAGCTGCATCTAAATCTTTTTCTACTTCACGGCGGTCATATTGGCTTTTATAACTCTCAAAAGCTATTCAAAACTTGTTCCAAAGCGTCCCCAAATAAGTCTTTTTTTGAAAAATAGCCAAATATAAACTTTAACGTTAAATTAGGGTTATAAATACAATATTTTTTGAATCAAAAAACAAAGTTTAAACATTTTTCATTCGTTTTTTTAATATAATTTGCTCGTTAAAAGTTATAAAGAAATTGAAATTCACTTAATTTAAAAAACTGATATTTTTCTTGAAGTAATCAGCTCAATAGCTTGATAGACAACTTGATGGCTAATCTAAGTATCAATATAGTTACTTAAAAAGACAGCTTTCAAGTGGATCTCAAATCCTAGTTTACAACTCAATGTCTAAATTAGGTAATAATAGGCAAAATTTTCTTTATTCCGCCTCCATTGGCTTCCGCCTATCTATTGGTGGCCGCAATCAGAGTTTTTTTTTGGAGGCAAAATGTTTTGGAGGCCAACGCCAATAGAGAAGTGGAAGCCAATGGTAGCCGCCTTTAGAAAAAATTTTAGAGGCAAAACCATGTGGAGGCCGCCTCCAATAGTTTCTGCCTTCCAGCTGGCTGCGGCCGCCAAATTAGAGGCGGAAATATTTACTTCTCGCCGGCGGATGTAATGAAAAATAATTGTATGTTTGTTTTTAAGTTAACGAGCAATTAAAATATTAACTGAGAACAAATGTTAAATATTTGACATCAAAGTTTTGTTTTATATGGTTCATTGACTATTTAAAAATTTTTTCGAGAAAAAGTTTGTAATTATGTCAGAACCGTTGTTTTTCTAGGACTATCGAATAAATTTTTAACTTTTAAACGTTTTAAACTTTTAATCGCTTAAAACTTTAAAATGTGTAAAAGTAGATCAATCTGTATTTTTAAACGTTTTAAAAGTATAGAGTAAAATATAAATAATATTTATAAAAGTATTTATATTTAAAGTTTGTAAATTTTGTTGTTGTTATTTGGCAAAACTATTAGCGTCATACGGCGTGGTCGCAAATTTTAATAAACATTCGCAGATATTTTTTCGATAGCTTGTACAATATCCAATTATTGAAAATAAGTATTTAACGTTATGGCAAATGATAAAATAGAAAAAAATTTTAGCAGTCGACTTGTGCTAAAAAACTTAGACGAAAATCAGCAATTTAATTAATTATTATAACTTTTTTTTTTGTCAAAAAGATTTATTCGTCAAACCATAGAAGCAAAATTTCCAACTTTTAACTTTCGTTTTGAATAATAAAATTACTATTTTATTCTACTTAATTTATTAGTTTAAAAAAAAAAATTAGGATTTTTTTAAATATACAAAATATTTGCAAATAACCATATAAAATGAAACTTGATGTCAAATATTTAACATTTGTTTCTGGTTAATATTTAATTGATTTAATGCAAACGAGCAATTATTTTTCATTACAATCGCCAGCGGGAAGCAAATATTTCCACCTCCAATATGGCGGCCGTAACCAGCTGGGAGGCAGAAGCTATTGGAGGCGGCCTCGAAATGATACTGTTTCCACAATTTTTTCTGGATGCGGCCACTGATGGCTTCCGCCTCCTTAATGGCCGCTAAAAATTGAATGGTAGGCCGCCGCTAACAGCTTCCGCCTCCCTAAAAAGTTGGCCTTTCGGGAGAAAGTTACTTAGCCGCCAGGCGGCATTATCAACTCTGATATGTGATTTTTAATAATATCGTTTAGTCTTAATACAAAGATTATGAAAAGCAATACGAAAAATGTTTTTCACTGACAAAATAAATTTACACTAAAAAAAGCAATTAATTTTTAAACTAACTCACTATTCAAACTCATTAAAAAAAATTCGCTCGTCAATCGTGAATAACAAAAGTTTTGAAAAATATATTTGCATATATTTATTTATATAACTTTTAACAAAACGTTATAACGAAGTTTTTTATTTTTCGTCATCATCATCATCGTTAGTGACACTATCTGTTCCTACTTCTTCATAATCTTTCTCTAATGCAGCCATATCTTCTCTTGCCTCCGAAAACTCTCCTTCTTCCATTCCTTCTCCAACATACCAATGAACAAAAGCACGTTTTGCAAACATAAGATCAAATTTACGATCGAGACGCTTCCAAGCCTCGCCTATTGCAGTAGTGTTACTAAGCATGCAGACTGCTCTGCTAACTTTAGCCAAATCTCCACCTGGTACAACTGAAGGCGGTTGATAGTTTATACCAATCTTAAATCCTGTTGGACACCAATCAACAAATTGGATAGAGCGCTTAGTCTTAATTGCAGCAATAGCTACATTAACATCTTTTGGAACAACGTCTCCACGATAAAGCAAACAGCATGACATGTATTTGCCGTGACGCGGATCACACTTTACCATTTGATTCTGAGGTTCAAAACAAGCATTTGTTATATCTTGAACACTTACTTGTTCATGATGCGCTTTTTCAGCAGACATAATAGGTGCATATGTAGCCATAGGAAAATGAATTCTGGGATATGGTACAAGATTAGTTTGAAATTCAGTCAAATCTACATTTAACGACCCATCAAAACGAAGTGAGGCGGTAATGCTGGAAACAATTTGACTAATTAATCTGTTTAAATTGGTGTATGTTGGACGCGAAATATCCAAATTTCTTTTACATATGTCGTAAATAGCTTCGTTATCAACCATGAAGGCGCAATCAGAATGTTCTAACGTTGTGTGTGTAGTTAAAACAGAATTGTATGGCTCAACAACGGCAGTTGATACCTGAGGAGCAGGATAAACTGCAAACTCTAGTTTTGATTTTTTTCCATAATCAACGGATAATCGTTCCATCAAAAGAGAAGAAAAACCTGATCCTGTACCACCACCAAATGAATGAAAAATTAAAAATCCTTGAAGCCCTGTGCATGCCTCTGACAATTTTCGAATACGATCCAGTGTTTGGTCAATATACGTTTTCCCCACAGTATAATGACCTCTTGCATAGTTGTTTGCAGCATCCTCTTTACCAGAGATCAATTGCTCTGGATGGTACAGCGATCTATATGTTCCTGTCCTTACTTCATCTAAAAAAAACCTAAGGATTAATAAAAGAAACAATAAATGTTAAGTAGACAAAGAGGCATCCATAAAGTACGTACGCAGTAAAACCACTAATTAAGGACCCCTCCCTTTTATGCACTTGTATGTGTTCAGCGATTCATCTTACGTAGGTATCATTTATCAGAACATCATCCCCCTACTTTTCCCAACCTAAAGTTTTTCAAAACATTAAATTCAAAAATACTTTTAATGGTTCAGTATTTCTCTGTTACATAAAATAATATTGCTTTTGTTAAAAAAACAAAAAGAAACCATGTTTTAGGAGAGAAAACGAGAGATAGTCAAACTGAGTAAGTACTCGCTTTCTTTAACACACAATTTTCCTCCCCCTTATACGTACGTTTTTGGGAAACCCCTTCCCTCCCCCGCTTCTATATCTGCGTAAGTACTTTATCGAAGAACCCTAAGATAATAGTAGTAATAACAACAAAACTAAAAATAAAATTAACAATGATAATATTGACAATAGTAAGAAACTAATATGAATAATAGTAAAATACCGATAACACGGTTATAATACCGGTTAAACTAATATCAATAATAGTAAAATACCGATAACACTTGGTTCAAGATCAATAAAAATTGCTCGTGGAACATGCTTTCCAGAATCAGTTTCGCTGAAAAATGTGTTAAATGAGTCATCGCAACGCCCAACAGTACTATCTGATGGCATTTGGCCATCAGGTTGAATTCCATGCTCTAAGCAATAGAGCTCCCAACAAGAGTTTCCGATTTGCACTCCAGCTTGCCCAACATGTACAGATATGCACTCACGCTAGAATACAGTATACATTAAAAAGTAAACACGAAGCCACTTTTGAAAAAGTACACAATTACTATTAACTCTCCCCAGACTCTTTACAAAGGTTAAGTAAAACCAATTTTTTTAGGGATTGCGGCAGCTTTATTTGATATTTGAGATGAGTAACTTTCAGGCGTAAAGAAAACTTCAAAGCTGAATATGTTTACATGAAAAGATAATGCTTTACAACAAATTATAATGATAGGAGTCTGGAAACAAGAAATTTCATAAAACCTGTGCCCCTCCAACCCTTAATGGCATAGTTTTCTCAAACATCAGACAAAACTGCCGCGATACCTGTATTTTTAAATATAGTTTAATTACAGTTTAGAGTTGTTGTGAGTTTAGCATTATTATAATATTTATAAGGTTGTTGATGTGAAAATAAATGTTAATTTAGTTTTCTTTCTTATAAAATACTACAAATATTATTTAGACTGAAGTTTTCACTTTTAAGAAATAGTATAATTAATAAAAATTAATATTATTCAGTCAACGTTAAATCTAGTTATTTAGAGTCATCATATATATATATATATATATATATATATATATATATATATATATATATATATATATATATATATATATATATATATATATATATATATATATATATATATATATATATATTATATATATATATTTATATATATGTATATATATATATATAAGTACTTACCATTTTAAACTTTTTTTTCAGCTCACACTTATATGCGCAACGTATAACTAAGTATCGCTGAAAACTATTTTATCCAACTGCTTTTATAATCAACGGATAAAATACAATTGTCACGGTTCACAAAACAACTGAGACAAGAAATATTAACAAAGATTACAATCTCTGTTTCGTGCATATATAAAGTATAATTGCTAGCAATATCTCAAAACTTATATATTGTATTTAAAACTTTAAATTCATTCAATGGAATAAAACAAACAAAACAAAACAAAATAAAACAAAGCAAAAGAAATTGAGTTTTTCGATCTTGTTTTAGTTTCAAAAAAAAAACTTGTTTTGGATAAAAAAAAAAATGGAATCAAAAAATATTTTAATCAAAAATTTTCTTTTAGTTTCTGAGTTAGCTTGTAAATTTATTAACTCCGTAGAAGTGTTTTAAACCTCCCAGGAAGTTTATTTTTAAAAGTTATTGATGTTTAAAATATATGTTACTTCAATATCTTTATTATTTATAGGTAAGAAATATAGTACAACTTATTTTCGGAAAAGTAATTTTGGCAATATTAAACAACTTTCCTTTTGAAATTAGTATGACGGTATTAATTAAAAGCATTTACAACCTTTTCCGGTTTTAAAAGCACACGACCTCCTGACTAAAAGGTTTAGTATAGCTTTATTTTATTCTAAATGATTTTTCTTCTTTTTTAAACCTTTTTTAGTGTTTTACATTGCTGATGCCACGTTAGAAAATTCGTTTTATCACGAATTTGAAAACTTCATAATATAGTTTACTTATAGTACTTAATAAAATAGTTTTAACATGTTAAATTTATAAATAGTTTTAATTGTATACAACAACCTGAGTAAAATATTTATTTAGAATAAAAAAACAACTATTCAAAAATCGTTAAGAGGTGTTTTTAATAAAAACTACCCGTTTAAAAGTATATACTTTTGAACGAATAGATATACTTTTAAAAGTATAGCCATACTTTTAAACAAGTTGTTTTTGTTAAAAATACTTCTTAACAATTTTAGAGTTTTTTATTGTGGAATAATATACTTAATTTAGTTAAGTTGTATTAAAACTTTATTATTTCCGTTACTATCTTAGGTAACATTAAAAAGGAAAAATTAAACAAGACAAATTATAGGGAAATTTTTAGTTGAATATATTCATATTTATATATATATTCATATATCTGAGAAATTCATGTCGATCCCTCAAGCTTAGTAGTAGCTTCACAAATAACTGTTTTTATTGTAATATGTTTTTGGTAAACGTAATATCAAACGACAATAAAACAATATTGCGAGGTTGCTATGCTAATACAAAAAAACTTGCGTTAATACAAAACAACATCGCCATATTGCTTTTTTGTTGGTTTATACATTTTTAAATATTTATTTGTATTTTTACTTTGTAATAATATATGCTGAGGGTCATTAATAAAAAATAAAATAAAAAATGTATAAAACGCGTTTAAGTAAAATTACTTCTACTATCAGCATACAGCTCAAGTATTTTTATTAGAGTAAAGTTTCAGTAAAGTATTATACTTTTATTATGAAGCGTACTTAAGTAAACCAACCAATTAGAAAAAAGGAGTTTAAGTAAACCAACCAATTACAAGAAAATAATAAATCCATATAATAATTAAAATAACTTAATAACTTTTTACTTCTAACTTAAATAGGTTAAATTTTTTTTCTAATTTAATTTTTGTCTTAGTTGCCCCAAGAAGACCTTACGGTCCTGTCTCAAAGCACCGCGGAAGAGCATTTAAATAGAAAGTTGACGCCTCCTTTCTTACCAATGACACTAAATATGTTCAAGCTCGCTTGAGCCCTGGATTTTTTGATTATAAAGCAAGCGCTCCAATCATTGCATCTCGACCGCACAATAGGCCACGATACTATGATTTGACATCAATAGACTTGGTGAATAAAAAAAAGCAGTTGCGTTTACTCAGCGTTTTTGGAGTCATTGCA
Organism: Hydra vulgaris; assembly: GCF_038396675.1. Classification (NCBI taxonomy): domain Eukaryota; kingdom Metazoa; phylum Cnidaria; class Hydrozoa; order Anthoathecata; family Hydridae; genus Hydra; species Hydra vulgaris. The sequence goes on along the minus strand of NC_088930.1, from coordinate 10,102,547 downwards.
CAGCTTTTCATGAATAAAAAACTTGAGCAAAATTGCTCAAATTCACGTAAAGCTGAGTAATTTACTCGGAAAACGCTGAGTGATTGTTCTGCTTTACTTGAATGAAAATTTAAGCAAAATTGATCAAGTTCACGTAAAGCTGAGCAATTACTTCAAAAACGTAAGTAAAAGCAGTTGCTTTTTTTTATTCACCCAGCATAATGATAATGAAGAAAATACAAATGTTGGTTGATTTTTTTTTTTTTTAAGCTTATTTAGGTTCATTCCAGTAATTCTTAAGGAAGTGGTCGGCAAACTTTTTAGCAATAGAGCCAAATGTGAGCATTACAACAATTTAAAAAAAAAGAAGAGCCAAATATGATTGTTAAGTAAACTTTTATGACACACTTTTATTACATAAATTTCATACCTAAAAATATATTTATTATTGCGAACAATGTGCTTGCATTTTCTTGGAAAGTTTGAGTAAGTTAGGTTTGTATGTTGTTGTTTTGAATTTTAGACATAATTCCAGGTTCTCATCGGTAAGACGATTTACTCTTGATAATGTTCATGCTTGAAAAAGATTGTTCGCATATATATGTAGAACCAAAAAGGGAAAAAACAGCAAACGCGAGCTTTTTCACCTGATTGTAAGAGTCAGGATTACTCTTCCAAACGTTGAAAATGATCATGTCTTCCTTCTCCAGGTCATTCAAAGCAGACCACTTGTGTTGTGAACTAAAATCACATTCTTTCTTCTCCAATATTTCCAATTCAACACAAAGACGTTCGAATTTAGAGCACCATATCTCCTTGTTTTTTAAATCAGCAATTGTATTTCAAAGCTACCAATTTCAATTTCAAAAGGAGTAAATTTCATTTCCTTGTAGTTTACGATTAAGCAGATTTAGATAAGGCGTAACGTCTACCATGAAATAAAAGTTTTGGATCCACTGTTTGTCTGTTAGTTCTGGATAGTGAACGGCCTTCTCAAGGAGAAATACTTTAATTTTCAGAAAAAGGGACGCGAAACGTTTTAAAACGTTCCCTCTTGATAACCAACGAATCTTGCTATGAAGCAGAAGATCGGCGTATTCACTTTCATTTTAATTCCAATTCCATTTCAAATAAAAGTTCTTTGAATTAACAATTTGATTACAATTATCAACTTCATTTTAGCGCTTTGGCTAAAATGAAGTTGATAATTGTAATCTCTAATTCCATAACTTTTAATTTCATCCGGAAATGTTTGTGCACAAAGCGCTTCTTGGTGAATGATACAATGGTAAACAAGTATCTCGTGATTTATTTTTTCTTTTAAAATAGCAACAAACTCTTTTCTTACGCCGGTCATACTTTTGGCTCCATTTGTCAAAATCGACACAATTTTATCGAGGGGAATATGATGTTTATCCATACATTTAATTACAGCATTTGCGATGTCTTCTCCACGTGTCTGACCCTTGAGTGGCAATAATCCTAAAAGTTCCTCTTTAGGGCCTGAATAAGACATAAATCTTACAAAAAGTGAAACTTGCGCTGTATCATTAATGTCACAAGACTCGTCAACTGCTATTGGCAAAGCCGAAATCAATTTCGGATCTTTGATATGCTGGGTGGTTATACTCGAACACATTTTAATTGTTCTATCTTTGATGCTTTTAGCAGGCAATAGTACCTCTTTAATTCTTTTCAGAATATCTGTTTTGTTCTTAAAATCTCGAAATAGATCTTCAGATGCATTAATAAAACAATTTTTTATATATTCGCCGTCTGTATACGGTTTCCCTTTCTTAGCAATCTCATGGCTAAAAACAAAACTTACCATACTAATATTGTTGGAAAATTGTATCCAGTTATTAAACATAGAAGTTGACAACTTTTGACTCGTTGGAAGTTCCTCAATTGCTTTCTTCCTTGCATCACCGGTAGGATATTTAGTGCTGATTGACACGTGCTTTCTTATAGTGTGTCTCTCTGAATTTGAGTTCTTGTTATGCGCGAATTTCTCATTACAAATAAGTCATGTCGGAAGTCCATTAAAGTTTTGAATAAACGCAAAATTCTCGGTCCACTCAACTTTAAAGTCGCGGTTTTCATCATCTGTTTTTTTGCTTTATTTTGGAAGCCATGTTAATTGGGGTGCCTATCAAAATAATATTATTTTGTTTACAAAATAATATTGCTTAAAACCTCACAGTTGTTTACAACAGAAAAACTGTAAAAATGCACCTTCAAGAAGAAAATACATTGAAATCGTAACGTGTTGTTTGACAATACGTGACAATGGTTATAGAAAAAATGTTTAAAATATATTTGCGGGTAAATACCTGAATAAGCGTATTCTACGTAAGACGGACTGTTCATAATTTAAAAAAATATATATAACAGAAGGTTGTATTCAAAGTTCACATAAGAAAAGGACAAAAGTTGGTCAGTTTAAACAGAAGACATGGAGTTTATTGAGTTACATCGAAGAACATCGCAGCTTCATTGTTGAAGCGCGATATTTTAATGTATTCTACAGTTACATATTTCAATGGAATTTCCCCCCATTTCTAGTAATATTTATTATAATAAATTTAGTAATTGCAAATCCAGTAATAAAGATTTTGAATTCTAACCATTTTTAACTTTTTTTATAAAATCATAGGATTACTGTTACCATGCTTACTTTTAACATTCATCACGCATAAAATGAAAAATGTACATAAAATCAGCGAGCTATTAGTTCAATTTTCTACAAATCAATATTATATGAAAAGATTATTGTCAATAAAGCTTTAATTATTTGTGATAACCATTTCAGAAAAATATTGTCTAATAAGTGACAAATGTTTTGACATAGTTAGATTGAAAAATACAATAACTTTTTAATAAGAAAGGACAATGTCAGACACAGTAAACACGACAAAGCTGTTCACACTGCAACTACTGGTCTGTTTGAGGTACCTTTATATGACACAGGAGTACGCCGAAAACATACGATTAATTTCAGCCGGTAGCTCGTACATGGTTTGTGTTTACGTTTACGAAAACTACTAAAATTAAACTCGATGTTCGTTAGGTATTTTTACAAAATATAATGTCCTCGATTTATAGAAGAATTTTAGTTCATCGAAATAAGATGTAATTTTTTTCTTACCAAGTTTTTTTTCAACGAAAATACTATTACACTTTTCGTGGACATTTGTGCCGGAGCCGCACTTAAGTAGCCAAAGAGCCGCACTTTGCCGACCACTGCCTTAAGGTCTTATCACAAAGCACCGCGGGAGAGCATTTAACTAGAGGTTCACGCCTCCTTCCTTACTAATGTCGCTTATTGGGCTAGAGCCAGCGTCGAACCTCGGACTTCTGGGTTCTGAGCCAGAACTCTAACCACTGCACCACGGCTGCTTACTGATCTAAAATTAGACATGGGGAAAATATATAATATTAATTTACATATGTATGTGTAAATGTGTTAGATTTATTTCCTTTTTCCTATTTATTATTTACTATATGCAAAATAATTTGAAATAACAAACAATAATTCGAAACATATCAAGTAACTTTTATGGCTTGACCTATATTTAAAGGTTCTGTATTTCGAAATCTTGAATGTTGTTGCCTTGTTAAATGACTTAAGCTTTTCCTAAAACATTGCTGCCGTTAGTTTTTAAAATCAAGTATGTTATTTAAAGTAATAGATTTAACTTTAAAATATTTACTGCCAAAATAAGACTATTATAATTATTTGGAACGTAAATTCTGTCCTTTCTCCTAATGAGTCTTTAAGCGATTCAGAAAATTCTGTCGCAATGTTAAAAAAAAAATGGCCGCGCACAGGAAAAGAATTTCATTACAACAAGAACGAGAAAGAATTTTATAAGAGAGTTATTTCCATTTTGTTTCCAACAAGCATCGCCAAAAACGTGTATTTCTTTGAAAAATGAATCCATGTTTTTTAACGTTTTCCACAATTAAACTGCATATTTAATCCGGGCCTTTTAAGCTTACTTTTAAATCTTAAACACAAAACACAAACCGCCATAACTTACTTAAATAAAACATCTCTTGACCTCGGAATGAACAGTTTTGCATAAAATCAAATACAATGGCATCCACATCTTCTCTATCGTGACACATTGCCAAATTTTTCTTTCTGTTTTTTGTAAAACCTTTTAGCACGTTTAAGATGTATTACTTTTTCCGCAACTGCGACTCTTTTTTGGATTCTCATTGATAATGATGGAACTTTTATTTTTGCTTTGAGTTCTTCGCAAATTGAGCAGACATCTACATGTGGCCGACCGAATCTTTAGCCATGATTATCATTAAAATATTTTTTATAATAGTCGTATTTTACGGATTCCTGCAAAAGTTATCGTATCTCTGGATGGGGTTATTGTAGAGTTCTTTAGACAGCGTAATAAATTCATGACATCTGTATTCAGGCGTTCATCGACTCTAATTCTCATATTATCCATTAATTTTTTGCTAATTTAACTGTTAACTAAAGAAAGTTTCTCAAACATAAATTCTATCTGCCTTAAATTCTAATAAAGTTTCTCTAATTGCCGACTCTGTCTTTATCAATGGCTCAAGCATTATTGGTATTGTGTTCCAACGAGTTTTTACATCAAGATGAAGTTCAATTTCGTTTCCAAGTAGAGCTTTGACTTTGAAAAACTTGATTTCGAACACTTGACAGTTTGATGTATGCTATCAGTTAGCGTGAGTTCTTAAGTAAATTATTGTAGGCAATATATTCTTCGCAATCATCATTTATAAATTTAAAATCGGTGCCTTCTTCAAAAGAATCATTTTCATTGTTATTTTCATCACAGGGGTCGCTTAAATCTTCAATATCATGTTTTTTCGTATAAAGAGTGTAAAATACTCCAAGATGTATACCATGATTAAGACAAATTGACTAATAACATCTAAACTTTGAATATACTTCTTGTTTACAGATGCTCCATCCTAAGTAGATGCAACCAAATCTTTTTCCATTGATATTCCAAACACATTTAGATGTTGTTTCATTATTTCAACCATATCAAGCGCACTACATGAACCCAAAATTCGAATTAACCCTTTTTTACACGTAATATTGTCAATTTTATCATGAATATTAACTCCAAAATATCTTCGTCCTCTTAAAGTAGTAACCTCATCGACAGTCATGCTAAACTTCACTTTTAATTACTTTTAATTTTATGGTGTCAATCTTTTTTTTTTGTTTTTCATCAAAATCTTTGTGCAAAAGTTTCATAACATCACTTTCGTTAGCGGGGAGTTTAAATCCATTTCGAACTATTGACTTGACGAATGTATTTATTTCTGGTTTTAGCTCGAACTGAAATGCCATCCGTAGCCAAATCAGAAACAATATTTTGAAGCTTCTTTTGCGCAATGAAGTCGCCAACAGTTTTTTGTTTCTTCTTGCTTGCTCTCTCATTTGTTAGTATGATTGATTCTGTTGCCTTAACTAAACAAAGTCTGTGACTTTTTAAGTGATTTTTTAAGGTAGAATTTCCTGAGCATTTTATTATTTTGTTACAACGCTGAAACTGTCCTTCCAACTTTTTTGTAATTAGATTTTTTCGTTTTGTTGCGTATATCAAGACTGATATTGCTAATAATATGAATAGAAAGTAAGAGTATGAAGCAGTCATTTTACCCACCGTTAAAAACTAATTCATAACTAGTAACTATGCAATTATTTTTAAGTCAATATAAATAAAAAACTGGTGCTAGAGGCCTTAATTATAACTCTAAAGAAACTCTTAAAAAATTTTTGAGAAACTTTTAGTACCAGATTAGTAAAAAAGAACAATTAAAATAGAAAACTCCTTAGTTTTTTTAAATAGGAGTGCTTATTTTTTTTTTTATAAAAAATGATAACTACTGAATTAAAGTATTTATTAAAGTTACTTACTATCCTATATTTTAAACTATTTATTAAATTGTTATTAAAAAATAAATCAAATTAAATTACCATTTAAATTGCTTTTATAAACGTGTTGTTATATTGTTAATAAAGAAACTTTTCTATTAGCAATTGTTAAATTAAAAAAAAAAAATAATTAAACTTTTATCTGAAAGCGTTCGAATAAAAAAATTCGAACATTTTCAGGTTTAAATGAAACTTTATGCAGTTAAAACTCATTATAATATTTAAATAGAGTTTAATCATTATGCGAATACATAAAAAAAGTTCCAGTTTCTGATTTTTGTCGCTTTAATTTCAATAAAAAAACAGTAAAAAGTCATTTAAAAAACAGCTGTTTGCTGTTTTTGCTTTTTCGTAAAAAAACAGCTGTTTTACTATTACTGCTAAACAGTGTTCAGAAACCCTATTAAAAATATATTAAATATCTTAATGCTCATCACACTAGATGGCTTGGCTCTAGTGTCAGTGACTCTACAGGCATAAAGTCCACAACTTTTGCCTTTTTCAATCCCAAACTCAAATAGTCAACTTTCCAATTCACTTTCCAGACAACCCGAATCATTTTCCTTCTCTAATCGACTTATGTCTTGTTTTTAATCCTACCTAGTTCTCAGTTTCTCCACATTCACACTTAGGTGTTTCTGATCACAGTTTGATCTCTCTAAAACTATTATCTTATTCTTCTTCATCATCTAAATCCACCTATCATCGTACGTCTTGCAACTACCTTAAAGCTGACTGAAACTCTTTCCATGATCATCTTTGTGATGGCCCTTGTGTAGAAATCATTTGTCTTTCTGTTGACAAATGCGCTTCTTTCATAACTTCGTGGATTCAAGCAGGCATGGAATCTTTTGCTCCCCCTCGACGATTCCAAGTCAAGCCTCACTCTTCTCCATGGTTTTCCCAACATTGTGCTGCTGCAATTTCTAATTGAAACCGTTACTTTCATATATATTAGCTAAACAATTCTATTCAATTCAAATCGCTATTCTCAGACCACGAAATCTCGTACTTCATCACAAAAATTAGGCTCTCGCGACTTCTGGAGAATCTTTAACAATATCAGTAATATGGGCAAATCTGTTATTCCACCTCTCTTATATGGTTCAGATTTTTAAACCTCACCTAAAGACAAAGCTGAATTGTTTGGTAAGATTGCTTTTCAATCAAAAGATGATATTGCTTTTCATCAATATCATCTCTTGATTCCACTAGTTCTGGTCTACCTTATATAGTTGTCAAACAGCTTCTTTCAAACAAACCTTTCAAACAAACATTCTTCTTTCAACTTTTAAATAAATTTCTTTCAAACAAACAGCTTCTTTCAAACAACATCCACTGCTTGACATTCGTATCACTCCAGCTTCTGTTTCTAAAGTGATTTCCTGCTTAACTCTTCTATAGCTTAAGGTCCGGCAGCATATCTGTAATAGTCTTGCAGAAGTGTTCTCCGGAGCTGTCTTCTATACAAAACTGTTTAACAAGTGCTTATCTGAATCTTGTTTTCTAGCCTGCTGGAAAACTGAATCTGTTATTCCTGTTTTCAAAAAATCTGGAGAGCAATCTGATTCGTCTAACTACCGTCTCATTAGTCTTCTTCCTATAATAAGCAAGGTTTTTGAATCTTTAATTAACAAACACTTAACCTCTCGTCTTGAATCTAATAACTTACTTTCTGATCATCAATATGGATTTTGATCTTCTCGTTCCACAGCGATTTGCTAGCAGTAATAACCAATAGGTTTTATCGTGCATTAGATAAAGGTGGAGATGTTAAGGCTGTCGCTCTTGATATTTCTAAAACTTTTGATAAAGTTTTGCATGCTGGCTTTCTCCATAAACTTTCTTCTAAAGGTGTATCAGGTAGCATCTATAAGATTATTAAATCCTTCCTTTCCAATCGTAGTTTAAAAATTGTCCTCGATAGACAGCACTCTTCTTTATATCCTATAACGTCAGGATTTCCTTAAGGTTCAATCCTTGGCCCTATACTCTTTTTAATTTACATTAACAACCTTTCATATATTCTCACATCTAAGGAGGTATTGTTTGCTGATGATACTACCATTAACTCTTATCATGATAAGAAACCAACACTCTCTGATTGCTAGAAGGGGCATTTGAGCTTGAAAAGGATCTCACTTCTGCTACAGCATGGGGCTCACTGTGGCCGGCGAACTTTAATTCAGATAAAACTCTATTTTTTTCAGGCAATCGTTACCGCCATAATTTTGATCTTCCTTTATTTTTGAACGGTAATTTACTAGATGAGTCATCTACTCTTTATCTTCTAGGATTAACTCTTACTTCCGATCTTTCTTGGTAACCATATATCAAAATTAGCATCTGCTAAGGTTGCAACTCTTTATCGAGCTCGACACTTTCTTTTTTCGGATTCTTTTCTTTATCTCTTCAAATCTCAAATTCGGCCTTGTATGGAATACTGTTGCCATATCAGGGGCGGATCTTCTAATGATGCCCTTTCTTTTTTAGGCAAGGTGCAAAAATGGATTGTAAACATAGTTGGACCTGCTCTTGCAGCCAACCTCCAAGCATTGTCACATCGTTGTAATGTTGCTTCTATTTCTCTTTTCTACAAATACTATAACGGGCATTGCTCTGAAGAGCTAGCGCCTCATGTGCTATCTACTAAAATTTATTCTCGTGTTATTCGTCATTCAATTAAGTCTCATATTTTTCTGTGACTGTTCTTAAGTGCTCCAAAAACTCTTATTCCTCTAGTTTTTTTTCTTCGAACATCAGTTCTTTGGAATTTGCTTTTTTCATCTTGCTTTCCTGATTCATATAATTTGCAATCTTTTAAATCGTCTGTCAATCGTTATCTTGCTCCACAATCTTCATCTTTTCTCTTCCAGCAACTTCCAACTCTAATAGTGGTTGCTTGCAGCCTTGTTGGAAACGAATATGTTAAAAAAAAAAAAATTTTTTTTGATTGGTTTTTGAAAACAATATGAGCAATACTAACCATATCTTAAAATTTTTTTTAACTGCTGCTGTAGATAAAAAAATTCATAATTTTAATTAATAAATTTTTTTGCGGTATATCACAAGGAAATATACTAAACAGAGGAATGTTGTTTATACTTTTAACCCCTAAGGTAGATGTTATTTACCGTAATTAACGTGCTATTTAAAATTTACCATAAAGTTAGGGCCCTAAATCCCAAGCATTTGTGTAGGGAGGGGACAATAATATCCTCTTGAAAAGACTCTTCCATACGCGACTAAAGTTTTGAAAAGACTCTTAAACGCGACTAAAGTTCATCTGTAAACTTCTCTTTTTGTAAAAATACTTTAACATTCTAAAGGCATGAAAACATAAAGTTGACACCCTCATCAAGTAGAGGGGGTTTCACCTTTATTAGGTCATACTTCATAAATTATTTTGGTTGTCATTTTAAACAATTTGAAATTTTTTTAGATAATGTACAAATTATCGTGGTTTCAAAAATGCAAACCGCTTCTGGTAGTCTTTTTTTTTTAAATAAATTTTTTCGCTGTAGTGTGTACATCATTTTTTGAGGCATTAACTCAAATAGTCAGCAATTTCATATCAATCTCTTGTCCCATCTTGATTTGTTCAAATAATTTATCACTAGTCTTCACATTTGCACTCTCATTCATGGAATGCATAAATTTCTTGCATAACTTTTATGGCTCTTTCAGCGCAAATATTAGATCTCTGATTTCCTTGTATTCTGCTGGGCTCCTGTGACCAAAATTATTTGAAGGTTTTCATGGTTGAAGTTGAAGTTATTGCTTGTTCTAAATTTTTAAAATCATGTTCTGAGTATTGCATTTCAGAAAACCATATATCAGACCAAGTTGATGCAATGAAATCGCAAATCAAGCGCAATTAATTATTATCCGATTCAGTTAAAATAAAAACCAGAAAGGCATAGGTTGCTCTTAAATTCCCTCTGGCATTGTGCAACGATGGCAGACTTTTGAAGTTTATAGCTGGAAAGCTGCCATTCACTTTCATGTATAGGTAATTTTGTACCAACTCGAACAAAAACTCGATGTCGTCTCTCCATTTATTAGTCTTCACTTTACAAATTTGTTCACCTTGCTTGAAGCTTGACTTCAAATTTTCATAATTTTTTTGCAGGTTTTCAATAAATTTGTAATATAACTCTGGAGATTTTGACACTTCTTAGTTAAGAATTTCATTCATAGTATGTTTCAAAATTATGTTCGACACATGATGCTGACAACTAATAAATTGGAATGGTTGAGATTTTTTCTTTCAAATTATCTTTGCAGTTGAATTACAACTCCATTTCTACTCTCAGTATTCACACTTGTAGTATCAGATATTATAACTTTAATACTACTCCATAGTTGAATTTTATCCAACATTTCAACTATTCCACTGTAAATACTAATAGCTTTGCCATCATCTAGTTTTAAAATGGCTAGTTTCACCTCCTTTTCTGCATTTTTCAAAACCAAGACTTGATACTCCTTCTCTGACATTCTTTTACCGTCAAAATGCAACACCCAATTCTCATTTTTTAAATTACTTATCTTGTGCTTTTCCATTTTTTAAGCTGCTGACATTTTTTGATGCTAGGTCTCTCTTCCTACCAACCTTAGATGGATGTACTTTAACAGTTTTTGATGTACAATAACTAACTTGACCATTAGTATCCACTTGTAAGAAATAAAACGCGTTGTCTTCGTTGCTAAGCCAGATACCATTTACTTTAGTTATATCAAATAAATAATCCCCTTTTCTTTAAGACATTGTTTAGATTTTTGAACTGAATCATATTTGTTAAAAAGAATTTCCACTTTTATTGTTATAGATCTTTCATTTATTTTTGGTAAACTAAGCTTGAGCCATAAAGCAGATAATTCTGCGCCAACTCTTTTACATCTCGAACATACTGACTACTCTAAGTTTGATAAGCAAATAAACCGACCAATAACAGAATAAGCTTTTAGCATTGTATTCAAATTATCAAGTGGCTCTAAAACTTTGGGTATGTGAGATTTTTGTTGATTTTCATTTCTCAAAGTGAACTAGATTTTGAGACTTCGAATTTTCAGGTTTTTCAGCTATCTGCGAGCTTATTCTTGACATTTCTAAAATATACAGTATACGTTAATTATAATTGTAAGTTACATATGAAGCTTATAAGTAAATTTATTTTACATTTAAAGTACACATAAATAACTTATTTTAATTATATTAATTGCGGATTTTAGTAAACACAAAATAATCACATTGATTTGAACACGGTTATTTTGACAGCAAACGACAATTAAAGATTGTTTAAATTCATCAAATACTTATTGCAGAAGAAATTAGTATTTAATGAATTTAATCAATTTATACATAAAATTATATATATATTACCATTATTCGTATCATGCAAAACACTAAAAAATGCATAAAAAACGTAAAAAAGGTTACTTTTTTAGCTTGCTTAAAAAAAAAAACGTTTCTACGGGAGATGTTTTAGCAACCAAATTTAATGTCAGCTTTTAAAAATATACTTATTCATTATTAAGAGAAAAAATTGAAAAGTCAACTCTCTAATATATATATATATATATATATATATATATATATATATATATATATATATATATATATATATATATATATATATATATATATATATATATATATATATATATATATATATATATATATATATATATATATATATATATATATATATATATATACATATATATATCAGCCAAAATTGGCAGAGAAAATTTAATATTAAAAGAGTTGAATACCTTCAAAAACAGAAAATTGAATTTATTAGGTTGGCAATTAAGTGTTTTTGATTATAGGAATAAAAATAGTTTTGAGACCATAACAATCTTTTGTTTACAGAATAAAAAAAGCGCGAAAAATATTATTGAATAAGCAAAAACACAGAATAATATATAAGTAAAGTTTTTACTAAGAAATTAGTATCAAAATCATTAGCTGAAATCATCAGCTGAAAAAAAATTTTTTACTTTTTTCATAGCGAATTTTCATTTAAAAGTAAAAATTTAATTTTTTCTGCCAAGAAAAAAGTAAAATATTATTTTTTAGTTAGCAGGTTGTTAAATAACATTTCGTTGGGAATAGCGCAAAACTAACTTAAACTACTATAATTGGATGTTAATAATTTTAACACCAAATATCTATTGTTGACTTTACACAAATCATGAATAATACTCTTTATAGTATTGTAAAGAGTATTATTTATGATATTTGTATAGTCAACAAAAATCTGTTGAAAAAAAAAAGTTGTAACCTTCTCCGGTAAAAAATCTTTAGTGCAGATTGGCGGTGTTATCCAATGCTAGTTACGTGATTTTGCACAATACCAAACAGTTTGTTTTGGGCGATTCAAAATAATATGCTAAAAACTACTGTACAGAGAATTGAAAAGTTTTATTGAGAGTTGAAAGCAAAGTCTAAAAATTTACATTTTATTAAAAAATTATTCTTAAACATTAATTTTTTTTAAATCAGCTTTTTTTCGTGGATTATCAAGTTTTTTAACTATATGATCCTATAAAACATTTCAAAAACTCAAAAAGTGTAATGCAAAAAGTGTTACGGTTATAAAGTTTTTTTTCAGTATTTTAGTTTTATTTGATCAGTATTTTTGTTTATTATTTTTTTTTTTTTGCCGTTTAATAATATATACAGTTTCGAAGCATATAACTAAAAATAATTATTGGCGGGGCAAGAAGAAGACATATTTAGCTTTATTACCGTATGTATTTATAATAACCTTAGTATTTAAATATCTATAGTTAACAAACTATTTATTAAAAAAAATGTAAAAGTAAAATAGATTACACTTCGTTGTCATTTTAGGAAAAATTTAAAGAATCAAAATTCAAAGAAATAGTAAGATCAAGTGAATAAGAAAAAATAAATAAGAATTTATTTATTATATTATCATTATTATTATTTATTATACAATTATTTGCTTAAATCTTAAAAATTTAAACTAAGATTTAAAAATAAAAAGTAAATAAATTAATATACATCATAGAAATAACATAAATAAATTAGTATACTTCATAGAAATAACGTAAATAAATTAGCAAACGCCATAGAGATAATACCCTAACTAAGGTAATGAAAAAAAAATGTTGATACACTCTGCGACATAATTTTTTTATTAATTGTTTTTTTGTATTTGAGTTTTAATTAAAAAAAACACATTTAAAATCGGGTAAAATCCATTAAATCCCTAAGTAAGAATGCCTGTTTTGATTCATTTTTAAACTGCTCTATAGGAGTTTTATGTGTAATTACAATCTTGGAAAACACTTTCCACAAGTAAGGTCCACGATAAAGAACTGAATATGAAGTTAGTTTTGAATTATATTTTGGGACAACAGAGTTGTTATTTGAAAATTTTGTTGGATATTTATGAACTATTTTGTCAAAATAGGATTGAAATGTTTTAGGAGATAATCCTATATTTGTTTTATACATGAACATTAAAACTTGATGTATCATATATATATCATTGCTAAATTTTTTGATAGTTTATTTTCAATACTTTTTATATCCAACGTAAATACTCATCTAAGATTTCGCCTAGAAAGTTTACCGACTGTTCTCTTTTAATGTTAGTGTTATTGATTATTAGATTCGGTAATTTGATGGGAATATTTTTTGATTTATTCACTTTGTGGAACAGAATAAATTTGGTTTTATCCACATTTAGAGAAACTTTATTACTTATAAACAACTCATTAACCAAAGTAAATTTATCTATTTTACTCCATAGTGTTATCGGTATCGAAAGCTTTTGACAAATCAACGAAAACTCCAAAGGTAAAGTAGTTACTACTGAACTACTGAATGCACTTAATATTTGATTGACTAGTTCAACCACTGCATGTCCGTTGAATATTTTTTTTGAAACCAAATTGTTTTGAATACAACATTTCGTTTTCTGATAAGTGATTAAAAAGCCTAATGTATATTATTCTCTCTAGTATTTTTGAAAATAAGGTAAAATAGATATAGGCCTATAATTAGAGATATTTGAGTCATCTCCGGACTTAAATATCGGAGTGATTCGTGCAATTTTTGGCTTTTCAGGGACAATATCTATTTTAAATGAAAGATTAAGTATGTAAAAAAACGAGGGTTCTATTATATTATATACTAATTTTACAACATCAACGTTAATTTTATCAAATCCAGCACTTTTGTTAGTTTTAAGGTAAAAATGGCGGTTTGCAATTCAGTTAGTTTTAAATTAGATTTATCCGTAACTTTATCGTAATTTTTTAAATAAGATTCAAATGGTGTTGAATTCATAGGGATTTTTAATGCCAAATTCGATCTAGCATTAGCAAAGAAGTTGTTTAGTTTTTCAGCAATAACTGATTTATCATAAATTGTATTTTTATCAATTTTTATTTTTTTGGCACAATGTTTCTCGCATAATTATTTTGTCCGATTATTTCCTAAATTACACTCTATGTAATTTAGTTTTTTAGTGTTTCTGGTGGCTTTACTTAATAGTTTTGCATAATAAAGCTTTTTTGAGTTCCTTTTTGTTTTTTCAAATATTTTTTTATAATTTAGTTAGTTATTTTATTAATTTACTATTAGTCACTCTCGTTGGCTTGTATATTGTCGGAATTAAATTATTTTGAAGAAGAGTGTTTATAAAATTGTTAACATTATCATTGAAAGCATGTTTTTTAGATCGATGTTGAAATCCTAAACTAAGTAGGCATGACTTCGGATTTTATTTAAAATTTTTAAGAATGGTTTAAGATGAATTTTAAATTTTTTTAAGCTGTTAGACGGAGGTCTATATGTGGCATTTGTAATTTTTTTTTTGTGGTTTCAATTAATTCAATTTATTAATTTAATGCATAATGACTCACAATCTATTTTATTTACACAGAGATCGTGACGTAAACTATAATTAATTGAGTTGTGAATGATCTAACTAATGAATAACTAATTGAGTTGAACGAATAACTAATTGAATGAACAACTAATTGAGTTGTGTTGATCAGCAACCTCTAAATAACTCTAATTTAGTTTTACATAGTTTAATTTGCTCTACTTTCTATTGAGCACAAGGGTATATCATATTTCAGTCAAAACTTAAATTTTCAAAATTTTGACTAGCACGTTTGGATTCCTACGTACTTGGGTATGGGGAATTCAATTTTGATAATTTATTTTTATAAATGTTAATGTTTAGCTATCGGAAAACGGTTTTAAAACTACAGTTTTATTAAAAATTAATCTTTCTAAATTAGATTTAATCTTTAAAAAGTTTTAGACAATTATTAATGCAAATAAAAGTTTTATAAAGTAAAAAGTAAACACAAGTTATAAAACAGATAAAGTTATCATCAACCCCCTGTCAATATTTGCTCCCTGACAATATTTAATAATTTTATTATAATTATCAAGATATATTATGATTGCTGTTTATATAATCAGAAATAAAAAAGCATTTTATGCATTCCAAAGTAAGTAAAACAAACAAGTAACAAATACAGTAATAATAATCAAATAATATCAAATTAATAACAAAAAAATGTTACTAACTAAATATATAATCATTCTGTATGAAAGCGAGTGAGAACAAGTTTTTAACATTTCACAATATAGTTTTTTTTAAAACTGGTCATTTAAACAAAGTCTTATTTTTGATTTCATCACAGGCATTATTTTACAATTGAGTTCGTATAAAACCATCTTTTTTATCCCAGCCACAGACTGGATCAGTTGTCTCGTAAACAAATTTGACTGGGAAGAAACTCTCAATTTATTGATTGAAAAAAGAAGTCATAACTGGTTCAGTAATAACCTCTTTTTTCCAATCAAAAAGTTTTTTGATTCCACAAGCATCAAGGTTTATTGTTTACGGAACTTTAAAAGGCTTTCGCATCAGTAGAGCCATATTCACTTGTATAAAAAGTATATTCTCAGGATAAGCCCACCAGGACTTTTTTATCTAGATAAATTTTAGAGGCTTCTTTAACCGAATCATCTTGCTTCTGCCAAAGTCGATATAGCTTTATAAGATGACCGGAACCGTATTTAATGCCATGATTTACTTTAATCTCCAATAAGATTAGAAGATAAACCTGTGTTACTTAAGTTGCAAGGTACTTTAAGATGTCTGCATTCTCAATTTTAAGATCATGCTTGCTCATATATAGAAGCATCTCATGTCACAAATAAGTCATCGACTGTGAGATAATCTACCACAATTAAGAGCTGCACTTTAGGATGAAGGTTTCCTTTTAATATTGCATTTAAATACTTCCGTCCAACTAAACTCTCAGCGCTCATTTGCATAACAAAATTTTTACTGATATTAAATAAAGGCTCCAGAAGGGGAATCGGCTTTAGTTTAGTAAATCTTTCAAGATTATCAACTTTAGAAAACAGTTTACCAACTGTTCCACACCATCCTTTTTCTGAAGAAATTTGCACGTCAAGTTTTTCCAGAATATGACGTAAAGAAAGCTCGTTAAGCCAGCAAAAAGATTTAAGAAGCTTTCGATGGAGAAGTTCCTCCACAAAATGAAGCATTCCACCTTTCCATCCGGACATTTCATTTCTAGTATCACTACCAATTAGTTAGAGATTAAGATCTTTACCTCTTTCCATTAATCAGTTGAATAATCAAATAGCACTTTCTTTTCTGGTTTACATATTTCAGACTTAAGGTCTAATTTATAATGAGTACGATTGCAACCTCTAAGCTCTTTTGTCACAGTTATATGATGCTCTTGAATAACTTTTTTTTTTTGAAAGGCTTTGTGATCATAACATGCGTAATGATTAAAGTTTAATTTTTTCTACCATCAACATTTGTTTCAGAGCCTAAATTTTCCTCTACTCTAGAACACTTCATAGCATGCTCTTTGGCACAAAAAATTTTAACAAGTGTAAATTCCAAGTGTTCTTTATTGGCTTTTTGGGCGTTGTGTCAAGATATCTTAGAGAAAGCTGACCAACTTCTATTGAGTCATAGTTCTATAGATTTAGTACCACAAACTATAGGCTCAATAAACTCTGTGTCAAAAATGAACTACCGTTCTGTAAATTCACAGACAACATTTAAAAAAATTTCTTGCATTGATAAATTACGCGAATTTTTTCAAAAACTAGTATTTTTTCTCATTGCAGATCAAGAAATCGCCGCAAACAATTACGTAATGTTGGAAGTTCAGTTTGGAGAAACTTTCTAGGACCTTTTCTGGTTTTCTTACCATTATTCTATTTTAAATATATATATTTTTTGGGTTATTTAGGTGCTCCTTTGTCCTTGAAGTCCTTGCGGTCTTATCAAGGAGCACCACGGGAGAGCATTTAAGTAAAAGTTCACGCCTTCTTCCTTACCAATGTCGCTTATTAGGCTAGAGTCTGCGTCGAACCTCGGACCTATGGGTTCTGAGCCAGAACTCTAACCACTGCACCACGGCTGCCCAAATTATATTATGAATTTAAAAAATAAAATGGCAGGAATAATAGCATTTAATTTGAAAATATAATCTTTAATAGCTATCATCATATTTATAAGGTAAACTTGATTATTAACTTGCACTTATACACAAAAAAATATTTCAAAAAACATTCTACTATTATAAAACATAGGATTAATCAATAATATAAAAATTTATTATGTACACTTGTAAGGTAAATAGTCAACATTTGGGGATAATATTTTCAATATTTAAAAATCACAATATTTTCAGAAAAGGAAAACGTTTTCTCGGTAGCATAAACTGTTTTTTCACCCCAAAAAATTATACCATTTAACTCAGGCTTTATAAATACATAAGGAAAGTGACGTACCGAATCAAAACTAGAACATGCAGGAATATTATATACCCTATTGAGCACTGTATACCGGTATTTATCATCACATTTATTATATATTATATTTCAGTGTGACGTCAGAGTGCTCATCTAAACTAGCAGTTTAAGAATATATTAACAACTAAAAAATAAAAAACACATAAAAATGAGTAGTCTCCTCAACTGTAGTGGCCCCCTCGGGCCTTGGGGACGTGAATTATCAAAAAAAAAAAAAGTAAATTTAAATAAAGAAAGGGGAAACATAAAAAGTGTACAATAAAGAAAAATAAAGAAAAAAATAGACTAATAATAATAAAAAAAAAATAATAAAAAGTAAAACTATTAATTTAAACTTATGAAAATAAAGATAAAAACAAGTTGTTATATTTAGAGGCAATTCTAGGTTAAAATAAACGCCATTCTCACGTAAATTCCTTGGTGGTGATATAATACCCAAATGAAATTATTTGTATTTCATTCATTAATAATCTCTAGAAAGAATAATATAAATCGCTTATAAAGTGCGAGAGGAATTATTTGTTCAGTAATCGTTAAAAAAAAAAGAAAAACTAAAATCAGACTCTTTAGCTTAAAACTGGAGTTTAAAAGTCCAGTTTTACAGTCCTTTGTTGGATATTTTTGCATTTTTTAAAATTTAATATTTTAGAAGTCAAAGATCATGAAAAATACACAAAGCAGAAAATAAACTTATTACTGTTAAATATATAAAACAACTTAACAATAAGATGCTCTAAAATTTTAAAAATGTTTTAACAAAAAATAATTATAATATTTAAGAGTTAATAACTATTATCATTCAATCAAAGCATTTTAGGCTCAAATAGCAATTTTAAACGTCTCTCTCCAGACTGAAAATATGCTAATAACCCTGCCCTGATCTGAAATAAATTCTGTATAAATTGAAATTAAGTTAAGGTCATTTAATAATTTTTCTAACATTCTGCTCCTTGAATATGTTTTTAATCTCTAGTTATTGTACCTAGGATTAAATTTTCAAAAAAGTTCAAAAATGTTGTCCAATAAAATCTTAAAAACGTTTCAAGAATGATGGGAAAACATGTTATTATCATATCTTTTGTTTCAGAAATATCAAAGGAGGGGTTTGATTGATTTTTCCAAAGACGCTACCATAAATTCAACTCTGCATGAACAAAGGTTAAATGCAAAGATATGAATGATAGATATCTAAATATTCCTGAAAGTTGACTTTCAGGCAACTTAACATGGCGGTTGGAGCTACAAAAATTCATTTATAAGCAAACATGTTTTCTGTTTGAAATTGATAAACAAGTTCACTATTAAGATCGTCCAGTAGAGGTAAAGTGATAGAATGCTTAAAACAATCAGATATTAAAGATGTCGGGTAGTTATCACGATTGATTTGCTAGTCTTTAGTTCTTTTACATTTGAAGCCATTGAAGCTAATTTAAGAGCAATATTATACCAAATATAATGATAAGAATTAATACCAAACTTAATTTCTTAAAACTTTTTTTAATTGTCAACTTCAAGACTCTGCTGAGATATATTGTATCGCTTATCATGTCTAATTGTAATCTAAAAAGTTTAATCCAACAAATTTTCAGTTAAAACTAAAGTTACATTCAAAGAAAATTAAGTCATAAATCTTATAAATGAAGAAGCCATTGCAAAAGTATCACTATTGATCCATTAGATATGATTGATCACTATCAGGTGCTTCATCAGCTAGAACTAAAAAGTAATTGCTTTGCAATTGTTTACTTTAAAGCACTAAAACCTTGGTCTATTTTAAAAGTCGGAATAAAAGCATTCATATCAGAGCATTTTCGAGCAAAAAACTTATTAATAAATTAAACTATTTAATTAATTAAGATATTTGGTAATGGAAACAATTTTTAATGTTTTGAATGGTGGAAGCATATCCGCCATAATTACCAACTTACTATAAAAATAATTAGGGCGCATGTGTTATTTGGATATAATTTCAATATTTGTATTTAAATTATATCCAAATAACTCATGCGCCCTAATTATTTTTACACAAAAAGACTGGCACAATAAGACTGGAAAATAAGTACAGCCATAAATCAAAAAGCAATCTAGCCACGGGCGTCGTTTGTTGACGGCATACGACTCTACAATAAAAATTTTTCTTTAAAAAAAAAAAAATTAAGTCATTCTGTGATGTAAAATCAGGTCGTTTGTGGCTTAGCCACAGAGCTATTTTACATCGCGCAGCGACCTTGTTTGTCAAGGTTCGTGTTTCGGAGTTATAGAGTTGAGAGAGGGTTATAACCACTATTAGGTAGCCTCCTCATCTGTAGTGGCCTTCTCGGCCTTGAGGAGGTAAATAACAAAATATATATATATATTGGGGTAATATAATATAAATGCAAAAAAGTTTCACATACAAAAAATTTTATAAAAAATTTTTGTTGATAAAAAACGGGCCAATCAGAATGTAACAAAGATGAGCTATAACCCATAATATCGTAATTACGATATTATGGATTAAAACCCATCTTTGTTACGTTCTATAGACAATAATTGTTGTCAATTTTCTTAAGCAAATTATGATTTGCTTAAGACGCCTTTTCCACGTCTTTATTTAGGCTAATTATAAAAAGACATAACAAGTCATAAAAAAGACGTGTTTTATTTGTCTAAAGATATCTTTTTTTCCACGGGGTAGACACATTGTATCATAATATTTGTTATATAATTTTATGGATTAAAATGTTAAAATGCAGGCTTGGATCTAAGTTATAGCCGTTGTGACTAAGGCTATACTTTAAAATAATCAATAAAATAAAAAATAATTAATTTAACAATAAAAGTATTTCAACTAATTTTCAAAGTCAAAGTACAATTACTAATTGTTTTTAAAGCAATTAATTAAAACACTACGTGTTTTAATTAATTGCTTTAAAAACAATTGCTCAAAACTAAAAAAAAAAACTAAAACTAAAAAGAAATCAGTCGTTGCGCCATGTAAAATAGCTCTGTGGCTAAGCCACAAACGACCTGATTTTACATCACAGAATGACTTAATTTTTTTTTTTTTAAAGAAAAATTTTTATTGTAGAGTCGTATGCCGTCAACAAACGACGCCCGTGGCTAGATTGCTTTTTGATTTATGGCTGTACTTATTTTCCAGTCTTATTGTGCCAGTCTTTTTGTGTAAAAATAATTAGGGCGCATGAGTTATTTGGATATAATTTAAATACAAATATTGAAATTATATCCAAATAACACATGCGCCCTAATTATTTTTATAGTAAGTTGGTAATTATGGCGGATATGCTTCCACCATTCAAAACATTAAAAATTGTTTCCATTACCAAATATCTTAATTAATTAAATAGTTTAATTTATTAATAAGTTTTTTGCTCGAAAATGCTCTGATATGAATGCTTTTATTCCGACTTTTAAAATAGACCAAGGTTTTAGTGCTTTAAAGTAAACAATTGCAAAGCAATTACTTTTTAGTTCTAGCTGATGAAGCACCTGATAGTGATCAATCATATCTAATGGATCAATAGTGATACTTTTGCAATGGCTTCTTCATTTATAAGATTTATGACTTAATTTTCTTTGAATGTAACTTTAGTTTTAACTGAAAATTTGTTGGATTAAACTTTTTAGATTACAATTAGACATGATAAGCGATACAATATATCTCAGCAGAGTCTTGAAGTTGACAATTAAAAAAAGTTTTAAGAAATTAAGTTTGGTATTAATTCTTATCATTATATTTGGTATAATATTGCTCTTAAATTAGCTTCAATGGCTTCAAATGTAAAAGAACTAAAGACTAGCAAATCAATCGTGATAACTACCCGACATCTTTAATATCTGATTGTTTTAAGCATTCTATCACTTTACCTCTACTGGACGATCTTAATAGTGAACTTGTTTATCAATTTCAAACAGAAAACATGTTTGCTTATAAATGAATTTTTGTAGCTCCAACCGCCATGTTAAGTTGCCTGAAAGTCAACTTTCAGGAATATTTAGATATCTATCATTCATATCTTTGCATTTAACCTTTGTTCATGCAGAGTTGAATTTATGGTAGCGTCTTTGGAAAAATCAATCAAACCCCTCCTTTGATATTTCTGAAACAAAAGATATGATAATAACATGTTTTCCCATCATTCTTGAAACGTTTTTAAGATTTTATTGGACAACATTTTTGAACTTTTTTGAAAATTTAATCCTAGGTACAATAACTAGAGATTAAAAACATATTCAAGGAGCAGAATGTTAGAAAAATTATTAAATGACCTTAACTTAATTTCAATTTATACAGAATTTATTTCAGATCAGGGCAGGGTTATTAGCATATTTTCAGTCTGGAGAGAGACGTTTAAAATTGCTATTTGAGCCTAAAATGCTTTGATTGAATGATAATAGTTATTAACTCTTAAATATTATAATTATTTTTTGTTAAAACATTTTTAAAATTTTAGAGCATCTTATTGTTAAGTTGTTTTATATATTTAACAGTAATAAGTTTATTTTCTGCTTTGTGTATTTTTCATGATCTTTGACTTCTAAAATATTAAATTTTAAAAAATGCAAAAATATCCAACAAAGGACTGTAAAACTGGACTTTTAAACTCCAGTTTTAAGCTAAAGAGTCTGATTTTAGTTTTTCTTTTTTTTTTAACGATTACTGAACAAATAATTCCTCTCGCACTTTATAAGCGATTTATATTATTCTTTCTAGAGATTATTAATGAATGAAATACAAATAATTTCATTTGGGTATTATATCACCACCAAGGAATTTACGTGAGAATGGCGTTTATTTTAACCTAGAATTGCCTCTAAATATAACAACTTGTTTTTATCTTTATTTTCATAAGTTTAAATTAATAGTTTTACTTTTTATTATTTTTTTTTTATTATTATTAGTCTATTTTTTTCTTTATTTTTCTTTATTGTACACTTTTTATGTTTCCCCTTTCTTTATTTAAATTTACTTTTTTTTTTTTTGATAATTCACGTCCCCAAGGCCCGAGGGGGCCACTACAGTTGAGGAGACTACTCATTTTTATGTGTTTTTTATTTTTTAGTTGTTAATATATTCTTAAACTGCTAGTTTAGATGAGCACTCTGACGTCACACTGAAATATAATATATAATAAATGTGATGATAAATACCGGTATACAGTGCTCAATAGGGTATATAATATTCCTGCATGTTCTAGTTTTGATTCGGTACGTCACTTTCCTTATGTATTTATAAAGCCTGAGTTAAATGGTATAATTTTTTGGGGTGAAAAAACAGTTTATGCTACCGAGAAAACGTTTTCCTTTTCTGAAAATATTGTGATTTTTAAATATTGAAAATATTATCCCCAAATGTTGACTATTTACCTTACAAGTGTACATAATAAATTTTTATATTATTGATTAATCCTATGTTTTATAATAGTAGAATGTTTTTTGAAATATTTTTTTGTGTATAAGTGCAAGTTAATAATCAAGTTTACCTTATAAATATGATGATAGCTATTAAAGATTATATTTTCAAATTAAATGCTATTATTCCTGCCATTTTATTTTTTAAATTCATAATATAATTTGGGCAGCCGTGGTGCAGTGGTTAGAGTTCTGGCTCAGAACCCATAGGTCCGAGGTTCGACGCAGACTCTAGCCTAATAAGCGACATTGGTAAGGAAGAAGGCGTGAACTTTTACTTAAATGCTCTCCCGTGGTGCTCCTTGATAAGACCGCAAGGACTTCAAGGACAAAGGAGCACCTAAATAACCCAAAAAATATATATATTTAAAATAGAATAATGGTAAGAAAACCAGAAAAGGTCCTAGAAAGTTTCTCCAAACTGAACTTCCAACATTACGTAATTGTTTGCGGCGATTTCTTGATCTGCAATGAGAAAAAATACTAGTTTTTGAAAAAATTCGCGTAATTTATCAATGCAAGAAATTTTTTTAAATGTTGTCTGTGAATTTACAGAACGGTAGTTCATTTTTGACACAGAGTTTATTGAGCCTATAGTTTGTGGTACTAAATCTATAGAACTATGACTCAATAGAAGTTGGTCAGCTTTCTCTAAGATATCTTGACACAACGCCCAAAAAGCCAATAAAGAACACTTGGAATTTACACTTGTTAAAATTTTTTGTGCCAAAGAGCATGCTATGAAGTGTTCTAGAGTAGAGGAAAATTTAGGCTCTGAAACAAATGTTGATGGTAGAAAAAATTAAACTTTAATCATTACGCATGTTATGATCACAAAGCCTTTCAAAAAAAAAAAGTTATTCAAGAGCATCATATAACTGTGACAAAAGAGCTTAGAGGTTGCAATCGTACTCATTATAAATTAGACCTTAAGTCTGAAATATGTAAACCAGAAAAGAAAGTGCTATTTGATTATTCAACTGATTAATGGAAAGAGGTAAAGATCTTAATCTCTAACTAATTGGTAGTGATACTAGAAATGAAATGTCCGGATGGAAAGGTGGAATGCTTCATTTTGTGGAGGAACTTCTCCATCGAAAGCTTCTTAAATCTTTTTGCTGGCTTAACGAGCTTTCTTTACGTCATATTCTGGAAAAACTTGACGTGCAAATTTCTTCAGAAAAAGGATGGTGTGGAACAGTTGGTAAACTGTTTTCTAAAGTTGATAATCTTGAAAGATTTACTAAACTAAAGCCGATTCCCCTTCTGGAGCCTTTATTTAATATCAGTAAAAATTTTGTTATGCAAATGAGCGCTGAGAGTTTAGTTGGACGGAAGTATTTAAATGCAATATTAAAAGGAAACCTTCATCCTAAAGTGCAGCTCTTAATTGTGGTAGATTATCTCACAGTCGATGACTTATTTGTGACATGAGATGCTTCTATATATGAGCAAGCATGATCTTAAAATTGAGAATGCAGACATCTTAAAGTACCTTGCAACTTAAGTAACACAGGTTTATCTTCTAATCTTATTGGAGATTAAAGTAAATCATGGCATTAAATACGGTTCCGGTCATCTTATAAAGCTATATCGACTTTGGCAGAAGCAAGATGATTCGGTTAAAGAAGCCTCTAAAATTTATCTAGATAAAAAAGTCCTGGTGGGCTTATCCTGAGAATATACTTTTTATACAAGTGAATATGGCTCTACTGATGCGAAAGCCTTTTAAAGTTCCGTAAACAATAAACCTTGATGCTTGTGGAATCAAAAAACTTTTTGATTGGAAAAAAGAGGTTATTACTGAACCAGTTATGACTTCTTTTTTCAATCAATAAATTGAGAGTTTCTTCCCAGTCAAATTTGTTTACGAGACAACTGATCCAGTCTGTGGCTGGGATAAAAAAGATGGTTTTATACGAACTCAATTGTAAAATAATGCCTGTGATGAAATCAAAAATAAGACTTTGTTTAAATGACCAGTTTTAAAAAAAACTATATTGTGAAATGTTAAAAACTTGTTCTCACTCGCTTTCATACAGAATGATTATATATTTAGTTAGTAACATTTTTTTGTTATTAATTTGATATTATTTGATTATTATTACTGTATTTGTTACTTGTTTGTTTTACTTACTTTGGAATGCATAAAATGCTTTTTTATTTCTGATTATATAAACAGCAATCATAATATATCTTGATAATTATAATAAAATTATTAAATATTGTCAGGGAGCAAATATTGACAGGGGGTTGATGATAACTTTATCTGTTTTATAACTTGTGTTTACTTTTTACTTTATAAAACTTTTATTTGCATTAATAATTGTCTAAAACTTTTTAAAGATTAAATCTAATTTAGAAAGATTAATTTTTAATAAAACTGTAGTTTTAAAACCGTTTTCCGATAGCTAAACATTAACATTTATAAAAATAAATTATCAAAATTGAATTCCCCATACCCAAGTACGTAGGAATCCAAACGTGCTAGTCAAAATTTTGAAAATTTAAGTTTTGACTGAAATATGATATACCCTTGTGCTCAATAGAAAGTAGAGCAAATTAAACTATGTAAAACTAAATTAGAGTTATTTAGAGGTTGCTGATCAACACAACTCAATTAGTTGTTCATTCAATTAGTTATTCGTTCAACTCAATTAGTTATTCATTAGTTAGATCATTCACAACTCAATTAATTATAGTTTACGTCACGATCTCTGTGTAAATAAAATAGATTGTGAGTCATTATGCATTAAATTAATAAATTGAATTAATTGAAACCACAAAAAAAAAATTACAAATGCCACATATAGACCTCCGTCTAACAGCTTAAAAAAATTTAAAATTCATCTTAAACCATTCTTAAAAATTTTAAATAAAATCCGAAGTCATGCCTACTTAGTTTAGGATTTCAACATCGATCTAAAAAACATGCTTTCAATGATAATGTTAACAATTTTATAAACACTCTTCTTCAAAATAATTTAATTCCGACAATATACAAGCCAACGAGAGTGACTAATAGTAAATTAATAAAATAACTAACTAAATTATAAAAAAATATTTGAAAAAACAAAAAGGAACTCAAAAAAGCTTTATTATGCAAAACTATTAAGTAAAGCCACCAGAAACACTAAAAAACTAAATTACATAGAGTGTAATTTAGGAAATAATCGGACAAAATAATTATGCGAGAAACATTGTGCCAAAAAAATAAAAATTGATAAAAATACAATTTATGATAAATCAGTTATTGCTGAAAAACTAAACAACTTCTTTGCTAATGCTAGATCGAATTTGGCATTAAAAATCCCTATGAATTCAACACCATTTGAATCTTATTTAAAAAATTACGATAAAGTTACGGATAAATCTAATTTAAAACTAACTGAATTGCAAACCGCCATTTTTACCTTAAAACTAACAAAAGTGCTGGATTTGATAAAATTAACGTTGATGTTGTAAAATTAGTATATAATATAATAGAACCCTCGTTTTTTTACATACTTAATCTTTCATTTAAAATAGATATTGTCCCTGAAAAGCCAAAAATTGCACGAATCACTCCGATATTTAAGTCCGGAGATGACTCAAATATCTCTAATTATAGGCCTATATCTATTTTACCTTATTTTCAAAAATACTAGAGAGAATAATATACATTAGGCTTTTTAATCACTTATCAGAAAACGAAATGTTGTATTCAAAACAATTTGGTTTCAAAAAAAATATTCAACGGACATGCAGTGGTTGAACTAGTCAATCAAATATTAAGTGCATTCAGTAGTTCAGTAGTAACTACTTTACCTTTGGAGTTTTCGTTGATTTGTCAAAAGCTTTCGATACCGATAACACTATGGAGTAAAATAGATAAATTTACTTTGGTTAATGAGTTGTTTATAAGTAATAAAGTTTCTCTAAATGTGGATAAAACCAAATTTATTCTGTTCCACAAAGTGAATAAATCAAAAAATATTCCCATCAAATTACCGAATCTAATAATCAATAACACTAACATTAAAAGAGAACAGTCGGTAAACTTTCTAGGCGAAATCTTAGATGAGTATTTACGTTGGATATAAAAAGTATTGAAAATAAACTATCAAAAAATTTAGCAATGATATATATATGATACATCAAGTTTTAATGTTCATGTATAAAACAAATATAGGATTATCTCCTAAAACATTTCAATCCTATTTTGACAAAATAGTTCATAAATATCCAGCAAAATTTTCAAATAACAACTCTGTTGTCCCAAAATATAATTCAAAACTAACTTCATATTCAGTTCTTTATCGTGGACCTTACTTGTGGAAAGTGTTTTCCAAGATTGTAATTACACATAAAACTCCTATAGAGCAGTTTAAAAATGAATCAAAACAGGCATTCTTACTTAGGGATTTAATGGATTTTACCCGATTTTAAATGTGTTTTTTTTAATTAAAACTCAAATACAAAAAAACAATTAATAAAAAAATTATGTCGCAGAGTGTATCAACATTTTTTTTTCATTACCTTAGTTAGGGTATTATCTCTATGGCGTTTGCTAATTTATTTACGTTATTTCTATGAAGTATACTAATTTATTTATGTTATTTCTATGATGTATATTAATTTATTTACTTTTTATTTTTAAATCTTAGTTTAAATTTTTAAGATTTAAGCAAATAATTGTATAATAAATAATAATAATGATAATATAATAAATAAATTCTTATTTATTTTTTCTTATTCACTTGATCTTACTATTTCTTTGAATTTTGATTCTTTAAATTTTTCCTAAAATGACAACGAAGTGTAATCTATTTTACTTTTACATTTTTTTTAATAAATAGTTTGTTAACTATAGATATTTAAATACTAAGGTTATTATAAATACATACGGTAATAAAGCTAAATATGTCTTCTTCTTGCCCCGCCAATAATTATTTTTAGTTATATGCTTCGAAACTGTATATATTATTAAACGGCAAAAAAAAAAAAATAATAAACAAAAATACTGATCAAATAAAACTAAAATACTGAAAAAAAACTTTATAACCGTAACACTTTTTGCATTACACTTTTTGAGTTTTTGAAATGTTTTATAGGATCATATAGTTAAAAAACTTGATAATCCACGAAAAAAAGCTGATTTAAAAAAAATTAATGTTTAAGAATAATTTTTTAATAAAATGTAAATTTTTAGACTTTGCTTTCAACTCTCAATAAAACTTTTCAATTCTCTGTACAGTAGTTTTTAGCATATTATTTTGAATCGCCCAAAACAAACTGTTTGGTATTGTGCAAAATCACGTAACTAGCATAGGATAACACCGCCAATCTGCACTAAAGATTTTTTACCGGAGAAGGTTACAACTTTTTTTTTTCAACAGATTTTTGTTGACTATACAAATATCATAAATAATACTCTTTACAATACTATAAAGAGTATTATTCATGATTTGTGTAAAGTCAACAATAGATATTTGGTGTTAAAATTATTAACATCCAATTATAGTAGTTTAAGTTAGTTTTGCGCTATTCCCAACGAAATGTTATTTAACAACCTGCTAACTAAAAAATAATATTTTACTTTTTTCTTGGCAGAAAAAATTAAATTTTTACTTTTAAATGAAAATTCGCTATGAAAAAAGTAAAAAATTTTTTTTCAGCTGATGATTTCAGCTAATGATTTTGATACTAATTTCTTAGTAAAAACTTTACTTATATATTATTCTGTGTTTTTGCTTATTCAATAATATTTTTCGCGCTTTTTTTATTCTGTAAACAAAAGATTGTTATGGTCTCAAAACTATTTTTATTCCTATAATCAAAAACACTTAATTGCCAACCTAATAAATTCAATTTTCTGTTTTTGAAGGTATTCAACTCTTTTAATATTAAATTTTCTCTGCCAATTTTGGCTGATATATATATGTATATATATATATATATATATATATATATATATATATATATATATATATATATATATATATATATATATATATATATATATATATATATATATATAATATATATATATATATATATATATATATATATATATATATATATATATATATATATTAGAGAGTTGACTTTTCAATTTTTTCTCTTAATAATGAATAAGTATATTTTTAAAAGCTGACATTAAATTTGGTTGCTAAAACATCTCCCGTAGAAACGTTTTTTTTTTTAAGCAAGCTAAAAAAGTAACCTTTTTTACGTTTTTTATGCATTTTTTAGTGTTTTGCATGATACGAATAATGGTAATATATATATAATTTTATGTATAAATTGATTAAATTCATTAAATACTAATTTCTTCTGCAATAAGTATTTGATGAATTTAAACAATCTTTAATTGTCGTTTGCTGTCAAAATAACCGTGTTCAAATCAATGTGATTATTTTGTGTTTACTAAAATCCGCAATTAATATAATTAAAATAAGTTATTTATGTGTACTTTAAATGTAAAATAAATTTACTTATAAGCTTCATATGTAACTTACAATTATAATTAACGTATACTGTATATTTTAGAAATGTCAAGAATAAGCTCGCAGATAGCTGAAAAACCTGAAAATTCGAAGTCTCAAAATCTAGTTCACTTTGAGAAATGAAAATCAACAAAAATCTCACATACCCAAAGTTTTAGAGCCACTTGATAATTTGAATACAATGCTAAAAGCTTATTCTGTTATTGGTCGGTTTATTTGCTTATCAAACTTAGAGTAGTCAGTATGTTCGAGATGTAAAAGAGTTGGCGCAGAATTATCTGCTTTATGGCTCAAGCTTAGTTTACCAAAAATAAATGAAAGATCTATAACAATAAAAGTGGAAATTCTTTTTAACAAATATGATTCAGTTCAAAAATCTAAACAATGTCTTAAAGAAAAGGGGATTATTTATTTGATATAACTAAAGTAAATGGTATCTGGCTTAGCAACGAAGACAACGCGTTTTATTTCTTACAAGTGGATACTAATGGTCAAGTTAGTTATTGTACATCAAAAACTGTTAAAGTACATCCATCTAAGGTTGGTAGGAAGAGAGACCTAGCATCAAAAAATGTCAGCAGCTTAAAAAATGGAAAAGCACAAGATAAGTAATTTAAAAAATGAGAATTGGGTGTTGCATTTTGACGGTAAAAGAATGTCAGAGAAGGAGTATCAAGTCTTGGTTTTGAAAAATGCAGAAAAGGAGGTGAAACTAGCCATTTTAAAACTAGATGATGGCAAAGCTATTAGTATTTACAGTGGAATAGTTGAAATGTTGGATAAAATTCAACTATGGAGTAGTATTAAAGTTATAATATCTGATACTACAAGTGTGAATACTGAGAGTAGAAATGGAGTTGTAATTCAACTGCAAAGATAATTTGAAAGAAAAAATCTCAACCATTCCAATTTATTAGTTGTCAGCATCATGTGTCGAACATAATTTTGAAACATACTATGAATGAAATTCTTAACTAAGAAGTGTCAAAATCTCCAGAGTTATATTACAAATTTATTGAAAACCTGCAAAAAAATTATGAAAATTTGAAGTCAAGCTTCAAGCAAGGTGAACAAATTTGTAAAGTGAAGACTAATAAATGGAGAGACGACATCGAGTTTTTGTTCGAGTTGGTACAAAATTACCTATACATGAAAGTGAATGGCAGCTTTCCAGCTATAAACTTCAAAAGTCTGCCATCGTTGCACAATGCCAGAGGGAATTTAAGAGCAACCTATGCCTTTCTGGTTTTTATTTTAACTGAATCGGATAATAATTAATTGCGCTTGATTTGCGATTTCATTGCATCAACTTGGTCTGATATATGGTTTTCTGAAATGCAATACTCAGAACATGATTTTAAAAATTTAGAACAAGCAATAACTTCAACTTCAACCATGAAAACCTTCAAATAATTTTGGTCACAGGAGCCCAGCAGAATACAAGGAAATCAGAGATCTAATATTTGCGCTGAAAGAGCCATAAAAGTTATGCAAGAAATTTATGCATTCCATGAATGAGAGTGCAAATGTGAAGACTAGTGATAAATTATTTGAACAAATCAAGATGGGACAAGAGATTGATATGAAATTGCTGACTATTTGAGTTAATGCCTCAAAAAATGATGTACACACTACAGCGAAAAAATTTATTTAAAAAAAAAAGACTACCAGAAGCGGTTTGCATTTTTGAAACCACGATAATTTGTACATTATCTAAAAAAATTTCAAATTGTTTAAAATGACAACCAAAATAATTTATGAAGTATGACCTAATAAAGGTGAAACCCCCTCTACTTGATGAGGGTGTCAACTTTATGTTTTCATGCCTTTAGAATGTTAAAGTATTTTTACAAAAAGAGAAGTTTACAGATGAACTTTAGTCGCGTTTAAGAGTCTTTTCAAAACTTTAGTCGCGTATGGAAGAGTCTTTTCAAGAGGATATTATTGTCCCCTCCCTACACAAATGCTTGGGATTTAGGGCCCTAACTTTATGGTAAATTTTAAATAGCACGTTAATTACGGTAAATAACATCTACCTTAGGGGTTAAAAGTATAAACAACATTCCTCTGTTTAGTATATTTCCTTGTGATATACCGCAAAAAAATTTATTAATTAAAATTATGAATTTTTTTATCTACAGCAGCAGTTAAAAAAAATTTTAAGATATGGTTAGTATTGCTCATATTGTTTTCAAAAACCAATCAAAAAAAATTTTTTTTTTTTTAACATATTCGTTTCCAACAAGGCTGCAAGCAACCACTATTAGAGTTGGAAGTTGCTGGAAGAGAAAAGATGAAGATTGTGGAGCAAGATAACGATTGACAGACGATTTAAAAGATTGCAAATTATATGAATCAGGAAAGCAAGATGAAAAAAGCAAATTCCAAAGAACTGATGTTCGAAGAAAAAAAACTAGAGGAATAAGAGTTTTTGGAGCACTTAAGAACAGTCACAGAAAAATATGAGACTTAATTGAATGACGAATAACACGAGAATAAATTTTAGTAGATAGCACATGAGGCGCTAGCTCTTCAGAGCAATGCCCGTTATAGTATTTGTAGAAAAGAGAAATAGAAGCAACATTACAACGATGTGACAATGCTTGGAGGTTGGCTGCAAGAGCAGGTCCAACTATGTTTACAATCCATTTTTGCACCTTGCCTAAAAAAGAAAGGGCATCATTAGAAGATCCGCCCCTGATATGGCAACAGTATTCCATACAAGGCCGAATTTGAGATTTGAAGAGATAAAGAAAAGAATCCGAAAAAAGAAAGTGTCGAGCTCGATAAAGAGTTGCAACCTTAGCAGATGCTAATTTTGATATATGGTTACCAAGAAAGATCGGAAGTAAGAGTTAATCCTAGAAGATAAAGAGTAGATGACTCATCTAGTAAATTACCGTTCAAAAATAAAGGAAGATCAAAATTATGGCGGTAACGATTGCCTGAAAAAAATAGAGTTTTATCTGAATTAAAGTTCGCCGGCCACAGTGAGCCCCATGCTGTAGCAGAAGTGAGATCCTTTTCAAGCTCAAATGCCCCTTCTAGCAATCAGAGAGTGTTGGTTTCTTATCATGATAAGAGTTAATGGTAGTATCATCAGCAAACAATACCTCCTTAGATGTGAGAATATATGAAAGGTTGTTAATGTAAATTAAAAAGAGTATAGGGCCAAGGATTGAACCTTAAGGAAATCCTGACGTTATAGGATATAAAGAAGAGTGCTGTCTATCGAGGACAATTTTTAAACTACGATTGGAAAGGAAGGATTTAATAATCTTATAGATGCTACCTGATACACCTTTAGAAGAAAGTTTATGGAGAAAGCCAGCATGCAAAACTTTATCAAAAGTTTTAGAAATATCAAGAGCGACAGCCTTAACATCTCCACCTTTATCTAATGCACGATAAAACCTATTGGTTATTACTGCTAGCAAATCGCTGTGGAACGAGAAGATCAAAATCCATATTGATGATCAGAAAGTAAGTTATTAGATTCAAGACGAGAGGTTAAGTGTTTGTTAATTAAAGATTCAAAAACCTTGCTTATTATAGGAAGAAGACTAATGAGACGGTAGTTAGACGAATCAGATTGCTCTCCAGATTTTTTGAAAACAGGAATAACAGATTCAGTTTTCCAGCAGGCTAGAAAACAAGATTCAGATAAGCACTTGTTAAACAGTTTTGTATAGAAGACAGCTCCGGAGAACACTTCTGCAAGACTATTACAGATATGCTGCCGGACCTTAAGCTATAGAAGAGTTAAGCAGGAAATCACTTTAGAAACAGAAGCTGGAGTGATACGAATGTCAAGCAGTGGATGTTGTTTGAAAGAAGCTGTTTGTTTGAAAGAAATTTATTTAAAAGTTGAAAGAAGAATGTTTGTTTGAAAGGTTTGTTTGAAAGAAGCTGTTTGACAACTATATAAGGTAGACCAGAACTAGTGGAATCAAGAGATGATATTGATGAAAAGCAATATCATCTTTTGATTGAAAAGCAATCTTACCAAACAATTCAGCTTTGTCTTTAGGTGAGGTTTAAAAATCTGAACCATATAAGAGAGGTGGAATAACAGATTTGCCCATATTACTGATATTGTTAAAGATTCTCCAGAAGTCGCGAGAGCCTAATTTTTGTGATGAAGTACGAGATTTCGTGGTCTGAGAATAGCGATTTGAATTGAATAGAATTGTTTAGCTAATATATATGAAAGTAACGGTTTCAATTAGAAATTGCAGCAGCACAATGTTGGGAAAACCATGGAGAAGAGTGAGGCTTGACTTGGAATCGTCGAGGGGGAGCAAAAGATTCCATGCCTGCTTGAATCCACGAAGTTATGAAAGAAGCGCATTTGTCAACAGAAAGACAAATGATTTCTACACAAGGGCCATCACAAAGATGATCATGGAAAGAGTTTCAGTCAGCTTTAAGGTAGTTGCAAGACGTACGATGATAGGTGGATTTAGATGATGAAGAAGAATAAGATAATAGTTTTAGAGAGATCAAACTGTGATCAGAAACACCTAAGTGTGAATGTGGAGAAACTGAGAACTAGGTAGGATTAAAAACAAGACATAAGTCGATTAGAGAAGGAAAATGATTCGGGTTGTCTGGAAAGTGAATTGGAAAGTTGACTATTTGAGTTTGGGATTGAAAAAGGCAAAAGTTGTGGACTTTATGCCTGTAGAGTCACTGACACTAGAGCCAAGCCATCTAGTGTGATGAGCATTAAGATATTTAATATATTTTTAATAGGGTTTCTGAACACTGTTTAGCAGTAATAGTAAAACAGCTGTTTTTTTACGAAAAAGCAAAAACAGCAAACAGCTGTTTTTTAAATGACTTTTTACTGTTTTTTTATTGAAATTAAAGCGACAAAAATCAGAAACTGGAACTTTTTTTATGTATTCGCATAATGATTAAACTCTATTTAAATATTATAATGAGTTTTAACTGCATAAAGTTTCATTTAAACCTGAAAATGTTCGAATTTTTTTATTCGAACGCTTTCAGATAAAAGTTTAATTATTTTTTTTTTTTAATTTAACAATTGCTAATAGAAAAGTTTCTTTATTAACAATATAACAACACGTTTATAAAAGCAATTTAAATGGTAATTTAATTTGATTTATTTTTTAATAACAATTTAATAAATAGTTTAAAATATAGGATAGTAAGTAACTTTAATAAATACTTTAATTCAGTAGTTATCATTTTTTATAAAAAAAAAAATAAGCACTCCTATTTAAAAAAACTAAGGAGTTTTCTATTTTAATTGTTCTTTTTTACTAATCTGGTACTAAAAGTTTCTCAAAAATTTTTTAAGAGTTTCTTTAGAGTTATAATTAAGGCCTCTAGCACCAGTTTTTTATTTATATTGACTTAAAAATAATTGCATAGTTACTAGTTATGAATTAGTTTTTAACGGTGGGTAAAATGACTGCTTCATACTCTTACTTTCTATTCATATTATTAGCAATATCAGTCTTGATATACGCAACAAAACGAAAAAATCTAATTACAAAAAAGTTGGAAGGACAGTTTCAGCGTTGTAACAAAATAATAAAATGCTCAGGAAATTCTACCTTAAAAAATCACTTAAAAAGTCACAGACTTTGTTTAGTTAAGGCAACAGAATCAATCATACTAACAAATGAGAGAGCAAGCAAGAAGAAACAAAAAACTGTTGGCGACTTCATTGCGCAAAAGAAGCTTCAAAATATTGTTTCTGATTTGGCTACGGATGGCATTTCAGTTCGAGCTAAAACCAGAAATAAATACATTCGTCAAGTCAATAGTTCGAAATGGATTTAAACTCCCCGCTAACGAAAGTGATGTTATGAAACTTTTGCACAAAGATTTTGATGAAAAACAAAAAAAAAAGATTGACACCATAAAATTAAAAGTAATTAAAAGTGAAGTTTAGCATGACTGTCGATGAGGTTACTACTTTAAGAGGACGAAGATATTTTGGAGTTAATATTCATGATAAAATTGACAATATTACGTGTAAAAAAGGGTTAATTCGAATTTTGGGTTCATGTAGTGCGCTTGATATGGTTGAAATAATGAAACAACATCTAAATGTGTTTGGAATATCAATGGAAAAAGATTTGGTTGCATCTACTTAGGATGGAGCATCTGTAAACAAGAAGTATATTCAAAGTTTAGATGTTATTAGTCAATTTGTCTTAATCATGGTATACATCTTGGAGTATTTTACACTCTTTATACGAAAAAACATGATATTGAAGATTTAAGCGACCCCTGTGATGAAAATAACAATGAAAATGATTCTTTTGAAGAAGGCACCGATTTTAAATTTATAAATGATGATTGCGAAGAATATATTGCCTACAATAATTTACTTAAGAACTCACGCTAACTGATAGCATACATCAAACTGTCAAGTGTTCGAAATCAAGTTTTTCAAAGTCAAAGCTCTACTTGGAAACGAAATTGAACTTCATCTTGATGTAAAAACTCGTTGGAACACAATACCAATAATGCTTGAGCCATTGATAAAGACAGAGTCGGCAATTAGAGAAACTTTATTAGAATTTAAGGCAGATAGAATTTATGTTTGAGAAACTTTCTTTAGTTAACAGTTAAATTAGCAAAAAATTAATGGATAATATGAGAATTAGAGTCGATGAACGCCTGAATACAGATGTCATGAATTTATTACGCTGTCTAAAGAACTCTACAATAACCCCATCCAGAGATACGATAACTTTTGCAGGAATCCGTAAAATACGACTATTATAAAAAATATTTTAATGATAATCATGGCTAAAGATTCGGTCGGCCACATGTAGATGTCTGCTCAATTTGCGAAGAACTCAAAGCAAAAATAAAAGTTCCATCATTATCAATGAGAATCCAAAAAAGAGTCGCAGTTGCGGAAAAAGTAATACATCTTAAACGTGCTAAAAGGTTTTACAAAAAACAGAAAGAAAAATTTGGCAATGTGTCACGATAGAGAAGATGTGGATGCCATTGTATTTGATTTTATGCAAAACTGTTCATTCCGAGGTCAAGAGATGTTTTATTTAAGTAAGTTATGGCGGTTTGTGTTTTGTGTTTAAGATTTAAAAGTAAGCTTAAAAGGCCCGGATTAAATATGCAGTTTAATTGTGGAAAACGTTAAAAAACATGGATTCATTTTTCAAAGAAATACACGTTTTTGGCGATGCTTGTTGGAAACAAAATGGAAATAACTCTCTTATAAAATTCTTTCTCGTTCTTGTTGTAATGAAATTCTTTTCCTGTGCGCGGCCATTTTTTTTTTAACATTGCGACAGAATTTTCTGAATCGCTTAAAGACTCATTAGGAGAAAGGACAGAATTTACGTTCCAAATAATTATAATAGTCTTATTTTGGCAGTAAATATTTTAAAGTTAAATCTATTACTTTAAATAACATACTTGATTTTAAAAACTAACGGCAGCAATGTTTTAGGAAAAGCTTAAGTCATTTAACAAGGCAACAACATTCAAGATTTCGAAATACAGAACCTTTAAATATAGGTCAAGCCATAAAAGTTACTTGATATGTTTCGAATTATTGTTTGTTATTTCAAATTATTTTGCATATAGTAAATAATAAATAGGAAAAAGGAAATAAATCTAACACATTTACACATACATATGTAAATTAATATTATATATTTTCCCCATGTCTAATTTTAGATCAGTAAGCAGCCGTGGTGCAGTGGTTAGAGTTCTGGCTCAGAACCCAGAAGTCCGAGGTTCGACGCTGGCTCTAGCCCAATAAGCGACATTAGTAAGGAAGGAGGCGTGAACCTCTAGTTAAATGCTCTCCCGCGGTGCTTTGTGATAAGACCTTAAGGCAGTGGTCGGCAAAGTGCGGCTCTTTGGCTACTTAAGTGCGGCTAAAAAGTCGTCCAAATATATTGAGTTTAAGTTATTTTAAAGAACTTTTTTGTTTTAACGCCATTTATTAACTACAACAGCGCATTAATCAGACAAGTAATTTTTATCTTATCTTTATAGTCAAGTAGTTTTATCACAATTGTTCTTGGCTTATTTAAATCAGGTTTACCTGTCCGATGGGCTCTTTCTATATTTACTCCAGTTACATTAAGTTTATTTTCTAGTAAGTTTTGTATTTTAGTGTCAGAATCATCCCAACTTTCTGAATCGTTTTCCAAAATTCCTTCGAAACGTAAATTGTTTCTTCTTTGGCGATCTTCAAGCTGTCGAATTTTAGTTTTATCTTCATTTCCTAAATTAGAGTTCAAAGAAATCTTTTTCTCTAGGTCGATAACCTTTTTATAATGGCAGTCTTGTGTAAACGATAAACTCTCTTCAATGTCTTTTTAAACTTTTTCATAACTCATCAACTGCTTCTTTGTCAAAATAAGTTCCACTTTCTGTTTTCATTTTCTTTTGTTAAAGATTCGCAAGTGTTTTTTAGTAAAGTAATATGTTTTTGTAATACGTCGATTCTATCGTTTGTAATTTTTAAATTACCGCTTATCACTTTAAAAATAACTTTTTGCTGTTTCTTAAACATCTCTTGAAAAATTTCTCGTACTAACTTTATTGAGATTTCGGAGTCTTTAATTGCATCCATGTTATTAATAAAGAAATATAGTATTTATAGTTATTAATTATATAAATACTTATTTAAGATAAATCTTATTTTTTTAAGCAATAATTAAGATACGAGCACAACTTATCTTGGCACTTGGGGATCGCTTTAAGTATTAAAATTATATTATATACAGAATATAAATTATAAAATAAACTTTATCAAGCAAAACTTTATGTAGCATATTATTAGTAATGTTCCCTGTTTATACTTTTAACTATTTACAAATAAGGAAAGAGCAAGATATGATCAAAGAGTTAAAAAAGAGAAACACATAACAGACAATATTAAAGCATTAAAACATAAAAAGAAAAACTTATGTATCCAATTAGGAGCTGGTAAACTCAAATATCTGAATATATTAAAATTTTAAATATATGTTAAATTTTGTAATTAGCTTTGTAACTACTATTTCTAATGTTATTAATGTTTTTTTGTAATAAAAATACACTGCTGCCAAAAATACGAAGCCATGTAGTACACCCTTGATACAATAGTATCAAGGGTGTACTACATGGCTAAATATCGTCCTTTTTTTGTGATGGGTGAGTACCTGTCACCGTTTCTTGAGATTTTAAGTGGTGTGCCTCAGGGCTCTGTGCTTGATCCCTTGTTATTCTTGATATTTGTAAACGATCTACCATCAATTGTTAATTCGAATTGGAAATTATACGCAGATGACATTAAACTAATGAGAGTCATAAAAATGTTGAATTCCACGAGTCTTTGCAGAATGACATCATTGAATTTATAAAATAGACAAATATCTGGTTGACCAAGTTGAAAGTTGTAAGTACAAAGTTATGTATGTAGGTAAAAAGAATTTACAAATATGTTATAGTATGACCACGACGGCAAAGAGCATACATTAGATACAACAGTAAGTAAAAGAGATTTAGACGTGATTATTTCATTCGACCTTAAATGGCATGATCAAATGACTTCAGTGGCGGCAAAAGCGCAAAGAACTTTAAGTCAAATTAAATGTACATTTACATACTTTGATGTGTAAACGGTGAAATCACTATATACAACATTTGTGAGACCGTTTCTTGAAAGATGGTTTCTTGAAAAGCGATGGGTTTAACATTATTGGAGAAAAAAAGAGCAAGAGGAGATCTTATACAATAATACAGATTAAAAAAAATATAGACCAAATAAGTTGGTACAAAAATCTACAATCGGCATCATCCTTGTCTTGTTCAGGTCCGGCTTCTTTGGTACGGGGCAACAAATACAAGTTAAGGAGAGAATGCATACCATCTTGTTTACTGAGATATAGTTTCTTCACAAACCGAGTTTTTAATAATTGGAATTTGTTACCAAATGAAATCATAGAAGCAAGATCGTTGAACATTTTTAACAACATTTGTTTTAAACTCTGCGGGCTGTCTGCATTGTGTTCCACAGTTTATTTTGTTTTTGAATATTTTATTACATTTAGAAAAATTGTAATTGTTATAACTGTAATTTTAACTGCAATAAACATTACTATTACTATTAATAATAATACCTTTCTTACGTTTGAAATTAGTTACTAACACCTTTCTTACGTTTGATATTAAATTTCATTTAAATATAAAAATACAAAGTCATAACGTTTATAATGGGTTGGCGACTCACACAAGTCTAAGGTATTTCAATCATTTTTGATCTCCAACTGATAGAATATTTAAAAAAATACTAATAAAATCCAATAACTTTATAAATAATCAACATATTCTTTGAATTAAATTATATTTTTAAAAACATTAGATGGTGCTTTTAAACGCCCTACTAGCGTCTCTGAAACGCTTTTTATATTACTTAATGTCCTTTTTAAGATTTATTTTTTGATACCAAGTCGTAAGCATTTTTTAAAAATTGGTATAATTGTAACGTTTTTAGTAAAAAATAACTCAGTTTGGTGACGGTGCCTTTAACATTATATAAATATAAAAATTCTTTCTTTAAAACGTCAGATCGATTTGTAGAATTGTCTAACTTTTATAATTTTTTCACCTTTAAAATACTTTGAAGCCTTTTCCGAAGATATATAGCTATCTTCTAATTAATTGACTTTAAATTTTATGTCACATACCCATGAATTAGTTTGATAATTTTTGTCAATAAAAGTCTTATTAAATTTATGATTTTAGTATGAAGAATATTTTATACAGGTTCTATGTTATACCTAGGGACGGACTGGGTTGCCAAGATATCTCGAACTTTCTCGGTAGGCCGATGCTCAAAAAATAATTTATTATTATGATATCCTTTTAGAAAAATAGGTAATAGATATAAATATAAAGTATAAATATTATTTTCATATCATCACACGCAAGTCTGAAAATTTGTTTACGTTTGATTTTAAATAATGGCGTATAAAAGGGTGCAGGGTGTACAAAAACAAACTGATAACTTTATTGAACTTTATTTTCTGAAAAACCTTCTTTAAAAACTTACAACTTATTACGTAAAAAAATTTTGCCGAATGTATCTAAAGAAAAGGTTCTAACTTGCCGACTGAAGCCACAAAAAGAGTTTTTGCCAATTAGCCGACTAATGGTGCATATATTAATTCAAAAGGGGGTGTCACACTATATCACCATCCCATCCACTCCTTTCTCCACGCTAGCACTGCTCTTATCCTACTGTAATTTCAGCATTTGCTGACAAAAGCTGCACGTTAACGTACTCTATTTTTCTATATTTTTATTATTTTCTTTAGAATTCATTTTTTTTTTTTAAACTAACTTAAAACTTTTTTTTTAAACTAACTCAGTAAAAACTTTTTTTTAAACTAACTCAGTTAAAGGCATTTTAAAATTTGTATTTTGTGACTAGTAGCAGTAGCTGTTCCGAAATCGTAAAAAGGAACAATTTTGAAAAATCGTAATCAAGAATAAGTTTGGAATCATGGAATAAATTCGAAAGTATTATATCCGGAATAGTTTCAAAACCTAGTAAGATGGAATTCTTTAGAAATGCAAAATAAAAAAAATTGTTTAAAAAAAGAGGAACAATTTTAAAAAGGCTTCTTTTTTTTTTGAGCTGCAACTGTGCAATTCAAAAGAAAAGATTTATGTTCCTAATTCAAGCAGAACAATAGGCTTTTGAAAGCTTTTTTAAAACTCACAGATGTGGTCCTTTTTGTGCGTTTTAGCAAGCCAACTAGCCAAGAAATGTGTTTGTCTACTAATTACACATTTCTTAGGAGGCCTGGGAATTGGGAGGGTAAGACCATACGAGTGGAGTATTACACTGTTACTTTATCGTGAATGATACAATTCAGATTTCACAAATGTATGACTCATACATAAATAATTATTCATTGATTTTCATTTATTGTTGATATAAATGATTAATTAAATTATAGTCACATTTTGAAAATAAAATTTAAAGAAATACGCTTTGTGTATTGTATATAAAACAAAATGAATTAGCTTTATATAATTTTCACAAATGCCTTTCTTGCGTTTTGTTCTGAAAATGCAAGAATTATATTTGATAAATCCAGTTTTCTTGCAATATAACAATTTATATTCAGCATAGCAAGTCCATTCAACCGTTCCCACCCCATAGTTGAACGATGATAAGTTCTTGTAAGATTTCTTTGTCATATTTATGCTAAAAAGGATTGATTTTAAAATACAGCAGGGAA
Source organism: Hydra vulgaris (assembly GCF_038396675.1). Lineage (NCBI taxonomy): Eukaryota > Metazoa > Cnidaria > Hydrozoa > Anthoathecata > Hydridae > Hydra > Hydra vulgaris. The sequence continues at coordinate 10,060,592 of NC_088930.1, read as the reverse complement.
TCATCTTGACTTGGCAAATGATGATTAGTTAAAAACTTTCATGAAACACAAATATTTCTTGCAACAAATTTTAACGCGGTTAAAATCTTATCAAGTTGTTCATAGTTGCAATCAAATTTGGAAATATACTTTTGAATAGCATTGACACCAACTAAACTTAATGTGTAATTTCCACAGCTTGAAAAAATACAGTTTAGATTTTGTTCTATCAAAACCGCTTGCACCCAGTAATACTTTTCAGCCATTTTAGCACCGTTGTCGTAAGCTTGAGCTATGCAGGCTTCGAAATCCAGCTTCAAAGTTTTTAATATTTGAGGAGCTCATCTGCAAAACGTGTTAAGTCACAAAAAATTTTTTTTTGAGTTAAATAATTTTTTATATTCTATATACTGAAATCTATTATTTATTTAATTATTAGTCCTATTAAAAGGTGTTGCATTAGTTCGCTACCGCAGCAGCCAGTAGGTTTCTTGATATTATATATAAAAGAGAAAGCGCTCTTTTCTCTCGCTCTCTCTTGCGTTTCATATTATTCAACGTGTGACTTGGCGCAATCCAAGATTTAGTTGTAAATAACGAGTTGTATCTTCAAGAAATATATGATAAAGTAATCTTATCTACGTGATTTAATACTAGAGTCCCTTCTAAACTCTTTAAAAGGCTCTTAGTCCTAAAAACAGGTACGGAAATATCAAAACGTTTTCAAAACACGTCAAGTCAAACTGAGTTAAAGCTTCAAAACATGCTCAGAAGTCAGAAACCAATCAGATGAGCAATAAGTGACATGTTTTTTTAACAACCAATAAAAAGTCTGTTTATACTTATTATTAGCGCTCCTTTTCTTGGCGCATCAAATTATTTAAAATTTATCACCCAATACAAAATGGTTGAAATTAGAGAAAGTTTTATAACTGATGGAGAAAAAGCAAACACCATCTTACTAAGGGTAAGAAAACAAAAAGAAAGGTGGTATTTATTATTTATTTCTAAATTATAAGTACTGAATCTTTCAATCAACGCAAGCCAAATATTTTTTTATATCTCTACTCTTAGGTGTCTAATACAACGGGGGCTTTGATTAATTTTTGTAAACTTTTCCCATCCATCCGAGCTTATTAAAACCACCCCCCTGCCTTTATTAATTTTTATTTTCTATTAACAAAAATAATGGTGGAGGGGTACTTGATTCACGCGCGGTTAAAACGATGATTTATTTTTGCCGTCGTATAATTGAATTTAATAGTTTATTTATCTATTATAGAAAAAGACTCAGAAGATGAGGAAGATATTATATACAATTGTCTTGGAGAACAGGGGCGCCTTTTGTAAATTTTATAGTAAAATATTTAAGCGTTCAAAAATTATTACCATATAAAGTTTAAACCCCCCTCAATTTGAGGGGGTTGCAAATTTTATATGGTCATTCTTTTTGAACGCTGAAAGATAATACTATGAAACTTAAAATTTATCGATAAATATAAGTTGAAAATAGTAAAAAAAATATTTCATCAACTTATTTTGGCTTTTTATCCCAAGCTCCAATCATCGCAATTTTTTGCAAAGCATCCTTATTTGACATAAATATGAACATATAAATGTTTGGAGTTTGCTCCACGTCTGGAAGTTAGCTATCTCAAAGACCAAAAAATGCTTTTGGCGCCCCTTTTGAAGAAGACGATGCTTGTAATCATGTTTAACTTATTATTGTACAGCATTTTCTTTGGTCAAAAATTTTAATAAAAAAACTACAACTTTTACAATAGTGTTTTCTTTGTTCCCACAACTTTATACTGTTACTTTTTTCAATAATTCATGCAAATCGAAGCTTTTCCTTTCAAATCATTTTAATCCTTTTTTAAAACAAAAGAAATCTTATACGAATTCAATGAAGCTTATATTTATATATACATATATAGTTTTTCGTCTACTAACCTATTTCAAAATAATCCATCTAACATTAAAAAGTGAAAGTCCATCTAACATTATCAAAATAAGCTTAGTCAATAATTTAATCAGGTTTATTTTATGATCCTATTAAATTGCATTTTTTCCTATGCGCATACTTTATTTGTCTCACTACACTGAAGCAGCATTTACCAACAAATTTATTTTTTGAGCGCGAAATACGTGTGGGTCAATTTTCTTTCAATATCTCAAAATCAATTTCCTCGGACTTAGCGCGTTTTGCAAATGGACTCCTCATTTATAGTGTTTGAGCAGCAATTTCTCTTCTAGTTTTTTTCAAATAAAATAAATCTTTCTTTATCTGAAAAGTCTGAATTGTCTAAAATTTCAACATAGCAAATAAGCAGAGTAATTTGCTCCTTGTACTCCAGATTGCTATCTAGAGTAGCATCAACTATTATTGAAAAATATTTTGCTTTCACAGTTGCATGGAGGATTGCTGCTTGAACATGTGAACCACAAATATCAATAAGTTCGTTCTGAATTCGCGTTAAAACATAATAAGCTTGCATCCGCTGCTTACATTGTTATGATTCTCGAACACGTTTAACATGCTCAGCTAAAAGTGGGTCATATTTGCTAAGAAGTTTGATAATACCTAAAAAGTTCTCATTCGCTCGCACCTATTTGTTGATTTGAACCAAAAATAGCTAATCCACATTCAGAAAGGAAAAGAATAACATCTACAATACGTTGGAACAGTTTTTTCCAATTTTCAGTTTCAGTTTTGAGTTCAGATAAAAGTAAATTATCAACTGAAGTTTTGCATAACGCTGCTCTACTAGCACATTTCCATGCAACATCATTTTCTTGATGGTAAATTGGGTTTTTGTGCGACGGTATACGATCTTTCAATCTCCTCCGACCTCTACTAATGCACCATCCGGCAGAACCAGAGGAAAATAATACACTTGCAGCATTTTTGTTCAAAAGAAAACAAGGTGCACAATACAAAGATTGTTTTTCAATACTCCAGCACAACCAGTCTCTTTTTCATGTTTCTCCATTTGCAAGAGTTTTCCCAGCGGGCACACGACGTTGGAATAACGTTGATCAACGTCGATCAACGTCAATCAACGTTATTTTAACGTTATTCCAACGTCGTATGCCTGCTGGGTTATTTACTAAACAATAGGGAAATGCATGATGATTAGAGTCTTGAACAATATTGTTTGTAATTTCAAAAAAAATAATCTTAAGAAAAGAGTTCACTTGTTGACAATCTGTTCTAGTTGATAATTCCAATGTCAATAAAATTGTCCGGATTACCTTGATAAGTCTGATCTGTTGCCTCTGGTTCCATGTCTCAAATTTTATTTGCACTCGGATTTTCCTGTAATGAGATTTCGGATTTATCCTGTTCCTGATTTACAATATTTAAATTTACTGCTGGTTGTTGTTCCAAAATTGGGTATTCTGCTATCGGAACAACTTCATTTAAAATATAAAAATACCTTTTGGAAAGAAAAGGCTATTTATAAATTAGGTTGTGTTGTCAAAGTGAGGTTGAAGATGTATCTATTTTGCGTAGTTAATGTAATTAATTTTATATTTTGAGGTATTCTACCAAATTAAGATTTATAATTAAAAAAATTATAGACTACTAAAGTGTTTGGATAAAAATGAATATTAAAAGAAAAGAAAAATCAGTTTTTGAGTACTTTGAAGCATGCTATTTAGACAAGCCTTACGTCTACCATATATATTTTTTTGCTTATTAAGTCTCAAAGAGCTTATATAAAATAATAAAATGAAACAACTATGCAAAAATGGTTTCTTTCTTTTATCTAATTTTTAAACCTGAAATTAGTTACTATTTAGCTCTGCTTGATTCTTACAGGGGAGCTCTTATTAAAAGGCAGCTCTTAATCAATTTTAAAATTATATATTTTAAATATATGTGGTTTTTTTATTGTATTAAAATTCCCTCGGGTATTTTTTATAAATATAGTAGATAAAAGATCAATACCCATTTTGAAAAATTAATTTTTGCCGTAAACCCAGGGCTTACAGTATTACGAGGTCACACAGATGGCGCTAATTGTCTTGAACTCCGTTTTTAAGTTAGATTTTAAGACTTGGTTACTTATTTATTTTTTCTAAAAATTTAGTCAAACTTCAGTATCTTGAGAACCAATGAGAATATTTTGAAAAAGTTTGGAATATTGTTTCTAGTATGAATAATAACAACATGTTAAAAAACTAAAATTTTGAAGAAGGTCACTATAAAAGCTCATGCCCTTACTTTTTTCTCCAGAACCTTTTTTTATTTTATTAGCAATGAAGGAGATTTTTTTTTAAATTGAAAAGTTGTCAGAAATTCTGCCCAACTAATTACGACGATAAAAAAGGATCTTTTAATGTAAAAATTTATTTAAAAAGATTGTGGTTGTGCATTGTCAATTTTCCCAAATCCCGAAAATTAAATTTTAGTTTGACGTAAAAAATACGAAGTAAAAGTAATGATATGACAGCACACAGCCTGCTTTGAGATAAAGACCACTTTATTTGAGGTATGCACTTTCGTAAGTTGAATACAACCATTTCTATTATACTGAATTCTTGTCTAGTTACATCATATGGAGCTTATTTTCTTAGTTGAGAAACTGATGAACAAAAAATTAAAAACCTTAGCAGTTTATTATTTACTAGACTGAAACTTAATTGAGATTTAGTGTTCAAACAAATTATTTTAAAATTGTTACATTAAGTACAATTGCTGAAAGTTAAGACAAATGTTAAATTAACATTTATATGCTGTTTATAAGTTTTTTTAAAACCATTCTCCAGCATTTTATCTCTACACGTTGTTATCATTTAGCTTACAGTGTAATTGTATCTGCATCAAAATAATGTGTAATTGTACATTGGTGATATATAGTGATATTTGGAATACATTAGTGATATATGGAATAAACATTTGAAAAGTATTGTACATCAGTAATATATGGCAATTGTACTATTAAAAAAGTTATATTTACAAAAACAGCATTTAGTAAACAGTATTTCCTTTATTTGAACTGAATTCCTGAATTTACTTTACTTTGATTAACATCATTTTTTATAAGCTCATAAAAACATGTTAAGCATTAGGAGTTCAACTAAAAAGTTAAATTATTTGTAACAATTTTTTTATTGTTTTATAAATATATTAAGTTTATGATACTAAGCTATTGGTTTGAATTTCCGAATGTTCATTAAAACATCATTTTTTATCATAAGCGGGTTGAGCACTTGGGAGAAACGGGAAATTCCCGGCCCTTGCCTTGTCCTGCACGATAGTTGACAGCGATTGCTTCTCCCGACGAGCCCTATCTTCTGAATTATGCCTTTCTTATTCGAATATTTCCCTCCCCTCGTCAAGGCCTCAGTCCGCCCCTGTATTTTATTGATATGCTAACTAGTGTTTTTCCTTTACAAGTATCATATGAAACTTTTATGATCATAAAAAGTTATAATTAATTCAAAGAATTAATAACATCATTTTTGACAGTTTTTCATGTTGGAAATTCTCTATTAAATAAACCTACATTTTCATTTCGAATAAATTAATACCTTTATTAAAATTTAACTTTTCCAAATAAACATTGATCAATATATAACAAAATTATTAATAGATATTCGTATTAAAATAGTTCCAGTACATAAAAACTACACTAATGATGTTTTGAAATCAAATATCATATTTTCAAGCTTTGATATTTGTTTACGTGAGTTGTAAACAAATAGCTGAACCGGCTTAGCTATTTGCGTAAAATTTGAAATATTTAGTTCCAACATGTACAAAATATCTAAAGATGATTACAATTACCTTCTGAAAAACGCAATTACTTCTATTTATAAAAAGGCCGACCCAAATCTAAAGGACGTAGTAAATAAAGAAAGTAAGCAAATTTTGACAAATCACGATATTTTTAATAGAATTGAGATAAACGGAGCTGCCGATTGTTTTATAACTTTAAAAGATCACAAACCCAACTTCATAAACAACCCAACTGTGCGTCTTTTAAATCCTGCAAAGAATGAGGTAGGAAGATTGTCCAAATTTATTTTATCCATTATCAATTCTGAATTAAGAATCAGGCTCTGTTTAAACCAATGGCAAAATACGCAGAATGTGATAAATTGGTTCCGAAAGATTGATGGTAAACACCTTTGTAAATTTTTAGTATTTGACATAAAGGATTTTTATCCGTCAATTGATGAAAACATGCAAAATAACGCAATTGCCTTTGCCGAACAACATATAATTATAGACGAGCAAAGCAAATCCATTATACGTCATGCAAAAAAATCTTTCATTTTTAACGGTGGCATATCATGGATTAAGAAAAAAGCAGGATTGTTTGATGTTACCATGGGAGCCTAAGATGGCGCGGAAGTTTGCGAACTAGTTGGGATTTTTCTTTTAGATCAACTTTCGCAGTTTTACAACAAAAATGATTTTGGTTTATATCGAGATGACGGGTTAGCTGTTTTTAAGAACAAAAATGGCCATCAAATGGAAAAAATAAAAAAGCATGTTGTTCAAGTTTTCAAACGTAACAATCTCAACATCTCTATCAATTGCAATCTTAAAATTGTTAACTACCTTGATTTAACTTTTAATCTTACTCAAAATTCTTTTCAACCATAATGCAAGCCTGAAAATAACCTAAATTATGTGCATGCTGATTCTAAACATCCACCTATCATAATAAATAATCTTCCAAAAAATATCGAGCTAAGATTGTCTGCCAACTCATCAAGTGAAGTTATTTTTAATAAATCGACACACCTTTATGAAGACGCATTAAAGCAATCGGGATACACTTATAAGTTGACATATAAACCAAGCACAAAAAATGTTCCAAAAAATAACCACAAACAAAACATAATCTGGTACAATCCTCCATTTAGTAAAAATGTTACAACCAAAATTGGTCAACGCTTTTTAACCCTAATTGACAAGCATTTTCCTAAAAACCACAAACTAAACAAAATATTTAACAGAAACACAATTAAGATAAGCTACTCCTGTATGCCAAACATCAAATCTATCATCAACTCACACAACAAAAATATTTTATATGGTGATGTAAAATTATCAGAAAAAGCCTGCAATTGCATTAAAAACTCTTTGTCCATTGAACAACATTTGCTTGTCTAACAACATTGTTTACCAAGCCACCGTAAGCTCAAATAAACCTCAATACAATGATAAAGTGTACATTGGGATAAGCGAAACCTCATTTAAGCTACGTTATACGAACCATCAAAAATCTTTTAAAATAAAAAAATACAAAAACGACACTGAGTTGTCTAAAGAAGTATGGGGATTAAAAGAATACAATTTCACAACATCAATCAAATGGAGTATTATTAAACGCTGTAAATCATACAATCCTGCGTCAAAAATTTGTAAGCTTTGTTTAAATGAGAAGTTCGAAATATTATTTTACAAAGGAAACAATCTGCTAAACAAAAGAGGCGAATTAGTCTCTAAATGCAGACACAAGAATAAAGTTCTTCTTTCATTATTTGATAGCGGAGATTAGTTTTCCATTACGTCTTCTTGTACTATAACGTCAGAACTCAATCTAGTAGTTTGTAATTTTTAAACGGTTTTTTATATTTTTGATTTTGTACTTCATGGCTGATGATTGCCGATAGGCATGAAACTTTAAGTTCCATTAAAAGTTGTTTTTTCTAAAATTTAAGTATATACTACTGTGATCAAAAAGTAAGGTGAATTTTTAATTTAAACTTCCCGCCTTATTCGAATCGTCCAATCTTTTTTATTTTTAAGTTGGTAGGAATGTCATTAACATTTGCGCCAAATTACATGTCAAACTCATAATTATTTTTTTTTGTTTACGCTTGTTTCTGAAGTACCAAAAGTGCATTCGGCGATTTTCACGATATCTAATTTTGTTGAGCAAAGAAGTGCTATTAAATTTTGTTTGCGGAATGATATTTCTGCTGCTGAAACGTATCGAATATTGCAAAAGGCCTTCGGTGAAGAGACTATGTCTCAAAAAAAATGTTTACAAGTGGTACAAAGACTTCAAAGAAGGCCGAGAACGTGTTGATGACTTGGAACGCTCCGGACGACCATCGACTTCGATTGATGATCGCCACATCAACAAAATCAAAGAATTGGTGCTTGCAAATCGTCGGTTTTCCAATCGAGACTTTTTGACATGGTTAGAATATCATTTGGGTCGGTGCAAGCGATTTTGAAGGATCATTTGGGCCTCAGAAGACTCAAATCACGTTTGGTGCCGAAATTTCTCAATTTCTTTGAAAAAGAGCGTCGCGTTAAAACGTGTGAAGCAATGCTTTCTGACTATCAAGACGTCTACAAACAAATTATTACTGGCGATGAGACTTGGGTCTACGCATACGACCCTGAAACAACCGACCAATCGAGTGAATACCGTGAAAAAGGCGAGCCGAGACCGAAGCAACCACGTCAAAGTCGCTCAAAAATCAAGGTCATGTTGACTGTTTTCTTTGATTATTGTGGTGTCGTGTACTACGAAATCCTTCCAACTGGCCAAACTGTCAACAAGGAATATTATTTAAGCGTTATGCGACGTTTGCGTGAAGCTGTTCGCAAAAAGAGACCGGAATTATGGGCCAATAACTCTTGGATTTTGCACTCTGATAATGCGCCTTCGCACACAGCACTGGTTCTTCGTGAGTTTTTCGCCAAAAACTCTACCCATGTTACTCCACAACCACCGTATTCGCCCGACTTAGCACCGTGTGACTTCTGGCTGTTCGCAAAGCTCAAGAGACCACTCCGGGGAAATCGTTTTGAGTCAATTGAAGAGATCCAACGTGAATCGGCACGCGCATTGAAGGCTATCCTTACCGAGGACTTTTCGGCATGCTTCGAAGACTGGAAAAAACGTTAGCAAAAGTGCCTTGGGCCCGGGGGGAATTATTCGGAGGGCCACGATACAGATTTGGAAGAATAAAAAAAGAATTTTCATTTTATAAAAAAATTCACCTTACTTTTTGATCATAGTAGTATATATATATATATATATATATATATATATATATATATATATATATATATATATATATAATATATATATATATATATATTATGTATATATTATATACATACATAATATATATGTTTAGATATAAAGTATATATATACTATATATATAATATATATGTTTAGATATTAAGTATATATATACTATAATATAATATATATATATATATATATATATATATATATATATATATATATATATATATATATATATATATATATATATATATATATATATATATATAATATATATATACAGTGGCGGCGTTAGGGTAGAGCCTGGTTGGGCGATGGCCCAGGGCGCCGAATATAAAGGGGCGAAACTAATTGGTTATTTTACCCTTTGCCTTTTTTTTGAATGGGGTAAAATTGAGCTAGGTGCGCCGTAGAAATCTCGCTCAGGGCGCTGGTAGTGCTAAAACCGGCACTGTATATATATATATATATATATATATATATATATATATATATATATATATATATATATATATATATATATATATATATATATATATATATATATGTGCTTTATATATAAGCATATATATTATGTACATATATGTAAATTAGTAAACTAGTAAAAAACACTTATCTAACTTTTTTCTTCAACTTGAAGTTTTACCATTACTGGATCATCAGGAAGAGTTACTAAATCTCAAAAAAAATTCAATTTATAGAAAAAAATATTTTATAGGAAGTTATAAATTATTATAACTAAAAATAAAAATAAATTTTTTTTTTAATTAATATACTTAATATAATTAATATAATATTTTTATAATTTTGGTATTTATCTTCGTGCCTACATTTAGAAATTAATTCAGATTTTTTATTTAATAAGTTTTCCTGATTTATATGAGTACTTATTTCAAATTATTTTTGCAAGCATATCATACATTTTTTGGAAATATTATTAAAGGCAGGGACAGATTTTAGAATAGACCATTCTAAATTAAAATTTTTATTTTTCTCTTTTAAATCCCAAATATATTTTGACAACATATTCTTTGAATAATTTTTGTGTTTAAACGATTGTTTGTAATTGGCATAACGTTTTTTCCCCTCGGTTAAGCCAATATATTGCTTGTCAGGGTTATTTTGTGAGGAAACAATGCACTTGTAAATTACGTTTTTCGAAAGGCATTTTTCATTTAGAGGGCAATCTATTTTTTGTTTACAATTACAATAATCAGTGTTTTTTTCTTTTATATGTTCATTTTTATTAATGCGATCCTGATGATCCAGCAATGGTGAAACTTAAAGTTGAAGAAAAAAGTTAGATAAGTGTTTTTTACTAATTTATTATTGCTCTGTTCTTTAAGAACATTGAGCACTCTATTTGTAAAATACCCTAACTTAATTTACATATATATACATGTATAAATATATATGAATATATATATATATATATATATATATATATATATATATATATATATATATATATATATATATATATATATATATATATATATATATATATATGTAAATTATGTTAGTGTATTTTACAAATAGAGTGCTCAATGTTCTCAAAGAACAGAGCAATAATGAATTAGTAAAAAACACTTATCTAACTTTTATCTTCGACTTGAAGTTTCACCATTGCTGGATCAAAGATTTAGTAACTCTTTCTGATGATCCAGCAAGGGTGAAACTTCAAGTCGAAGATAAAAGTTAGATAAGTGTTTTTTACTAATTTATTATTGCTCTGTTCTTTAAGAACATTGAGCACTCTATTTGTAAAATACCCTAACTTAATTTACATATATATACATGTATAAATATATATGAATATATATATATATATATGTAAATTATGTTAGTGTATTTTACAAATAGAGTGCTCAATGTTCTCAAAGAACAGAGCAATAATGAATTAGTAAAAAACACTTATCTAACTTTTATCTTCGACTTGAAGTTTCACCATTGCTGGATCATCAGGAAGAGTTACTAAATCTCAAAAAAAATTCAATTTATAGAAAAAAATATTTTACAGGAAGTTGTAAATTATTATAAAATATTTTTAATTACTATATTTTTTTGTTAACGGGAAGTTACAGAAAGTAATTATGAAATAATTTTCTTTGGAATGGGGATAGTTTAATTTGGTCATTTGTTTTTATAATTTTTCAAGAGGTATTTATTTTTGTGCCTACATTTAGAAATTAATTCAGATAGTTTATTTAATAAATTTTCTTGATTTAAATGAGTAATTATTTCAAATTTTTCTTTAAAATTTTTCTTGCAAACATAGCAAACATATATATATATATATATATATATATATATATATATATATATATATATATATATATATATATATATATATATATATATATATATATATATATATATATATATACAGTGGTGGGATTCAGCCGGTTCGGTAGAACCGGTTCTTAAAACGTTTTGAATTTGGCGAACCGGTTACTAACAAGTTGAAATTTAAAAAATAACCGACAAACTTCACTTATTGTAAACAAAAATTATGGATTATTTTTAAATTAATTTATGTACTGATCTAGTAATGTAACGAAAAGGTCTGATCTGATATTATTGTTATTTGTTACGTAAATGTGGGTAATTTAGATTTTTATTCCACCTATTAAATGATACAGTTGTGCAGTGTTTACATCATTTATGGGTTACTTTATGATAATCCGCTTTATTTAAATACAGTCTATTCTACATTATATTTAATAAATTCAATCAGTTTCGTGGTTTTTTAGCTGATATTAGTAACAAAGCATTATTTTTGTAAGACAGTATATATGCAAACATACTATATTACTTTTCAATGCAAAATTTTCATTTGTTATACCTTTTGCTTTAAGATTGTTCATTTCTATTTTTTAAAACAGTGGGGTAGGAATTGAACCCGGTACATTATTTCACGGTACGTTATTTATCACATTACCTTTTATTATCCTTTAGTTCAACAATGAAACGCCGAAGTGTTTTGGGTGATTTTTTTAATAAAAAAACAAAATTAGAAACTGAAGTTATCACGTCTCAAACGGTTTCGGAACACAATTCTAATGCATCTGAGGCAACTACGTCACATGGAAATAAAGGATGTAATGATAAGAATAACTTGCCCGAACGACGGACTTCTAGTCTTAAACAACAAAATTGGATGTCAATATTGTGCTCAACACGATACTCTGAAAGAAAAAGGCACACGTTTCAAAAGAATGGCAAAATATTAACATCGAAGCAAAAGGAAAAAATAAAGAAGTACAACAAGCCTCACTAAGGAAAAAATTGAAAAAGCATTTTAATTCAAAAGCACACAAAGTATGCGAGGAAAACTATAAACTGATAAAACAAGACTTAATGCAAAAAACCATTGATGCGATGAATGAAAAGTGTTTAATAACAACTTGTAGAATATTCAACACCGTATACAGTTTAACAAGACGATGTAAATCATTTTCCGATATTGATGACGAAATTGAATTGCAAACGAAAAACGGGCTAGATATGGGAGTAGGGTTGCATTCGCGTAAAACTGCTGTTAAAATAGTGGATTTTATTGCAAAAGATATTCGTTAAAATGTATTTAACAAAATAATTAAAAAAGAATTCAAAGTTTGTTTGATTATTGACGAAGCTTCAACTATTTCTTCGAAACCTGTTGTCATATTATATTTAAAAGTCGAAGATTCTGTTACACCGCCAATAATATTCATTGAATAAGTGGAACTGCAAAAACAGGACGCAGAAACAATTTTTAACGCTGTAAATTACAGCGCTAAAAATTGTTTCTGTTAAATACATGCCTATCTGTATAACATTTCTATATTTATTTGTTTGTAAAAGCAAGTATACATGTAATATATATATATATATATATATATATATATATATATATATATATATATATATATATATATATATATATATATATATATATATATATATATATATATTACATGTATATTTGTTTTTATAAATAAGTAAGTATAGAAATGTTATACAGATACGCATTTATTTAACATACATGAACGTATATTTTCGAAACAGTGCGTGCATAAATATCAAATGCAAACTTAATAATTCAATGCGATATTGAATTAAAAATAAAGTAAAGTTCTTTTGGCGTAGTTAAACAAGTTTTGTTTACGAATATCTTATTGGTATTTAAATCTTTTTATCAATTGTTTATAATCAATTAAAAGTATTACATTAAGTAGGTGAAAAAAAAAAAAAGATTATGTTAAGAACAAGATTATTTAAGTAATAAATTATTATAAGGAAATATAATATTTTTCAAATAAATAATATTTTAGGAAAATCAGCGCTTCGATAAATGTTCAGAGAGCTGATTGCACAAACTGCATTTATGGCAGCACGGCAACAACCAACATCTTCCTTTACACCATACCCCTTTAAACCATTAGAAATATATATATATATATATATATATATATATATATATATATATATATATATATATATATATATATATATATATATATATATATATATATATATATATATGTTTTTGTTTTACAAAAGTTTTAACCAGCAAGTTCATTTCAACATGAATATGGTCTTTACCGATTTTTGAATGAATTTATTATTTTAGAGCTTATAATGCTTATTATATCAGTTTTTCGTAATATTTTGTTGAATTTGTTGGCGTCTTTTGCTGCATATGTGTAGATGCCGCATCTTCAAGATTCTAAATTGTTATAAGAGGTTGTTCTGTTCTTCAGAATTTTTTATATAAATCTTTCAATAAACAATATAAATGTGTAATAGGCGCAACAACCAACTTCCATGACATCACTTCCCACTAAGCCAATATAAATATTTTTAATTTTTTTGTTTTTCAAAAGTTTTAGTTAGCAAGTTCATTTATACATGAATATGGAATTCACCGATTTCATTCATAAATTGAATGAATTTTTTATTTTTATTGGTTTTAATGGTTATGATATTAGTTATGTCAGTTTTTGATGTATCGTTGTCAACAACAAATGTATTGTTGAATATGTTGACGTCTTTTGCTGCATATGTGTAGATGTCGCATTTTGGAGGTTTTAATTTATCATAAGATTTTCTTTTTATGCTTCTTTTTTTCTTCAGAATATTTTTTATATAAATTTTTCCAGATTTAAACAAAACTTTGTAAAACTTGTCAACAAACGACACCCACGAGTTAGAACATAAATCAGAATGAATAAGTTTGGTGGTTGCGACGAGAAATGCTTCAATGTTAATTAACTTGCTTTCCGATAAAGAAATATAAATAGTTGTCTGCTAAACCGACGGCATTATATGGCAGCGAAGCAGCAAATAACTTACACCAGCTGTTTAGGGTTTAATCTCTTGTCTTTATGGAAAAAAAGTCGCTTTTTTAATACTCATCGTTGGCCGATTTATAATACTGCTTGCTTTTGTATCTTGCAATTTTGCATAAAGAAAGCTTTCATTTTAAAGCAAACTTTTCTTTTCTAAAGTTAAAAATTTTCCAACGTTTTACAAAAGTATTCGTTTTATTGCTTTTTATAGAAAGTGTTGCTATTTTATAGATCTAATGCTTTCTTAATAAAAAAAATTAATGGATTATTCTCTAGACAATAAAAACCCATTGATTAACGCAAGTTTTTTCCCCACAATTTTAAAGGTGCGAATAATTCTATTTTAAAGCGATAAATGATAATCATTACTTTTAAAATAATAATGGAATGACATAACTAACACAAACCAAGATAAAGTAATGAAAATGAAGTAAATGAAGAAGCAAAAGAAAAACTAGTCATTAATATAATGTTCAACAAAAAGTTAAAATTAAAAAATTGTATACACTTAATAAAAAAATCATTTTTAAATGAAAATATTGTTACTGCATAGTCTTAACCGAACACTACATAAATTAGGAATAGTTAAAGATAACGCAAACAAAATGGAAAGGAGACCCATAAGTTTGCGACAAACTGTTCATGATTGGGCTGTGAAAAAACAAGATGTTGTTTCCATAAATACTAAATAAATCAATACTTTCTTTTAATATTATATATTTCATTAATTTTTATTGGTCTCTGGCCGGCGTCGAACCTTAAACCTCTTGGTTCTGGGCCAGAACTTTAACCACTGCACCGAATGCACAATTTAAAAATGGAGGATAGCTTATATTCTAAAAAACTGTTAAAGTTTTTGTCTACCTACTACCCCGTTTTTTTAGCTGCTTTCAATTAACTATTTAATTAATTTAAATATATTTTGTTTTGTTTTTATGCACTCCTATACCTCCGTATAAATTTCTACTAACTAATACACAGTGAATAATGTTCCTAGACTGGATCCTGTTGTTAATGACTTTTTTTCCGAAATACATTCGTAATAAAAAAATTATTTGTCTTTTTTTATAAATTTATAAGTTCAGTTTACCATCACTTGCTAAAGTTAGCGTGGCCAAGCGAACAAAGTAATGACTACTTGTTACGACTATATAAACTTTCAACTTAGGAATTCGTTGCTTGGGATGTGGGATAAGATAATTTTTTAAAATAACTTTTTAATCTTTTTTTTTGTTAGTTTAGTATGGTCAGTGCATATATTAATTTTGTTTCTAAATTATATCCCACTAACCTTAACCCAAACCCTGACATTGATTTTATGATGTTAGTACTTTGCTGAACGATAAAGTTAGCGACTGACAGATTGCCTAAAATCAAACTTCTACTTAAAAGTAGTTTTTAGTTTATATTTTCTTGTTAATCTGTAAAACTACATACAAATCTTAAGATTTATTATATAAAACTACTAAATATTCTAATCGCTATTGTAAAATTTTTTAACTATATTTTAAATATAAGTAAAACGTTTTTTTTTCTTTTAATTTTTGTTGGAGTTTTTTAACTTTTTTTTACTTTTTACTTAAGTTTATTCAAATAAAAATAACAAATAATGAAACTAACAAAAAAAGTATTATGGAATTTATATATATATATATATATATATAAATTACATAATACATATATATATATATATATATATATATATATATATATATATATATATATATATATATATATATATATATATATATATATATATATATATATATATATATATAAATTACATAATACATACATATATATATATATATATATATATATATATATATATATATATATATATATATATATATATATAAATTACATAATACATATATATATATATAAATATATATAAATTACATAATACATATATATATACATATATATATATATATATATATATATATATATATATATATATATATATATATATATATATATATATATATATATATATATATAAATATATATATATATATATATATATATATATAAATATTTTTATTTATTTTACTAACCAACTCTTAAATATAACTCCTTGTATTATTAAATGTGTTGGAAATTGTGTATTATGATTTTTGTATATTATTACGCCATTGTATAGGTTTGAAATTGCATTTCTTGGGGCTTTGTTCTTAACCTAATAACATGAGAAAAACTTTAAAAAAGTCTTGTAAACTTGGCTTAATTACTCCTTGTTTTTAGGTTAAAAATAAGTACCAAAATCAATAAAATGTCTTTAACCTATATTTAATAAACGACCATTTGTAAAACGGCTATAGTTTTTAAGGTAAATAAGAAAGTTTCTCTGAATTTTAACAGTTTCTTAAAATACATTAACTGAACTTTGATTTTGGCAAATGATATAGGTGTAAGCTAACTAAATATATAGTGAAAATTTCATAGCTATAAAATCTTAAATTTTTGAAATATATTGTTTGAAGTTGAAGCAAAAGTCAAAAAAACACATGTTTGTGAAAAACGCAAAACAAAAAATTCTTAAAAAAATACATTATTTAAAATGTAATATCCACCAGGAAGATAAGGATCTGTTACTTCTTTTCATATTGAATGTCTATTTCTTTTGAATATCCTTTCTTAATCTCCCAAATTATTTTTCTTTACTTATTACTATCATCTGTTGATTTTGTTTGCGACATTTGAATACTTATTTTATCTTTAACATCTAATTAGCGGCGTGTTTATATTTTCTGAACTTGTGTTTGTTATTTTTTTGACAAATGGTAAGGTTAGTCATGTTAATAAAACACGATAAAGTTTATCTAACATACATAAATCTTCTAGTAGAAAAAAGAAAAGACGCTACCTACTCTTTACTAAAATACAAAATGACAATTAAATGATCGTTTATTAAAAACATAAAACAATATTTTTTAACATCTTTATTGATCTGTCAAAGACCTTTGATCCATTATGTTTAATAGACTTTTTAAACATAAAGAAATACTTCTAGGCTTCAGTGCAAAGATTTACTTATCTATTTTATAGCCTGTTGCCGCATGTAAGTAACGCTAGATTGACTGAGAGATTGCTGCCCCATGCCATGCCCTCATTCGATGTAGCGTACTACCTTGTGGCAGCAGGCTATTAAATAATCGATACTGAAGCCAACAGATATTCCTTTATGTTTGAAAAAGTTCTCACGGACAAGATAGTACGGCAAAATAAGCAAAAAAAATTTTATTATTTGGTGTCCCTTAACTGTAGTTCCCTTAACTATTACCTTAGGTCCCTTAACTATTACCTTATCTTTAAACCTGCTAAATTTTATCAGTACGCGTAAGTCGCGGTTTACGATTTTTACGCTGAAACTCTGTGTCACGTGTTTAGACATTCTTAAAAGGTTGCGTTAGGCAAACGTACTATTTTTTTTAGTAACATATTTAAACATCGATCATTATTGGAAAGAAGTAAAGCTAACCTTCTTAGTGTTCATCGATTTTACAAATCTCTTTAGCGAATTTTCTTCAGGGTTAGGGTTAGGGTTAGGGGAGCCAATTTTCTTCATGCATTTTCTTTGCACCTGCCAAATTTCAGTAATAAATATTTATTAGCAGATAGTTTAAAAAGTCCAGCACTTTTAGCACCTAATTTCTGTTTTTCTGATTTTGTTAATTGTGGAGTTGGGAGGGGGATGGCGTTTGTTTTTCCTTAAAATCTTAAACAGTTTAAGTTCAAAGTTGTTCGGTTTACAATACAAAGTTGTACAATTTAAGTACAAGTTTGCACAGTTTTTTTTAGAGCATATTCTATGAACATGTATTTTTATATAACATGTTCATAATGTTATAACATATGCTATATTATTTTTACAATGTTATCAATTGTTAACCGTTTATGATATATTATTGGTTTACTTTTCTCAAATTAATATAATATAAACTAGATAAAAACTTATATAAACTAGTTTTGCATAATTTTATAAGGAATTATGGATCCAAAAAAGAAAAGTTCTGTGTTTTGCGGTGCAGTGAAGAAGTATTTTGCTGTTAATTTCACTTTGCATGGCAAAATAAATACATTCTGTAAAAATGAACACGTAATCTATTTTATTCTTTGCTAATGGTGAGTCAATTAAAAAAACTCTTAAACAAGTCAATGAGATATTTAGCATAAACACTATCAACTCGATTATATCTTTGATGTTTCAAAAAAATGTGGTTGCAATTATGTACGTGTTGTTTAAAGTTCATTAAATTTTGTAATAAACCTTTCATGAACCACCCAGCGAGCATCTTAACGACACAGACAATGCATATTGATCAATCATTGATTCCTGTTTCAGGATGTTCTGTTGTGTTAACCAATGAACGCATTGCTATTTCTACTTTAGATATTTTGACAAGTACTCAGGCAAAACATTAAAAGATAAGAAAACATTATCAAAGCTTTAAGAGCAAAGACATAAAGTAACAAATGAAATCAAATCATTGCAAAAGGATGATTTGGAAAAATAAAGCAAAAATAAAGGCATTAAAAGTACAGATAAAAAAAATTTAAGACTAATAAAAGTAAAATATATTAATGATATAAAGGCAAATAAAATGTTTTTGGCTCAATTTGAAAATTGTATGTGCCAGATGAAAGAGGGAAAAACTAAATATTATCATAGTTATTACGTCACAAGATAAAAATATTTACCCTTAACAAACGAGGAATTTATAGCATGTTATTCGATAATGTTCCGACGAGTAACATTCGATTTCCAAATTGAAAAATTGGACAACATATGGGTGTTAACCTTACTCATATTCCTCATCGTTGTATTATTAAAAAATATTTGATAAGTAATTATCTGCCCGCAGATGCAAGCTTTACGAACAGGGATTAGTGTGTTTTGATGAAGAAAACAATTTGCCTTTCTTCTAAATGCTTTCATTAAATTCAGCTAGAGAAGTCAGTTTGCTTTCAGTTGTCGTATTGAAGTGAGTTAAAAACTTGAAAACGTGATTAATTTTAATTTAATTATTTAGCCAATGAAAATTGACTTTTAGGCAACGAAAATCTTCGTTTACCGAGTTTCGAATGCGCCGTATTAAAGTCCGCCATGAAACTTCAGAAATACTAACCAATGGAAACTGAAATAGACTCAGAAGTTGAACAAAATGTCGGGAATCGTCTGGTTTTAGTTGGATCAATTTTGATATTTAAAAGAAGTTTTAACAACAAAAAAAAAGGATTTAAAAGAAGGATTATAACAATCCCAATTTATTTTACTAAAATAATCACATGTTATTTACACAAAGAGATACTGTTGAAGATTTCAATTTGATACTCCTGTTCAAAATCTTTTCAACAAAGAGTTTATTAATACCAGATTGGTGAAATAACCCGGCAATATATGCAGCCACACAACCTTTTAAAAGCATTATTAGGCCTAAAATAAATAATAATATGAAAATAGCTATATCAGTTTGTTTGTATAAGAATGTGAAATATTAAGGTAAATATTTTTTTATGCGAGAGAAATTTTCTTGCTTATTTCGATGATAAAAAAAATAAACTTTATATTTATAAAATTTAAATGAAAATACACTTAACCTAATCTTCAAGGATTAACTGCATTCATTTTGAGATTTTTTTTCTCATAAACTGATTAAATGTTCTGATATCATAATAGTTTTGTTAAAAATTTTGATTATCAAAATAACCGTTTTTACAAAGCTCCATTCAATTCAAGTTAATCATTGTTCTTTAGTTATCTTGATTTATCTGTTCTTATTTTTTTAAACAAAGAGCAAAAGAAATTCAAAAAACCGTGTCAACACTAGCTTAAGTTTTAAATATTTACCAGCTAAAAAATAAACTGAAAGCTTGTTTGCAAGTTAATAAAAGGTTTTGAAAAAAAGATTTTACTATCTTTTTGTATTTGTTTACTGATGGCTTTTAAAAATAAAAAGTAATCGTAATTCAATAATAAATTTTAAAATAAAAAACAAACAAGCGTTCAGTTTATTTCTTAACTGATATAAAGTTAATGTGTGCGGAATATATTGAGTTGTATAACTTGGTTGCATTCATTTTTTTAAATTTATTTAAGAATTCAAAGACTATAATACATCTGTAAATGTATATTTATATATTTTCCATTTCACAGGCTTTAATATAAATAGCAAATTTGGGTCATATTTTCTGTCAGATCTTCTGAACACAGACTTTATACAAACTTTATATAGTAGCTCAGATCGAATAACAATTAACGTAAACAGTGACAGCATTTTTTGTCTGTAAAGGTTTACGGCATTAAAAATCAAAATAAGACATTTATAGTATCAGAAAATGATAAGGCAGGTAAAGATTTTGCATATAGCTAGACTGCATCAGTTGATACCATTTCTGTCTGTTGTAGATCTGTTTTAATTCTTGTTTATTGGATGAATGTTTAGATTCTTTCCATGCATAGAAAGAATCACATAATCAACTCGATAATTTGAAAATTTCTTCCGCATGAAATAGAACTAATTGTCTCAACTATACTGTTACAGTTTAAAGCAAAAAAAAGTGAAAATAAAAAACATCTTTGACAAACAACGGTAACATTTTCATAGTAGTTTTTTAACAACATATAACATTTAATTTTTTTATTTTACAAACTTTGTCTAACGCATTCAACAGACAAAGTTTTCCAAAATAATAAATGTGGTTGATGGTCATCACAAAAGCTAGAACGCATGTTTAAGTTAGAGCAGATCCTTTTCTTAAAACATAAGCTAAAGATTAGTTTTTATATGAATTATTTTAAATAAATAACTAAAATAACTTAAAAAATTTGGTTATCAAACATAATACATACTTAGCATTTGTCACTTCTTGATCTGCTGCTTGAGCCATACAGTATAGTAGTTATTTCTACGATTAAAATATGAACTGTTTAATAAAATAAACAAAGACATCGTATAGCAGCCTTATATTATCATTTATTAGTGGTAGAGTAAATTATCTTGAGTAAGAGACTAAAAATTCATTTATTACAAAAAAAACATTAAGTTCCGTGTTTTTATTGAGCAATGTGCATATTTTATTATACAATCCCAGGGCACTTGAGTGGATAAAAATATGCTTTTTCAAATTTTTTTAAGAATTTTTTTTCATTCAGAACATAAGAATAATTATAATAACAAAAATTATAAGAAGCCAATGCGTACCAACCTCAGAGGCTCAGAAATATTTAATGAGGCTGGAAGTTTTATTATTTAAAGTATTATTTCTTAGTAAACATTATATTTCAGTTTTTTGTATTTAAAAAATATATAGTAAAATACAATTGGAGTTCAACTTTAAATACGGTAAAATGGGTTAATCTAAAAAATTTCTCATTTTCCAAGAAAAAAGATTTTTTTAGAAATTTTTTTTATATACAGTTTAAAAAAACTTATATTATAATAATATAAATATATAATATTTTATTATAAAACTAAAAAACAATTTTTGATTTTTAATTTTGTGTTAATGGCTATGTTCTTTAAACAATAAAATTAAAATCGTATTTGGTTACCATAACCATAAATCCATTTTAGCATGGCAATAATGTGCAGAAAATAAAGTGGTGCAACGCTACAATTTAGAATTACTATATTTTTAAAACCTTTCATAAGGATTTTTTTTTTTTAATATTTTTATTTCGCCTTCTACAATAAATACAACTTTCATATATATAGAACAAAATAAGTAATGGCTGGAGCAAGAAGAAGACATATCTCTTATCACCGAGCCCCATTTTTATAAAATCGTATTTCATAAATATATTAATATATTGGCGTAAATATACAAAGTAGTAATTAGTAATTGCTAAAATGCTTACATTATCTGCAATTGCAAAAAGAAAAAGAAGGAAGCTGCAGATGCAAAAAAACGATTTTATACTATTAGTATATAATCGTTAAAATAAAAAAGATGAAAAAAAAAAGAGATATATACATACATTTATATTGAGAAAGTAATAGCATTAACAAACTTTGTAATGGTGGATTGTTATAATAACATTCTTTTAAAAGAATTTTTTTTTTTTAAGTTATCTTGATTTTTCATAAGAGCTTCACTTTATTTAAAAGAAACATTTAAAATCTAGCATAGTGAGATCCATAAATAAGAACAACCGTTTTGGTTCTTTTTTAAATCGATTAAGAGTGGTTTTCTTTTTATTTATAATATCTGTAAATAAATAACATATATTTGGTCCACGATATTTAATTGAGTATAAAGAATTTTAAATTTATCTTGGGACAGCAAAGTTGTTGACTGAGAATCTTGAGCTATATTTATGGCAGATTTTACTAAAATAGGATTCATATATTTTTGGCGACATTCTAGCTTAGTTCTATATATAAAAACTAAAACTTCATGTAAATTTATTTTATAAATATTTAAAGCTCCAAGTTAACTCAAAAAAGGCTCACAGGGTTCTGCTCTATTTGCTCCAAATATGATTTGACTGCATATTTTTGTTTACTATAAAGCTTTTTTAATTTTGTGTGATTGGTACTTGCCCAAGCGATATTACAGTATGTTAGGTAACTTTTGATAAAAGCAAATTATAAACTTTTTAGTGATTTAAAATTAAGAAATGGTTTAGCTCTATAAATTATTCCTATATTTTTAGAAATTTTTTTTTTAAGACTGTTTATATAAAAATTCCATCTTAAATTTTCGTTCAATCAACGCCTAAAAAGTTTACCGATGATTCTCTGTTAATTATAGCCTTATTTAAAATTAGATTTGATAATTTTAATGGGACGTAATCAGTTTTATTCAATTTTTGGAACAAAATGAATTTAGTTTTATCAGCATTCAGAGAAAGTTTGTTACATACAAACTACTCATTAAATTTATCTAATTGTTCATTAACATGTTTGAAAAGTATTTTAATATCTTTGTGTGAATAAAAGAGTCATCTGCAAATAGAATTAAGTTTATAAGATTTGATGATAAATAAAGATCATTTATGTACAGTAGAAACCAAAATGGCCCTAGAATCGAGCCCTGTGGAGCCTCACAAGTTATTTAGTTTACTGTGTCTTTTCTATCATAGCATATGAATTGATTTTTGTTTGTTAAATAGTCTTTAAACCAAAGTAAATTTTTATTTTTAATGCCATAGTGTTTAAGTGTACCTCGCAGTATATTATGGTTTACTTTCTACTACTGATTTATTTTTTAAAACGTGTTGAATAAATTAATGTACAGAGTGCCTGGTCAAAGACATGAAAATTTGCATACACTTTATTAGAAACTTCCTATACCTTTATAACAAAGAAACTGTATTTAAGTTATTTTTGCTATATGTTTTACTACAATACCCTACCAAGGCTTTTTGCTATTAAAAGGACCTAATCTTTGTCTTCCCCGGGTCCCTCAGTGCCAGTCCCCCCTGCAACGAACCTTCCTAATTGACCATTCATCATTCACTATAGTATTGATAAAATTCGTGCATGCGCATGGGAGATAATAGGATTTACGTGTTTTTTAGACAAAAACGTAATTTTCGGAACATCGCTTCCTTTTTACTTTACAAAGATAGTAGTAAGTAAAATAAAAAAGTCACAATTGGTTTACAATTTCCTGTCAGACCTTTTTTTATTAATTGCTGTTTTTCAGTATCTATAGACTGCTTATTGAAAAAAAGGCTTTTGGGCTAAGTTGGCAAAATCTTCACGGGGTAAGTTGGATAAAAACATTTACTATGGCAAAAAATATACATTTTTATAAAATGAATTTTCAACAATATTGAAAAAATTTATTTTTACACAAAAATAAAAATAAAAATTTTTTAGTTTTTTTTTCACAGATAAAAAGTGGGTCACTGTTTTGGCTGTTTTGGCTAATTATATGAATCAGGAAAGCAAGATAAGGAAGCGAATTCCAAAGAACTTATGTTCGAGATAAAAAACTAGACGAATAAGAGTTTTTGGAGCACTTAGGAAAGGTGACAGAAAAAGGATCAGACAATCGAATGACGAGTAACACGAGAATGAATTTTAGTAGATGGCACAAGAGACGCTAGCCCTTTAGAGCAGTGCCTAATATAGTATTTGTACAAAACAGAAAGAGAAGCAACATTACGACGATGTGATAATGGTTGGAGGTTGGCTGCAAGTGCAGGTCCAACTATGTTTACAATGCATTTTTGCACCTTATCTAAAAGAGAAAAAGCATCATTAGAAGATCAACCCCAGATATGGCAACAGTATTCCATACAAGGCCAGATTTGAGATTTATAGGGATAGATAATAGAATCCGAAGTAAGAAAGTGACGAGCTCGATAAAGAGATGCAACCTTAGCAGATGCTAATTTTGCAATAGATATGATATATGGTTTCCAAGAAAGATCGGAAGTAAGAGTTAATCCTTGAAGATGAAGAGTGGATGGCTCATCAAGTACATTACCGTTCAAAAATATAGGAAGATCTAAATTATTGCGATAACGATTGGCTGAAAAAATTGTATCTGAATTGAAGTTCAACAGCCACTGTGAGCCCCATGCTTTAGCAGAAGTGAGATCTTTTTCTAGCTCAAGTGCCCCCTCAAAGCAATCAGAACGTGTCGGCTTCTTACCACGACAAGAATAAATGGTAGTATCATCAGCAAACAATGCCACCTTAGATGTGAGAATATCTGGAAGATTGTTAATGTAAATTAAAAAGAATATAAGGCCAAGAATAGAACCTTGAGGAACCCCTGAAGTTACAGAATAAGAAGAAGAGTGCTGTCTATCGAGGACAACTAATTAATGTAAGCAAGGTTCATGGCTTAATTCGTCAAAAAGTGAATGTTTTAATGTGTTAATATGTTATATTTATAAATACAAGTTATATTTTTGTTCATCAAAGAATATATGTATTTTTACGCATGATGAATAAGTCTACAAAAAGATGCTCAATAAACCACTATGTTACCTTTTCAATACACATAGTTTTACATTTGAAATTGATATTTGCATTAATTTATTTCTTTTTAGCTAGAGATTTTGAAACTTAATAAACATATCTTGAAACATCGTATTTTTTCTTTTAAAAAATAATATAAATAAAATCCAATTTTTTGATTTTCAAAAAGTCTAAAATAATGAGTTATCTTTACAATCTTTAACTAAATATGGACCTAACATACTAAGGACCATTTGTGGAAATTTTTTTATAAATGAAGTAAAAGATAATTATGATTTTATCTCTGATGTTTCTATGTGACTTTTTGACTAACTTTAAGAAAATTGGCAGTCATTTTTTAAAATTGTATTTTTTAATATTTGATTAAAAATACAAAATATTTTTTAATAGACTTTATAAAGTATGTTAAAATGTAAATGTTTTTAAATTTTTATTTAGTTGTCACTTGACAATTAAAAAATCTTTTAAAAGATTTTATAGTTGATAAAATATATTTTGTAAAAGTAATATTTATTAGTAGGTATAAATAATATATATAAAATAGTATGAATAAATATTTTTAAATATCTTAACTTGCAACTGGCTAAACATCAGTGTTGGTCATGTTTATTCAACTTTATTATGTTTAGGATTAAGGATTATTATGTTTAGGATTAAGGATTATTATGTTTAGGATTAAGGATATTTAAACTAAATGTTACTTTTCATTTATTTGTCTGAGCTTTGTAAGGAAAAAACTGCTTTAAAATTTTTGAAGTTTGAAGTATTATCTTTTTATTATTCGATTTTCATAATTGTTTACTTTAAATAATATTTTTATTAGGGCTGTACCGGATTTTGGCTTCGGCTCCTGTTCCGAAATCACGATATTTTTACAAATCCGGCCCAAGTCTGGCTCCGGAAAAAAGTTATTTTTGAGTTTTAGTGAGATTTTTATTACATCTTTTTTGTTCGTGTTTACATGTATACTTAATATTTTGTTTATAAATATCAATGTTCTTTGTAATTCTATATTCTATGAACTCCGTGTTTATAATGGTATCTATATTTAAAATTGTTTACAATTTAATTAGCTGAACCTAATTTCAAACAACAACTCAACAAAAAATTCTAAAGGGAAGACACACAGTATTCTGCAATGATGCAGGTGTAAAGGCTATGAAGTCAACCCTACTCAGTTCATTGGATGAACGTTTTAAAGACATTGAAGAGAATACCTCTTTATGCAGTGACGACGCTGGTTAATCCACAATTTAAAACTAAATCCTTCTCATTACAGACAACACTGAAAGCTGCAAAAGCAAGATGGAAGTCAATCTGAGCATGCTGAGTAGCAGATTGACAAAATATTTTTTATCATTCTGCTACTCAGCTTGCTTTATTATTGAAAGACTTCTAGAAAGGTAAAAACTGGTACTACTGTGAATTAAAAGTATAAACAGCTACAAAAAAGTATTATAGAAAGTATAATTGATATATTTAAACAGACTGTTTGAATATACTGTTACATTATATTAGTAGTGAACTGAAGTGTTAACAGAATTATTATTTATTAAGATTTTCATGTTTTGTATTAAAAACTTTTCATACATATGTTGACGTATATCTTAAAAAACTGTGTTTCTATCACTTATATTCATTAATATCCATTTATATGATAAATATTCAAAAACAAAGGCATTTTTGTAGTTTGTTTTTAAAGTTAATAAACATCTGATACAAGGCATCAGATATACCTTTTACCAGGTTATACAAATCTGAAACAAGGTATCAGATTATTATAAGTTATAAATCAGATTATTATAAACCTTGATTTTTGGGTTAAGTAAAGCCATGATCCAAGCAAGTATTGTGAATTTCAAAAAAGGTATCATAGCTGTAATTACTTTCAAAATTGGTACTGCAAGCCTTGTGGCTTGCAAAACTGCTCAGTTGTATGGCCTGTTTATTAAAAATTATGTGCTGGCAAATATAAAAAAAATGTATAAACAACAAATTTTTAGGTGATGATGATTATATTTTCATTTCATTTCTGAAAATCCTTTTGCACTTTGATAATATTTCAATTTCAAAAATTATTTTTATTCATAATGAATAACACGTTTTTTTGAAATTGGATTTTATTTATATCATTTCAAGATATTTTCATATTATCTTTATGAAAAAGATAGCATATTAAAAATATAAAATGACTTTAAATCTAAAATTTTGATAAATATTACGCCTTTCCTAATATTTATTTTGAATAAACTAAGGTGTGTATGTATATAGTTGTTCTAATGGTTTAATGTTAAGTTGTTATTTTGGTTTAAAATTCAGTTATTCTATTGGTTTAAAATTAAGTTAAGCTCAAGGTTATCAAGGTTATCCACAACATATATAAAGCTAGGTTGTTCAACAAGCTGTTGAACAGCCTATTTTATTACAGTGCGTGTAGATTTATGAATTAGAATTTGTAAATTGAATGAAAATAGAAGATGTATGATAATTTGGTAGGACAGTAGCAATTTTTTGTATTTGTTTTTTAGGTATTGGCAGGCGGTACTTGACGACTTACCTTTCTGCAATGAGGTTAAAACAACCTCCAACTACAAGCCAGTTTAAAATATTTTTCATAGCAGCATGTTCTAAGAAGAGTTTTTAAAATTTTTTGTGGAGATTGTTTCATATATAATATAAAATTATTTCACATACAGATTTTTAGTTTTTAACAATTAATTTTTATTCAGAAGTAAAATTATAGGTGGAGTGTCCATTTCTTGTAATAATTTTTCTATAAATATCAGTTTGATATTACGTTATCAATATGAGAGTATAATCTCAAAATATAATTAAAATAGTAGAATGAAGTTTATACTGCAAACTTCATCCTATCATTTTTTAATTATATCTTGAGATTATACTCTCACATTGATGACATAATATAAAGTTGATATTTGTTAAAAATAATTATAAAATTTTAATAAACCAATCAAACATAATAAGTATAAAAAAACCAAACTTATTGATCTTAGGTCTATAAAGTATATAGAACTAAGATCAATACGTTTGGTTTTTTTATAAATCATATGCAAAGTATCTGTTCCGATAGAAACCACTCACATTAAACTTTTAACATTGATTGGCTTATTAAATTTGGATTGTTATTTTCACATGGTTTCCACTTACTATGACTGAAAGTGCGAAAACACGCGCAAACTGGCAATCGGGAGATTTTTGAACAAAAATAAAACCGTTTAATATTTTTTTAAATTGCAGCTAACGATAAAATAAATTTATAGTATTATAATATTATTTACTTAGTTTTAAAACTTTTTATACTTTTGCGCTTTTAATGTTAAAAATTTTAAGTCATTTTAGAAATCATAATATAAAAATCATAATTCGTTGAGTTTAGAATATATTTATAGCATAATTATTTTCATCGGAACTTAAGTAAATCGATTTTGAAAAAATCGAGTTACTAAAGAAATTCTTTGTTGATTAAGTAAAACAATTAAACTTAATTTTAGGCGCGATCATTTCTATTTTATAAAGTATTATTCCCATACATTTCTATTCGCTCTAATTCTATACGTCGTAATCTTAACTAAATAGCTTCTTAATCATTTTATAACATTGCATTTATATAATTACAGCGTTTGAAGTAAAATTTTATGATTGGGCAGGTGCGAGTTCTTTACTTTTTACATTTTCGGATATTCGTGCGAATACATATACATTAGTTGGACTTCAGCTTTTTAAGATTGAAGACGACGAGGTATTCTATTAATTTAACAGCTGTAAAATTTAATTACTTTAATGACCAAGTAATATTTAAGTGTAAATAATATCAAAAAATCAAAAATAATAACAAATTGGTTTAATTATTTTTAAAGATATTAAAAAAAAAAAAAAAAAACATTTTAGGTAATTATCTTGAATTTTAAAATCTTATATAAAAGTAATTTAAAAAATGCATGTTAACAAACAAAGTAAATATATTTATATTTAAGTAAAGTTTTTATTTCATATTCGATAGCGATGTTTTATTCATTTTATTTTTTAATACCTCCTCAACTTTTTTGTTTTTTTGTTATTCACCTTCTAAAGGCCGAGAAGGCCACTACGGATTAGGAGGCTACTTAATAGTGGTTATAACCCTCTCTCAACTCTACAACTCCGAAACACGAACCTTGACGAACAAGGTCGCTGCGCGGAGAAACAAGTTGAGCGCGGTATCAGGGACGTGGTGGGGATCGAACTCAGAACCTCTTGCTTATAAAGCGAGCGCTTTATAAGCAAGATTTATGAGTGATGCTTTTTTTTAAGAGTTATGAATAAATGGAAGTTTAACGCATTGTATAAACGCAAAGATAATTGCGCTATCAATTGTTAATAAATAACAATACATAATTTTTATTCAAAGTATAGATTGGAAAATCAAAGTTATCCGCGCAACCATTAGTTAATAACATCAGATATATAAAAAAAAATAATCAAAATTAACTTGTAGGAAAAAAGTTTCCATCAAAAAAGACAAATTTCTTGAAAAATTTAAATCTTTTAGAGATTACTAAAATCTAGTCAAAGGACTATAAATGACTTAAAACACGTAAAATATTTAATCAACTTTACTATATTCAGTTTAATATATCACATATTGCATTTAAGCTAAAATATTTTTGACGTCAAAGATTTTTTTAAAATGCTTTTAAAAAACAAACCTAACTTATTCAATAAAGCATTTTCAAACAAACGAGATATTTTTAGTAACATAAAATGAATTTATATTTCCCGAAAAGTAATCTACGGGTTATTCTATTCGAGGTTAGAAGAGAAAAAATGTTAAATAAATAGTGGGTTTTTCTTGTAAAATTATTTAAGAAAAAATACGCTAAAAATTACGTTGCTTACAAAAGGATTTTAGTTGCTGGCGGCGCATTTGATTTATAATATAAACGACCAATCTATTCATACGTTCCACAGAGGAACAAAATAGCTCAAAACCGGAAAAAATATTTTTTTGTTTTAAACTTTTAATTAAATATTATAAATTTAAATTTTTCGCGCGTGTAAACAGTTTTTTGAAAAACGGAATTGCGCTCATTAATGGGTACTAAAGGGTTAAAAATCACTCACGAGGTAAAAAAAAAAGGTACATAAAATTGACCAGAATCTCTTTTATATCTCACCACCACGTTTGACTCGCTTGTTTTCATGTTTGTTAAGTTTTAATCAATTTCACTCTACTGTGCGTTAAAAATCACTCACGAGGTAAAAAAAAAAGGTACATAAAATTGACCAGAATCTCTTTTATATCTCACCACCACGTTTGACTCGCTTGTTTTCATGTTTGTTAAGTTTTAATCAATTTCACTCTACTGTGCGTTAAAAATCACTCACGAGGTAAAAAAAAAAGGTACATAAAATTGACCAGAATCTCTTTTATATCTCACCACCACGTTTGACTCGCTTGTTTTCATGTTTGTTAAGTTTTAATCAATTTCACTCTACTGTGCGTTAAAAATCACTCACGAGGTAAAAAAAAAAGGTACATAAAATTGACCAGAATCTCTTTTATATCTCACCACCACGTTTGACTCGCTTGTTTTCATGTTTGTTAAGTTTTAATCAATTTCACTCTACTGTGCGTTAAAAATCACTCACGAGGTAAAAAAAAAAGGTACATAAAATTGACCAGAATCTCTTTTATATCTCACCACCACGTTTGACTCGCTTGTTTTCATGTTTGTTAAGTTTTAATCAATTTCACTCTACTGTGCGTTAAAAATCACTCACGAGGTAAAAAAAAAAGGTACATAAAATTGACCAGAATCTCTTTTATATCTCACCACCACGTTTGACTCGCTTGTTTTCATGTTTGTTAAGTTTTAATCAATTTCACTCTACTGTGCGTTAAAAATCACTCACGAGGTAAAAAAAAAAGGTACATAAAATTGACCAGAATCTCTTTTATATCTCACCACCACGTTTGACTCGCTTGTTTTCATGTTTGTTAAGTTTTAATCAATTTCACTCTACTGTGCGTTAAAAATCACTCACGAGGTAAAAAAAAAAGGTACATAAAATTGACCAGAATCTCTTTTATATCTCACCACCACGTTTGACTCGCTTGTTTTCATGTTTGTTAAGTTTTAATCAATTTCACTCTACTGTGCGTTAAAAATCACTCACGAGGTAAAAAAAAAAGGTACATAAAATTGACCAGAATCTCTTTTATATCTCACCACCACGTTTGACTCGCTTGTTTTCATGTTTGTTAAGTTTTAATCAATTTCACTCTACTGTGCGTTAAAAATCACTCACGAGGTAAAAAAAAAAGGTACATAAAATTGACCAGAATCTCTTTTATATCTCACCACCACGTTTGACTCGCTTGTTTTCATGTTTGTTAAGTTTTAATCAATTTCACTCTACTGTGCGTTAAAAATCACTCACGAGGTAAAAAAAAAAGGTACATAAAATTGACCAGAATCTCTTTTATATCTCACCACCACGTTTGACTCGCTTGTTTTCATGTTTGTTAAGTTTTAATCAATTTCACTCTACTGTGCGTTAAAAATCACTCACGAGGTAAAAAAAAAAGGTACATAAAATTGACCAGAATCTCTTTTATATCTCACCACCACGTTTGACTCGCTTGTTTTCATGTTTGTTAAGTTTTAATCAATTTCACTCTACTGTGCGTTAAAAATCACTCACGAGGTAAAAAAAAAAGGTACATAAAATTGACCAGAATCTCTTTTATATCTCACCACCACGTTTGACTCGCTTGTTTTCATGTTTGTTAAGTTTTAATCAATTTCACTCTACTGTGCGTTAAAAATCACTCACGAGGTAAAAAAAAAAGGTACATAAAATTGACCAGAATCTCTTTTATATCTCACCACCACGTTTGACTCGCTTGTTTTCATGTTTGTTAAGTTTTAATCAATTTCACTCTACTGTGCGTCCTTGGTTACATTGAGCATCTAGAAGAAAATAACTTTTTTTATTACAAAACAAATATAATTCCGTTCATTTCACTAGAAGACTCTCTATTTGTATTAGTATATCAATTGTGGTTCCTTGTTTTTTTTATTAAAGTTTACAATGTTAGTAGATACACAACAAAATAAACAATTAAAAGACTTTTACTAATATATATATATATATATATATATATATATATATATATATATATATATATATATATATATATATATATATATATATATATATATATATATATAAATTAGTAAAAAACACTTATCTAATTTTTGATTACTTCAACACTGTGTTTCACCATCAGTAGGTTATCAGGAAGAATTTTTTTGATTATAAAATAAGAATTTTTTGATTCTTCCTGATGAACCTACTGATGGTGAAACACAGTGTTGAAGTAATCAAAAATTAGATAAGTGTTTTTTACTAATTTATTATTGCTCTGTTCTTTTAGAACATTGAGCACTCTGTTTGTAGAATACACTATCATAATTTATATATATATATATATATATATATATATATATATATATATATATATATATAATATACGTTAGAAGTTGAATGGCTTAAGTTTTCACAAACTGCCCGTTATCTAAATTAATTCCGCCATGTAAAGGCGAACATTGGAACCTCTGTATTTTAAGAGCTTCGCGCACTTTTCGATCTTTGTTTCAACTTTGATTGTTTTTACGTTTTCCCACTTTATTTCTAGTGAGCTAAAGTTATTATGGGTGACTATTGCAGACTGATGTTTCCCCTCGTTTAAACTTTTTAGATGTGGCTGAGTCCTATTTTGAAATATGGTTTCGCCTATGTATTTCTTTGAGTATTTGGATTCAATCAAATAAGTTCCGGGTTGACCATTATGGAATTTATAAAGTTGACCATTATGGAATTTATAAAGTTCTTAAATTTGGATTTGATTTGAAGACTAATCTATAGCCAGCTTTCCGAAATATTTTCCTTTGTTGTTATTTATTATGGTTAAATTGAGGAAGTTTAGAGTTCTAGTTTCGATCGTCTATTGTATCGCAGGATGTTGTTTGTGTATGGTAATTAAGAATTGTTCTGCTTTTTGAGTGTTGGAAAATCTAGCGTGACTATCGTCGACAAATCTTAGATAGGATTTTAGGTCTAGAGGAGGATTTACTGCCATTGCAATTTGATGTTGTAAAAATGATTCTGCCAGTACGACCATGAATGAAAAACCTATAGGACCAGAATTCTCAAGCTCATAGATTTCGTTGTTCCACAGGAAATAACAACGGTGTAAACAAAACTCTATAAGTTGTCTTGTAGGAAACATCTTTATTTAATTGGTCTATAAGAATTATAGTGGCTTCCTTTAGTGGTATTGATGGATACTAGTTTATTACATCAAATGAAACTTGAACCTCATTTTTGTCAATCTCCCATAAATTTGCTTAACTAATAAAATCAAAAGAATTTTTCAGACGTGTTTGGTTTTCGTTTAAGACAGGTTGTATTTTCTTTACTTAGTAGTTTCCCAGTGGGCACAGTATGTTTTTAAAACGTTCTTTGAACGTTTTTATTAGGTTTAAACCTTATAAAAAAAGTCTAAAAAACGTTTTAAAAACGTTTTAAAAACGTACCGTGCCCACTGGGTTGAAATTCCATAATTAGGAGTGCCGTTAGTTGATACAACTATTTTCATAGGATAGGATTTTTCAGGTTTGTGAGCTTTAATTAGACCTTACATACGAGACGAGATGGAATCACTTGGACATATACTATCACATTCCGTAAATGAAAATCGCTGTTTTTTATTAAGTTGTGAGAGATAAGTTTTAACTTTAATAGCATAACTAGATGTTGGATCTTCATTTAAAACTCTCGTTTTGACCAATTTGTTCGCGAACTTTTTCCAAAGCTTTATTTTGTTCTGTTCTTAAAAAACTATTACCCTTATCAAACAGATATTCTAATATTAAATTGATAATATTTGCTATATTCTAATTTTAAAGCCGAGGTCTCTGTTGTTGCAATAATATCCATATAAGGAATATATTTCAACGAAGGTACAAAATGTAGACCAAGATTAAGAAGATCAAAACTAAAATTAAAAAAATTTCGAACAACAAATTTTTAATTGTATTAAGAGAATTTATACTAATTGACGTTTTCTTACTAATGTAACATATACTCTTATACACGATGTCAACACTAAAGATATATATTACAGCTAAATACGGAGCTGATGTTAACAAATAAACTGAACAGTTACAGTTATTGAAAAAGTCAATAGCAAAGTCTAAAAACCAGTATATATGTCTACAAAAATGTGAAAAACACAAATTTGTTCCGAAATCATTACGAATTAACAGTCCTGTAAATACAAAGAGAGCAGTGAGTATTGTTATTCGATATAGATTTGAAATTTTGATTTATATTAAAAACGAGGCTAAAAAACGGTATTATATGCTTGTTAGTGAAACTAAAAATCTCCAGAAAGCATAAAATACCGTTTAAAATACTTTGAAAAGCTTGTTTGGAGCAAAGGATGGACTTGAATCCTTTTTTACTTCAAAAAAGTAGAAAACCAGTACTTATGCATCTCGATCATTGAGGAAAAATGTGAGCAACATAATTTAAAAAGCAAGTTGTTTTGTCCTGGTGTTGCTTACGTGCTCAACACATCTAAGTCCTTGGTTATAGTTCTTCAAATGGTGGATTCCGAGAAGTAACCACCAATGGGATTTATTTACGAAGCTATGCACAGGGCAAAAGAAAAAGTTTTTCAAAATCTAAATAATGATATTGCAAAGTATCAGATATATTGTAAATAGTTGATGGGATGATCAGCTTCACACGCATTTGTATGCTGCTGCATATTTTATAAATCCTCATTTCCAATATGAACCATTCTTTACTCATCATGAAATTAAATTGGGACTTTATTCTTACATGGAGCGATTGATCGCTGATTCAGAAGAAAGGGAGAAAGTGGATTTGCAGATCGATTATTTTTCGAAATGCACAAGGTTTATTTGGATAGAAAAATGCAGTTAGAACGAGGAAGAAAGGAAGTCCGGGTGCGTGTTTTCACTATTTTTAGTATGTCAGTAATAGTATTTTTTATTTTATTTTTTGATAAACCAATGGATGGACCCGATATGGAATCGCATTTCAAGCATTTATTTTTCTATCAGTTTAATAAAATATCATTTATATTTTCAGCGGATTGGTGGAGAGCTTTTGGAAATCAAACGCCTGAAATAGCAAAATTTGCCATTAGAATTTTGAGCTTGACTTGCAGTGCTTCTGGATGTGAACGGAATTGCAGCTCCTTCAATTAAGTAATAATATAAAGATTTTGGTTTTTATATGTTTTTGATTTTAATGTTACTGAGTTTTAATACTTTAATGAATAGGTGCATACAAATAGAAGAAATCGCTTGAAGCAAGCGAAACTCAATGATTTGGTTTACATTTTTTTTTTTTAATTTTTATTTTAGGTGCCCCAAGAAGTCCTAACGGTCTTGTCACAGAGCACCGCGGAAGTGCATTTAACCAAGAAGTTCACGCCTCCTTCCTTACCGTGACGCGATAATTTGTCCAGAGGTCGCTTCGAACCTGGATCTCCTGCTTATAAAGCAAATGCTCTAATCACAGCACCACGGCCGCACATTACGTTCAATATGAAAAAAAAAAACTCAGGGAGTTAAAGAAGAAAAAAATTGAAGTTCCCCTTTGTTTGGATGATGAAGACTCTTGTGATGAATAGATCTCAGAGCTTCAAGATCCTGAGATCGAGGCCAATGAAGAACTTGGTGCTAATATAGCTCTTGATGACCCTCTTGAAGTCGAAGAAGGTGAAGTATCTGTCCATTACATATAAACTGCCTCGGATAATAAACAAATATTCAGAGTACAGCATTCTATATCGAGGTCCAAAAGTATGGAATACTTTTCAAAAAGGATTCAAAGGTACGGTAAATTCGTTAAGTTCATTCAGGTTTTTAACAAAAAAAGAAATTTTTAAAATATAAGAAACGTTTTTGGTTAATGATACTTTGAATAATTTCTCATAAACCTGTTTTTGTTTTATTTCTACTTTTGTTGGTTGCTTATCAATTTTATTAGCCAATTACGCGTTTTATTACGATATTTTATTGAAATTTTATTACGCATATTGTAACATATTACGATATTTTTTTGAAATCTTGTTATAGGGGCTCTATGAAAAGATTGCGATAACGTACTGTCATCCTCACCTTCTTTGAGCCCCTATCTGTTTTACTTATTTTATTTATTGAAATTTTATATTACGAAGTTGTAAAATCTTATATTATATTAAAACAGAGTAAAAAAAAAAAAAAAATCTCAACATACAAAGTAGAGCAAGAAGAAAAACAAAGGTATAGGATATTAATTTGAATAAGTTATTATTTTTTTTCTTTCTTTTTTACTGAAACATATAATATGTTATAATATAACAAATATATATTATATTTCCTTTAGGTAAAAAAAAATTCTAATTGTTAATGATGAGGAAGATTTTCCTTATGCCGAGGAGAAAAACGAAGAAAAAGAAGTTGAATTGAATTTCATGGATAATTCCCTCGAAGATCCTTATAGTAGCATCTCATCATGGTCTAATCTCATAAGTCATAACCCATCAATGACTGCCATTTTCTAATGAAAAATGATTTTAAAATGTTTATTTCGAATCTGTGGAAGTTTGGAACTTCTATGATTTTTTTTTAGAACTTCTAATAAAAGAATGATTTTACTCCAGTATTATTTCATTGTTTTTAATCTTTTTATAAAAAAAGTAAGAGTTTTTCTCAAACAAATTGAGGCTTACGCCTCGCCTCACTTATAGGCAAACCTCCTCAATACGCTTCACGCTTTTTTAAACCTTGATTATACCTGGTGACGCTGATCACAATTGATCAGCGAATTATCGAACAATATGTATTAAATAAAAAAAAATATCTATATATAATTTTTTTTCAAAAAAGTTTATACGCAGCCGTATTTACTGAACTTTACATGCTTGTTAGTGAAACTAAAAATCTCCAGAAAGCATAAAATACCGTTTAAAATACTTTGAAAAGCTTGTTTGGAGCAAAGGATGGACTTGAATCCTTTTTTACTTCAAAAAAGTAGAAAACCAGTACTTATGCATCTCGATCATTGAAAGGGAAATAATTAAGTAAATAATTTCCTTAAAAAAATATGTATGTATGAAAATAATATATCTATGTATGAAAATAATATGAATGTAAATAAATAGTTAAAGGGAACTTTTCTTTACATTAAGAATTTTAATAAAGGAAATTTTCGTGCCGTTAAAGAATGTAATTTAATGAAAATAATATGAATGTAAATAAATAGTTAAAGGGAACTTTTCTTTACATTAAGAATTTTAATAAAGGCAATTTTTCGTGCCGTTAAAGAATGTAATTTAGGCAATATTTTCCGACATTGAGGGACTTAATGCAATTTTTACTGACATTAAGGATTGTAATTAAGGGATAGTTTCTTGACAACATAGAATATAATTAAGGCAATTATTCCTGCTATTAAGAAATGTCATTAAGGATATATTTTCTGGTTTAAAGTAACAATATTTAAAGAATTGTTTTAATCGCATACGTTCAAAACAAATTTGTGTCATTTGGCAACGTGTTGAATATTATTTTGAAACATGTACCAAAGCTACATTACAAAGTGGTTACACAATCGGTAGCATCCAAATTCCAAATAATTATCAAAGCAAACACATCAGGAAAATTCACAAATCACAAAAAGCGACAAGTGTACAGCGAAATGACTGATATGGTAAAAACTTATTAGGGAACAAGTTGCAAGATTTCAAATATTAAAGCAGACTAAATTATTAATACAACTAAATTTTACATAAATACATAAGTTGATAAAATATAATAACTGTAGCAAGAGCACATAAAATAACACAGCCACTTGTACAGCCAAATATTAAAGTGAATTCAATGTAATAAATGCAGCATATGCATACAAAGTAATTTACACAGAAAAATATATGTGTAAATATAATTTAAGAACTGCAACATGAGCACACAATGTAAGAAGGCCACTTATACAGCCAAATATTCAAATACAATCTAAAAACTGAAGCATGATGAGCGCACAAAATAATAAAACTTAAGTAATTATACAAGTTTGTTGACACTTACATTCATTTAACTATGTCATGTTTTCATACATCATCAGTGATGACCACTAGTTAGTATATGCTACAGTTAAAAAAGCTACACTGTTGATGGTGCCAACCATTCTTCCATCCCAAAAATTAAATTTATATTTAAAATTGCAAAAATTTAAAAGATGCCTTTAAACATTGAAGATACTCCAAATAAAAAATCCAAAACAACTTAACATGTAATCTAAGCATTCCACAATCGAATATTCGGTCAAGCAAACTTTTCCGTCGCGCAATATTCTCCAAGTGATCTTGTCGAGATTATTCAACAAATATTCTAGGTACAGCTAGGGACGAGCCAAGTTTTGTGGAACATTTATAGAACTGCCAGTGCTAGGCTAAAAAAAGTAAGTACAGGTAAATATTTAAATATATAATGTACTTACTTGTATAAAAAATCTCAATAAAAATTTATGTATATAACTATGAAACATTCATACAGTATCGGACAAAACATGGTGGACAAACTTAAATTTAGAACAAAAGTTGATCAATAACTAAAAAAAACTAGTAAAACAATTAAACATATTATTTTTTAAATAGTTTATTATGTTCTCAACAAAATTTAAAATGTTTGAGTTATACTAAGAATCAAAAAAAAAAAATTTATAACACATTTTTCTCAACAAACTACATTTTTCCTTGGACAAAACAAGGTGGACAAATCAAAACGACGCTTTATTTATAAGATTTCATTGTCTTTATTCAATTTACCATATTCTTTTGTTTTCACTTTTATCATAACATTACTCTAAAATAATAAAATAGATTTTGGAACATCTGACCAATTATTTATTTTAATTTAACTAAAAATAGATTTAACTCGTGATATATGGCGTATACTGCAACTTAAAATGGCTTACGACAAATTAGGAAGTGTTTTACCTGAAAATATTATTAAAGATTTGAAAAGCGGAAAACGTCAAGCTGAAATTTGTAGAAAATATAATATACCTTAATTGACTGTAAACAAAACTGTCAAATCATTTGGATCTTGCTATAAAACAAACCATCGGGGCGGACGAAGCTATAAAACAAACCATCGGGGCGGACCTCTAAGAAAAACATCACAAAGGCTAGATCGAATAATTGTTAAAAAGCTTTAAAAAGATCCATTTTTGTCGTCCACAAAATTAACCGAAAAACTTGAACTACAAATCTCTAATCGCATTGTGCGACAAAGAGTTAACGAAGCAAAGTTGTTTTCTCGAATGCCTGACAAGAAACCACTAACTTCTTTCAAAAATAGAAAGCTAAGACTTGCGTTTGCCAAAGCACACCAAAATTGGACTGCAGACCAGTGGAAAAACAAATTTTTTAGTGATGAATCAAAATATAACCTTTTTGGAAGCGACGGTCAGAAGCGAGTCAGGAGACCAAAGAACACCAGATTCAATACTAAATATACCAAGAAGAGTGTTAAGCATGGAACGTCTGCTATGGTTTGTGGATGTTTCTCAGCACTAGGAACTAGTTCTATTCACAAAATTAATGGTATTGTGGACCGTTTTGTCTACAAAGATATAATGGAAGATAATGTTTTCACATGCTGAATAGGAGATGCCTCTAAAATGGATTTTTTTTAACATTGTAAAACAATGGTTCAAGGACAAGAATATCACCATAATGAAGTGACCTGCACAAAGCCCAGACTGAATCTCATAAAAAATATCTAGGAAATAATTGGCAAAAAGATTGAGCGTACAAATTTGAAGACCAGTGAGGAATTATTTGAACAAGTCGAGAAGGCCTGGCGAGAGATTGATATGAGAATTGTTGACTCATTAATTGAGTCTATGCCTCAAAGAATGAAAGCAGTAATTAAAAGTCGAGGAGGTCTAACCAAATATTAAGTTAATTTTTTGAAGTTTTTCGAAAAATAATAAGTTAAGTTTTAAAATTATTTGAATTTTCAGTCGATTTTTTGAATGTCCACCTTGTTTTGTCCAAAGAAAAATGTAGTTTGTTAGGGAAAATGTGTTATAAAACTTTTTTAGTGATTTTTAGTATGATTCAAAAGTTTTTAATTTTGCTAACAACATAATAAACTATATAAAAAATAATATGTTCAATTGTTTTACTAGTTTTTTTTAGTTTATGATCAACTTTTGTTCTAAATTTGAGTTTGTCCACCATGTTTTGTCCGATACTGTATATATTCTTATGATGTATAATTTTAACCTAAAGTTAACGAAGAAAAATAACTAAATTAAGCAAGTATGATCATACTAACCTAACTAGCCAAGTTCAATGCATAAATTTGCATATTCTATGACGATTGCATAAATTTGCTATACACATATGTGATTTTATATAACTATAATTATACCAGCGAATTCATTTTTTTTTTCTAATATTCTATTTCGACAGACTATTTTGTAAGTCTGGGACAGGACTTTTAGATGGGATGTTCAAATAAACGCCATTTAAAATAACCAGTAGCCAATTGAGTAAATTGAAAGTTTCTCAAAACGAGATACATAAGCTATTACCTTAAGCAAAATTGAGATACTAACATTTAAAAGCAGGCAAGTGAGATGTCCTTAGAATGTATTCTCAACTTATAATGAAAGCTTAAACCTCTTAGACTTATAATGAAAGCTTCAACCTCGTGCATAAAAGACTATATATATGAATTTCAGAAGTAGGACAGTAACAGCTGGTTATGCTGACTATTTTAACAAATATCTTTTTATTTAAAAAAGTTTAAATAATACATAAAGTATTAAAATAATTTTTTTTTTTTCATTTAGATTTAAACGAATTAGTACAATAAAATATTTTGAAAATAAAAACAAAAAAGTTAATCAATACGCTAGTTTTTAAAATGATGTTAGTGGTATCAGTAAAATCATGTATGTTAATAACCTATATTTTTTTTGTGTGTTGCATTTGTTATTTAATGATGAATATCAAAACTTATAAAGTTTTTAATACCGCAAAATATAAAAAGTTGGCTCAATACTCAAAAATAAGTTGTTCTAAATTAGACACTGATTATAATAAATGCATACTCAACTTAACAATGAACGCACCAGGAAGAAAAAGTTTTATTGTTATTCAATCGTTTGATTCTTGCAACAACTCTAAAACAGTTGGTGGAGACTTTTGGTGGATGAAAATTATTGGTCCAACTTCTTTTAATGTACCATTAATTGATAGAAATAACGGTTTTTATTATCAAGAATTTTGGCTAAGTTTAGAAGGAAATTATACAGTCAAATTAATGCTTGAGTTTAGTAAAAATGACGGTTTGAAAGATCCACCTAAAGATTGGTTCAAATATGGTAAGTAAATAGATTGTTTATTTTTAATAAAATATTGTGAAAATAAGTATTCATTTAACTAATGTCACAATATTTTTAACTAGAAAAATCTTACATAAAAAACTAAAAAGTTGTTTTTTATAATAATAAACAAATAGTTATAAGAAAATGTTTATCATAATAATAAATAATTAATATATCTTGTTTAAGCATTTTGATAACCCTAAGTAATCTAAATTATTTAATTAAAGTAAATAAGATTATCATTTATTTTAGTTAGGTATTTTAGATCACTAAGAACTCGTTTCTAAGATTTGATTAAAAAGGGTGTTTCGTTTTATATTATATTTTCAATATAATATTTTTTAAAAACCTAATTACACCTTTGATGATTGATATATACTTTAGTAAGAACATAATTTAGGTTTTGGAAACAAAAAAGTTGTTTCGTGCAAATTAGTTGGTGTTTTTTAGAAACTAATTTAAATAAGATTAAATTAAGTGAAATCTACACACTTAATTTAATTAA
This sequence comes from Hydra vulgaris, assembly GCF_038396675.1. Classification (NCBI taxonomy): domain Eukaryota; kingdom Metazoa; phylum Cnidaria; class Hydrozoa; order Anthoathecata; family Hydridae; genus Hydra; species Hydra vulgaris. The sequence continues at coordinate 10,018,325 of NC_088930.1, read as the reverse complement.
GGGTTAAAAGTAAGAATTAGTAAGTATTACCTTTCAAATCATTTAAGGTCTCAAGTTTAACTAATAGTCACAATGTATTTATTTTTGAACAAAATATAAACCCACAATTATTTTCGTGTGTAATGTAAATGGTTATTAAAGTTTAATGCAGTTACAACAGAAATATTAATTGCAACTAAATTTGGATGATTCGTTTACATATCATGAGTCTTTTACATGTTTTTAATTTAAAATCACGTTTAACCTATTTTGAATCTGCATAATGATGTTAAAGTTATAGATAAGCAACTTGTTAAAAACAAAAAATATAAAAAAGAAATACTTTTTGAATGTTCTTAACTAAACTCTCAGGATGATCTTAAACCTCCAAAAACATTTTAATTAAAGTAAATCAATTGAATTTTAATTAAAAATACGCGCCCCTCTCCCAAGTGTTGTTTAAACTTTCCTTTTTTGAAGTAGTGGAATTTTAATGAAGCGTTTTCTGATAAATCATCAGCAATACCAAAACCTCTCTCCACTATTACGCTGTCTCATGGTTTAGTTTGGTTAAACTTGCCACAATTCTTACTAGTTTTTGTCTAAAAAACGATCACAATAAAAGTTAGAAAAAATGTGACGGCAATTAAACTATTTATTGCGATCATTGTTTTAATTTTTTTTAAACTGGGTTTGCCAGTAAAGTTGAAAAGTTTTTTTTAGATCATCTTGCTTTTGGAAAATAGACTAAATAGAATCAATAAGAACTGAAAAGAATAACGTTTTATCTACTAATTAAAAGTAACCATTTTTTCTTTCTTTTTTTTTAATTTGGGATAAGATAAAGTAATAAACTTTTGTTTCTGAGTGAGTTAATGTATCATAATGGAAGTCATTTTAACGGTCTGATGCCAGTTTTGAATGTCAGCCGCTATCTTAGTTGACTTGAAACATTATATGTTAAAAAAACAATAGAATACGCTATCCAATTATATTTTGAGATCAGTGGTTTAAAATATACTAAATTATAGTAAAAGTAAAACTCCAACTGGTGCTAACATGAGACAGCTTAATCACTTTTTGCACTTATTGCACTCAGCAAATCCTGATTTATTATCGCATTTTACCGCAGTGCTGTTAAAACGCGTTTTACCGCATTTTACCGAAATTTTTTTACCGCTGGTGCTTACTACAAGTACTCATAATATTGAGTACTTGTAGCCCTGAGAAAGTCACTACACTGTGAAGCGATTATTTCAGCGCTAAATACAAGAAGCAAACTTGAGCAACATACCAGCACATGTTGCCTAAAACTAAAAGTGCGTTTATAAGTTCTTCAAAAACTAGATAATCAGTTAGTAAATAAGTCTTTGGAGCATAATATAATTGACACCAACAGTGAAAATCACATAGTCAAACTGAAACTAAAAAAAGAGGTGCACCTGAAAAGACTTCTCCAACACTATCAGATACTCAAACTGGTCCTGAACTGAAAGAGCAACAACAGCTCCAGTCAGATACAAAGGACTCTAGCTTAACAAGAAAGGTATGAAGAGATTCAAGGTGAAGACCAAAGTCAAAATGTCTCTTTGTTTATTCCAATGACACTCCAGCAAAAACAAAGTAGAAGCAAAATTAAGTAATATAATGAAGTCGAAATGGAAGGGGAATGCGAAAAAAAAAGTACAGAGCATCTGAGGTTGCAAATATTTTATTAGAGACAGATGATGAAATATCTGATGATTAAATTTTTATTAATAACTTGTAGGTTTAAACTGTAAATGTAAAATTCACTAATAGAAAAGCAAAAAGCAATTTAAAAAATCCTTGTTTAGTTTTTCGGTAACCAGCAAAAAAAGCGGTAAACTGTGATAAAAAGCGGTAAAAAGTGATAAAAACTGTAAAAAGTGATAAATGCGGTAAAAAGTGATAAATGCGGTAAATTTGCGTATTACGCATTTTTACGCAAAATTACCGCGGTAATCACGCATTTTCACGGATTTTACGCAAATTTACGCATTTTTACGCATTTTTACCGTCGGTGCGGTAACGCCAATGCTTAACTTGTAGACAAATACTATCGTTAGAAATCAAGAAATATACACTATTGGTTAAAGAATTTTTTGTGGTTCAATAGTTTCTCCTATTTCTATCCTGGCCCTAAAACATCAATATTTTTATTGTTTATGTATTCACAATAAGCAGTCAAAATAGGTACAATATGCAATAGCATATAACTTTTTTGTTTAAAATTTGGGTAAATTTTATTATTACAGCCCAATTAACTTATCTTTTCTAGAAAGCACGCTAAATGATATTGACTAAACTTTAACAAACACATAAGTTTCATACCAAGTCTAGGTTTAACTGTTTAATAAATCTGTAATCAGAAATTGTTGCTGTTGGCAATTATATTTCTGATTACAGATTCGTTCAAAAAATCTCAATTTACTTATTTTTTGTTGGCTTATCCAAAGCTATTGGATACTACTGATCACAACAGTCTCATAAAAAACTGAAACATTATGGTATCAATGGTCTAAATATTGTTGGAAAACTTTAAAAAAAATTGTAAACAGTTAGTTAACATAGATACATCTTCGTCTTCCACTGTTTTAGAATTATCATGTAGAGTTCCACAAGGTTACATACTCGCACCAGAATTTATTTCTTGTTTATATTGAAGATCTCTATAAAGGCTCTAAATTTATGACAATAGTTTTTGCTGAAGATCTGAACCTGAATTCTCACAATAACATCAACATATTATTTCATAGTATAATTATTAAACAAAAGAAAGTTTTTGACTGCTTTAAAATAAATAAACATTTGCAAAACATCAAAAAGACCAAATAGGTTCCCTTATATTTAGCTTCAAACAAACTTATACTACCGTGTGAAATGGTTATGTTTATTAATGATAGCATTCATAGAAAAAGAGTCATGTATACAAGTTTTTTAGGTGTCATTCATCATCATACCTATTATCAGTCATTACCGAACATAGTTCAAATCGCTGTTAGTCCTTAAAAGAAAGAAATTTTATGACAAAACTTTACTATTATTTCTATCTTATGTTTCAAACATTTGTGACGATTGATGATGTAGGGTTCAAATTTTCGTTTTATTTGTGTTTTATGAAAAAAATTTTCTTTATAGCAATATTGCCTGTTAAAGTACCCAAAAAAGTAATTTTAAACCTTTACAATGTTAACTGATTCATAAAGCACGTCTTTTTTGTTTAAAAGATTGTTTTACTCATGAAAAGCCTCTCTTTTTAAGCATAAATATTCCTAATACTTATGAGATTATTATCAAAGTGACAATATTAAGTTTTCCGGAGAAATCTGTGCAAAGGAGAGTAAACACTGCAATTATAAGTTTGTGATTAAATCAAGACTTATATATAACTGGATTAAACTATATCGCTAAATGCTCAAAACTGCTGAATATGAAAATATTGCAGACAAACTCTTTTATAAACTCCAAAAGTCTTTAACTTTATTTTTAACTCAACAACAGTCAATTGTTTGATGATTCTTGTAGTAAAAGTTCAAAAAAAAAATTGAGTAAATGATGGTTCATCAAAAGGTGCAAAATTTGCCGGTTAGAAAAAAACTAAAACGCAAATGAACGGTATCCAATAAGTTGTACAGTTGGTAGGCATCAATTAAAAGATACGCAGTCCAAAAAACATTTACAACATTTGCATGTGAAATGAGCTTGATTTGATTAAAAAACATGCAGTTTATATTTTGATTGAGCAAAAGCAACAGAATCAAGAGACCCTAAATCTTTGGTTAAATTATTTAACAAAATTTCTGTTACAATATGTGACAACACAATAAAATAAAAAATTATAAAAATGAAGTAAATAAAATTTTCACTAAAGTTCATGATCTAATTCTTAAGCAATTTATGAACTCAAAGTTTGATTCTTTATCAACATTACTCAATGTTAATTAAGTACTCATTTATGAGTTGTGTTTTTGGTTTCATTGGGGAAAAAGTAATAATAATCTCAGTCTAAAGGTTGCTAATCATAATTATAGGAATGCCGACAGTATTGCAATAGTTTTTTGCAGTAAATATTTGAAGTAAAATTAGAAGTAAATAATTGAAGTTAATTTTATTACAGAACTTATTACAACAACATATTACAGATGTTAAAATTGTTCTAAGTGATCTAATTTGAATTAGATTCAAGACCAGCTTGTTATAAACAATAGAAAAAAAGGACATTTTGTCTGATAAAAGTATAAAGTTGATTTGTCTTCAAAAAAGTCACTTTTAATGTAAAACAAATAATAACTTGATAATCTCTAAAATTTTACAATATACGCCATACGTAAAAACTTATGGAAACATGGCACTTATTAAATAGTTTACAATTTATAATTGAAAAGTCTTCTGAAGAATACATTGCAAAAAAATATTACAGTAATGTTGTCTGAACCACAAACTGTATTTGAATGTCTAAAAACGAGTTAACCTGTTTAACTCATTTAAGAGTCAAATAAGAGGAAAAGTTTTTATAAGTTCTGTCTTACCCTTGTAGGAGATGATAAGATTACACCCATGAATTAGAAATGGAGTGTTCGAGTTTTCTTTATGAAAATGTAAAAAAGATTTTTTAAAGGTTTAATTTCTGAGATAAGATACGAGATCTAGTAACTTGGAAATAATGGATTTTAGCATCAAGCAGGATTTTTTGCAATAATAAAAGAACGTTTGTTCACAGAAGAGTTGTTTTTTTGAATATGATGCAAAAGGAAGTAAAACTATATTTAGCAACTGCAAGTCAGGTTAAAAAGCAAGGAGAATTCTGAGACTTGAGTTGGAATCAACGAGAAGGAACAATTTTCTATTTCTGTCTCGATCCAGGAGGTTACATAAGAGAAGCATTTATTAGCAGAGAAAGAAAAGACATGAGCCCAAAGACCTTCACAATGAAAATCTTATTCAGCTCTTATATTTAGTTGAGTACAAAGAAGAGATAAGAGAGATAAATGCATTTTTGGAACCACCTAAAGGAGAATAAAGAGAGACTGAACACACAGCTCGATTCAAAGACAAGAAATAAATCAAGGAGTGAAGGTAAGTGTATAGGGTTGCCTGGAAAATATGTCAAAAACTTAACTATCTGAGTAAGAGATCGAAAATTACAGAAGTAATGGGGTTTTGCGCAATCAAGGTTAATGGTGTTGTAGCCAAGCAATTTAGTGTGATGAGTCTTTGTGAATCAAAGGATAGTAGCCATCAATGCTAATTTCACAAAGAACGAGCAAGAAATTTGCAGGAGGTAGGGTTCATGTAATGAAAAGTTACTTCGAAGTCCAAGAATATTTATGAAAGATATATAAAAAAAGCTAGGAAGTGAGGATGGCTTTTATGTTAACTAATTTTTGTTATTTTGAGCATGGTTTAAGTTAAAATGTACTATAAATATCTTTAAATAGTGTCAAGAAGATCCCGCAACTAATCCTAGGTGGAAAACAATGTCACAAAGGTTTATATCTAGGTGAGCTTAATCGATGAAGAAAAGGAACAAAACTGGTCAACAGAATTATTCTACCCGTCACTAAAGTCTTTGTCTTGAAGGCCTTTTACTGGAAAATACCTGAAACTTCGAAGTTAGTACCTGGATGCTGTTATAAGCTTACTAAGATAAAACCTTTTGAGAAGACAAAAGTTCAAAAATTTGTTCAATCAAAATCCCTAAGGCTAGGAAGTTTTAAAGCGAAGTTTACTTTTCCTTGCCTCTGTCTAAAAAAGTAAACCCTATAAGCTGCAGGACTTGTAATATCATAGTTAAATAATACCATTAGCAGGATGATTATATATATATATATATATATATATATATATATATATATATATATATATATATATATATATATATATATATATATATATATATATATATATATATATATATATATATATATATATATGAGAAACATCTATCAAGTACTTTAAATTTAACTGCATTATCTCCTATATGTATTAATAAATGGACATTGTAAACTATTTGATTCTTACCATATGGATGCACAAAATAAGTTAATAACTGACAATCAAAATCAACAACTTATTTTCAACAAATTAAGGCATAATAAAAATAGAACTGCAGCTGAAATATCTAAAAAATTTAAATAGATTTTTGGCTCAATCAAGCCCTTCAAACATCTAGTCCAGTGTATAATTGAAAAAGTCTAAGTTAAGTTGCTTTCCATTTTTTATTATTTAATTAAAACCTCGGTTTTCTGTAAATTCTTTTGTGGTGTAACGACATACCTGAAACAATCCGTCATTAAAGTATTGACTGTAATCTGAAACAATTTACAACATTTGAGCCATTCAAGCATAAGTTGACGAATCTTTGCATTTCCCCTAAGCATCAAAGATGCATAAAGTCTAAGTGAAACTTCGTCAACATGTCAAAATTTAATTCATTTAAATACACTAAGATGTTCAGAATGCTTTTGATGACAAAAATACAAATCAGTCCTTAAAATTGATGAAGCATGTGGGAGTATTATCTTGCAATCCCACTTTCCTTTCTGACCACAACGCTCACATCAGTTATAATCATTGTGTCCCCTTATACACTTAAAAAATGCTCTAGCTGAGGCATCATATACAACAGCAGATTGATTTCGAACTCAATATTGTCATAGATAAAACTTTTACAAGAACTTTGAACTCTACTAAAAAATTATTGAGATAATCAAAAATGGAATTAGGTTTTTGACACCACTTTTTAAACAAACATCTAAAAACCCGATTCGGGTCCCCCAAAATTGCGATTTCAAGGCCTAAGCTCTGACAACAACATTTATAAACGGCAACAAATTTTGGCAAATTTTATTTAAATTTTTTTACATGAATGTTGAAAATATGTCACTCTTTTAGATATACATTGAATAATTTCCTACATGTTTTTTTTATTTAATATAGTTATGGAGTATTATTCTTACTTATTATCAGCTATCAAGCTGATTAAATTGACTTGATCAGCTTTAGCTTCAATTTGAAGCTGATGAGTTTAAAGCTCAAGTTAAAATATCAGCTGCTACCTCTACTTCGTACCTCTACTTCGTACCTCTACTTCGTACCTCTACTTCGTACCTCTACTTCGTACCTCTACTTCGTACCTCTACTTCGTACCTCTACTTTGTACCTCTACTTCGTACCTCTACTTTGTACCTCTACTTTGTACCTCTACTTCGTACCTCTATTTCGTACCTCTACTTCGTACCTCTACTCCGTACCTCTACTTCTTACCTCTACTTCGTATCTCTACTTCGTACCTCTACTTCTTACCTCTACTTCGTACTTCTACTTCGTACCTCTACTTCGTACCTCTACTTCGTACCTCTACTTCGTACCTCTACTTCGTATCTCTACTTCGTAAACGTTGTTATGATGTTTATACTTTGTCATAATGAATGTTTTTTTTTTAATTTAAATATTTATTTTTATATTTTATAATACATTTTTTTAAAATATTTTAATACTTAAGAAAATGATGGCTTCAGCCCAATATTTTTTAGATAAAACTAAAATTTTACTATATTACTCTAATCGTGGTAATAAACGAAGGTAATATTTACTCCAATCATTATCTTTGTCCCCAAAGTTCATCCAATTTTATCATACATAAGTTTTTCACTAATTTTGATAAATAAATATTATTGTCATTATTATTATAACTATATTTACTAACCTGTCATTGATAATATCTATCAAAAACACATTCTGGGTAATGAAGTCACATTTACTCATATTAGTATGCAAATATTGTCATTAGTCAGTGTGCACCAAGCAAAAATATTCTTAAACATGCTACAAATACAAGATATACATAAGATATATATCATATAATACCTATTTTTGTTCCTTTATCCTAAAACTTAATACTTTTATCCCAACATTTTAAAATAAAGTTTTGGAAAACAAAAAAGATCTTTAACTTATTATAACTCAGTTATAATAAATAAGCATATGACGTCTTGATCTATATAATAACTATTATCTTCTTTTAATTATCGTTACTTATGTTAAAGTTTTCAAGTTAAATTACAGTTTTGGAATAAAAGTTTGAATGCAAAAGTTTATATCTGTAAATTTTTATCAGCATTGTAACTATATTAAGTATTATAGTTATTTACAAGTAGAAGTGTTGTAAATATAAGTTATTTTGTTGGATATTATGATATTATTGTTGATATATTTTTAGCGTACAATTTTAAATCAAAGTAAAAAAAAACAATGACTTAAAAATGCAGTTAATGCATAAAAATAAAGCCATATTTTGCATTTATTTGTAAACACTTGATATTTATATCTGACAGTGGGTAAACTTTGTTAACACCAGTCATTTTGCTTGCATAAAATATAGAAAAATCAATGGAAAAATCCTATCCACTACAACATTGGCCGGTTTGCTCTTTTTGAATGTTTATGACTAAACCAATTTTTTAAACAACTTCAAAGCAGTTATTACCATCACTAGCAGAGAAGAAAATCATTTTGTCAAACTTCCAAATCTTTCGGCCTTGTTAAATACCAGATAAAATCCATTTAAGCAAATTACCCGTCGAAATCCCGTTTCTGTAAGCCCATACAAAACCATACGTACCCGTTTGTCAATGTTGGCTGGGTACATATTTAGGTAATTTGTATGTATTGCATTGATTTTTTCCTAATAAATGCTTCTAATTTTAATTTTTATTAACTTTTTGTTGAATAATGTTGTTCTATATACTTGAGTAATGTTGTCTATATACTTAAGTAATATCGCTCTGTATACATGAGAAATTAAATTACGAAAGCAAATAAAAATATATATGTAACACTTAATACAACGAAGCTCGATTTAAAAAAAAGAAGAAGTTGTTTCAGCTGTAATCTCTTTCATTCTGACATAATATATAATATTTTTATATTTATATATATATATAATACTTTTAATTTTAAACGCGTGAGAGTTTTTTTTGTACTTAATTAATTAATACTTTTTAAATTAATGTGTATTTAAATTAATGTGTAAAATTGCATAGTTTTTCGTTAATTTAAAAGATTTTTGCTAATATCCCAGCAAACATCGTTTTAGTGAATTTGCAGTGGATCTACAAAAAAACTTTTTTAGGGGCTTATTTGAGTTTTGCTAATCGGTTACATAGTGGACCATTAGTGGCAACCGCTTTAAATGGCAAGTCGATAATTTTCCGACATTTCAATGGTAACAAGTCATTGGCAAGCCACTTTTGGCGGCTGCTACTAGAGCTCGACTAATTAACCAATAAGCAAAACTACAGTGGTCCGCTCAAAATACCTATTTAGGTCCACTGAAATTCCACTGTAGCATGATTGCTGGGTAAACAACCGCGCGAAATTGTTTTATTGTTGTTTTATATAGCTTTACATTTAAAGTACAAAATATTGAAAATACAAAAATTATTAAAAATAGAATGTATCATTTATTGTTAGTATGAACATTGTATAAAAATAAAGAAACATAATGTCTAATAATTTTATATTGCTAATTTTGAATAAATAATCTTAACCCATACCATAACCCTGACCAAACTTCAACGTTTTCTTGGCTGAAGGTTTCTCCAAAAGTCTATTTAGGAAAAAAGTAAATTAAATAAAAATTATATACTGCATAGACAATGTAAACTAAAAAAAATTATTAATTTGAGTAAATGCATCTATAAAAAGTGAAATACTAACAATAATACTAAAAATAGGGTTTACTTTAAAAGTTAAAATGCAAAATTATTATTAAAAACAGTATGTATTTGCAACTAAGCATTAGATAATCGGAGTAGTCCTATTTGATACCGAGTGGGACCGTCTCATGTTATTTGCTTTTTTTTAGATACTAATGCCAACATTAATATAGTTTTGATTTGTAACAATAATAAAAAAAGCAAATCAATGAGTTTATTATAAATAAATTATATCTAAGATGTACTTGACTATCTTTTATACACTGTTTTTTTTTATGTTGGTATTTGACGGGCAACTTCTTCTTATTTTAGCCCTGGCTCTTTATGTATCGTAGTGTTGAGAGAGCTTATCTTTTGAGAGTTGTTTAAATTTACTTGTGTTTAATATTGGTTACTTAATTACAACTAATTGCATCATATAGGTGACTATCAAGGGAGAAGGCAAAGCGATGATTACTTCGGCAGAAATTTTGACTATATTCTTGAATTAAAAACATATCAATATTCAGTATCAAATAGTTTTCTTCAAAAAAATGATAAGCAATTACAGCCTTGGCATTTTCAACCATTTTGTATTGTAAACAATGCCCATGGTTATTGGAAAAATAATGAATACAAAACAGTAATTGCAGAAACCGATAGTACTCCAAATCATGAATTGCTTATGCGGATCCTTGCTGCAAACTCAAATATAAATAAAAACGTTAGACCAACTCTTTGGATGTACGGTGATTCGTTAACTTTTCTTTTTTTCAGATATTTAACCGCAAAACCGTTGTGTAAATATTTTACCTGCCAGAATACATATACATTTACTTACCCTTTAACAAATGAAAACACAAATGCACTACCGTTTGATAATAAAGACTTTAACCAAACAAAGTTTCTAAATCACATTAAAATGGTGCTCATGAATCCTGCAATGATGAATAACAACAGTGTTTTTATTATTAATTTTGGAGTGCATATTTTAAGGAATATTAATATCAGTCAAGCTGAAAAGCTATTTGACAACTTTGTTGAGATGATCCTTGATATGAAATCAAATTATTTATCAGGTTTTCCAAAAATAATATGGAAAAGTACAACACCATCATATATAGAAGATTATCTACATAAAAATGGAATAAGTAATTTAGTGAGATATCAAGCAAAACAGGTATGTTAGTTTATTTTTGTATCTATATAAATGTATATTTAATTATATATATATATATATATATATATATATATATATATATATATATATATATATATATATATATATATATATATATATATATATATATATATATATATATATATATATATATGTATATATAAGTTATGTTTGTGTATTCTATAAATAGAGTGCTCAATGTTTTTAAGGAACAGAATAATAACAAAGTAGTAAACTTCAACAACTTGTTAAAAATAAATAATAACATCAAAATTAAGTTTAATGAAAAACTTAAGTTTAATGCGCATTGTAAAACAGCATTTGACAAGTTCTTAAAGAAACTTAGTCGTGGATTTGGTAAATAATGGTGAGACCTTTAAAGAAGTTATTATGCAGACTGGGATCCTTTTTCGAACAGTTGGCAAAATTATAAAAAGTTATAATTTGAATCTGACTAAAAATGATATAGTAGGAAGAGACCGTAAAAAAAAACATCTGCTGCCATTGATAGAAACATTGCTTTACAAGTCAAGTAAAACAGATTATGCTGCTTAAAAGATTGCAGACAATGTTAAAAACAACCACAAAATCATGATTTTAAAGTATCCAAAGAAGAATCCGAGAGCAAAGAATTCATGGTAGAGTATGTCGCAAAAAACCCGATTTGACTTTAAGATATATGATATAAGAAACAAAGATTATTATAAGCAAAAAGGTATGTTGACATTTTTGCTTATAATAATCTCACATTTTTTGAGTACCGGAAGAAGGTAATTTGGAGTAATAAATTCAAATTTAACCTTATCTCATTAGATAGACAGCAACACGTTTGGCAAAAACAAGGCGAGGCATACAAGTTGAGTTGTACAAGAGGAACAGGTAAACACGGTTATTGAAATGACATGGTGTGGAGATGAATGGTGTGAACTATGAATCAATAATAAACGCTAATTCGTTTGTAGAGATATTAAAGCAAAATTTAAAACCCTCCCCCGCGGGCACACGACGTTGGAATAACGTTGAAATAACGTTGATTGACGTTGATCGACGTTGATCAACGTTATTTCAACGTTATTCCAACGTCGTGTGCCCTCTGGGTTTGCTCATAAATTTGAATTCGGATATAACTTCGTCTTTCAACAAGATAACGATCCAAAACATTTTTTAATAGCAACAAATATTATATTTTTGAAAAGAACGATAATAATGTGATGGAATGACCTGCCCAGTCCCCTGATCTTAATTTTGTTAAGTTTTTGTCGTACACTCTTTACCGAAAAATTGTACATGTAGCTTACAGAAGACAAAATAATCTAAAAGCAACCATAGTTGCTTTAAGATTATTTTATTTTAAGGACTAGAAATAGTGATATTTCTAGTCCTTTTATCATAAATACTTTTGAATTGTTTAGATCTACTGCTGATTAAATATTGATAATGTCTTAAAAATAACCCATTAGTTGGAAGCTGAATCCGAGGTAAAAAAGAAATTCGAAATTTAAGAACGTAAAGGGGCCTTCTACAACTGACATTCAGATGTGCATTATGTTTTGCCTTAATTTCAATACTTTATTGTATCTTTGTGTCTATATGTTAGCAATCTAGTGTAGTGTACTTTTTCATTTTCAGATTTTGTTAATATTATTGTCGATCTTTCGAATATGGAAATGATAGGAAAAAATCTTGTCCTTTTTCACATTTTTATAAAGAAATCCAAAAAATAGTTACAGGAGATAGAATTACTTTGATTGTTACTCGTCCTGAATTTTAACATAAGCACAATCTTCTTTTAGGAACTGTTCCAAGTGACACAAGTAGAGCATCTGATTAGGCTTTTGTAATTCAAAAGTAGTTAAAGTATTTTGAAGTTTCGGAACAAGTATTTGCTGTTTGTTTTGATAATACAGCTACCAACACTGGTAGGAAAGAGGGTGCAATTATAATATCGACAAAAGTATTTCAGAAACCCTTATTGTTTGCTATTATTTTGGCACCACACACATGAAACACATTTAAACATAGTTACAAATAAATAACTGGAGATAACACCAAGGGTCCACAATGAGAATACTCTCATAATTGGTTCTGGAATTCATAAGATGTACTTGGAGATAAAGACATATATTAAATTTGTTCTTGAATTTGAAAATTTCCCCCAAGATGATTAAAGGCATCTTGTGGAATAATTAGTTTTCTATCTTAATATTCAGTCTGATTACCTAAAAAACTTTAGGATTCCTCAATCAGGTGCCTGTCATAATGCTGGGTTCATGGTAGATGCATTACATCACATAGTTTTGGAATTGACATTGCCAGTTATAAAATACTTAAATCAAGACCAGCGGAACCTTTTCTCTAGAGTTTTTCTAACGACTTTAATAATTTATGCTTCAGGGTTTAATAAAAATATTCAGTATTGAATGACTTCAATTCATTCAAAGTAGCAAAAATTATAAAGGAAGAATGGGATATTGATGTAGAAACTTTTCTTTTAAATAGATTAAAATTTCCCACCTGGTATCTTTGGCCGAAAGCATTAGTCATGGATCTTGATGATTGTGACCTTAAAATTGAAATTAAGTCTTAAATTTTGAAGGCCTTGTTAGAGAACAAGGTTCCTGAAATTTATGAAGTTAATGAAGAGAAACCACATTCTGTTTTTATCAAATGAAAATACTAAACTTTGTGAACTTGTTACCAGTGAAAGCTGGTTACTTTTTGTCGTTTTGGGCTTAGTAAAGGAAACAAAGATTTGGTTGCAAGCGTGCCAGAACTAAGATGGTTTAGAGTAAATACCCTCGTACAAGAAATTTATCCTTTTTATTAAACACTTTAGTCTCACAAATAATTGTTCCGAAAGAAACATGGGACTTATACAAAAGTTTGTGAACTCTTAAGACTCTGAGGATCAGAGACAAAACACTTTGCTAGTTTTTTGAGAAAATCGAAAACAGATATAAAAGAATTTATCAGAAATATCTTGTTAATTTGAAATAGATATTGTTATTTATTATACTGGTGTAAATGCAAACATTTTTAATTTTTTAAACTCTTTTAATAATTAATACAGATCGAAGTTAATAATACTAATAATGTAAAACATTAATTATACTACCTAACATGAGCCTTTTTACATTCATTTTTTAGTATGTTAGAAAATAATAATTTAATTAGTTTATACCGTACATTTTAGGAGCAAATCCATAGAGAGGAGAGGACATTGTGAACATTTTCAATCTACGAATAAAAAGAGGAAGGGTGAAGGAGGGGATAGATCACTCTCACACACGCCTCCGCCTAAAATTGTCTCTGTTTTTATAATACAAAAAAAATTAAATACAACACCACTGATTGAACTTCATCGTCAAATTTACTAGGTTTCATTTTAGTTACAAAATCATGATCCTTAAGCAATTTAACAAATTTAGGGGCCATTGAATAATCACGCCTTTGTTTTTCCACATGTGATTGAAAAAAATTTAATATTCAAATGCTTAAAACAATCTCCATTTTGATCAAATTTTACAAATTGTTTTGCTAATCCACGCTTTGTATGCAGAGGTTGAACAACAAATTTCTCTAGTTTTATTAAAGGTAAGTTGAGAACACTATGATAGCCTACAACAAAATGATTCCTCGGTGTGCAAACGTTTTTTATTCAGTAACTGTTTTTAGCTCCACTATTCCACAAACAAAGTAAGCATGAAAATCTTTTTGTATCTGCTTTGTTGGCTATGCAAAAAGCACATTACTTCGATATCACTACTGATAATTCAATTATGCTCGTTGTAATTAATCTTTTCTAATATCCTATCGTGTCATAACTTTTCTTCATTGCTATAAAAAAAAGCAAATACAAACTAAATTGTTGCCGTTGTGAAGCAGAACATCCTTTTTGAGCTGTCAATAAAAAGTCTCCAGTCAAGTGAATAAAAGCAATATCCCATTTTCTGAATTAGAGAACAATTTCACAGAATATATAATCAACTTCTTGTTAAAAAAACGGTAATAATTTAGTTCATTTTAGCAAAATGGTTTGTGAATAAACTGATATATTTTTTAAAATCTACACCACAAAATTAGTTGATATCACATTATACTTAGTTGTCAGCAAACCTGATGCAGACCAGTGTAATTGTTATACTTTTTTTTTCTTTTTAATTTAAAAAAAAGAAATAATAATGAAAATTTATTATTAGGCAATCAGTTCCATTTTTCTAGGTACACAAACATATTTTTTTGATTGAAGCTTATAATTTCTATTTTATTAATTATTTTGAAATGAACTTAATTTTGTAATGAACCAATTTTCTTTGCAATTGTAGTCAACGGATGTAGGTACATAACCAATCCAGAAGTCTCTTAAACTTGTACGCCGATGACACTTCACTATTACATTATTTTGGACGCAATGACTCTGATAATTTGCAGGAAGAGTTTAAGAACTTGCCGAGTTGGTCATTACGCGCTAACATATCAACGACGCAAAAACTCAATTGATTTATTTTTCGTTACATGGTCCTTTGAGTTTGCAAATTTTTTTTGCAGGCAGTAAGTTAAAAACCTAACCCTTACTCTAACTTCTCGACCTTACAAAATGACCTTAAAATATGTATATAAATTTATTCATATATATATATATATATATATATATATATATATATATATATATATATATATATATATATATATATATATATATATATATATAAATATATATATATATATATATATATATATATATATATATATATATATATGTATATATATATATATATATATATATATATATATATATATATATATACACAAACTTAGGAAATAGAGTAAACGTGTCCCATTTCTCCATACTCAATAAACGTCTATATACATTTATCTAATTTGCTTGCCCTTGATTTGTCGTTATAAAGCTACACATTTGTAAATCGTAGCATTATAACGACAGTATTATTGAAATATGTTATTTTGCAAATGACAAAAAAACTGAAGTCTACAGCAAGCCGATTGTTAAATATTGTAGTAATATCGCTAGCTACAGAGACGCAATATTTATTTATCACCTTGTTTAAGATTTTTGGTTTTGTAGAAGTTGGCTACATAGCTTTGTATACAAAGCTATGTAGCCAACATTTACAAACACGGTTTGAAAATTTTGGGGTGAGTCATCAACGACAACACCCGAAAAAACCCTTTAGAGGGATGGTAGTACATAACCATAGGATATCATAACAAATGATTTTAAAATCAACGATTACCGTCCGTGAGAGAAATTAGCATTTTTTTTTTCTCAATACTGACTAAGTTTCAAAACTTTTAGAACTAAAAAGGTATTTTTTCATCCGGTTTTGAGTTTTTTTTTTTAAATGTATATTTTCTAAAAAACAACTGAAAAAGCAAGAACAGCAAAGCAAATTTCTGTATAACTTCACAATTAGGTTCTCTTAATATCACAATGGATTTAATCATATAGCTAAAACATCTGAATTCTAATAAAATCACGTTTTCCCCTCTTATATGTTTTGATTTTGACTTCTATACATGTTTGCTGTTATAGTTTACAACACAGTTAAGTAATTGCAGTCCATGTTCTGTGTGAATTGCATGTCTCTTGAATCGTTGTCATTGAGGTTTGAAATTTGCACGAAGCGCTTCAGTGGCTTGTTCACTGTATATTTCAAGACTTTGATGACTCAGAGAGATGAACTGGGCCACGTAAAAAAACACAATGTGGACCTTTGGAGTGATTGAGACTGGAAGAGCAAGGTATGCAGCTTTGAAGTTCTCAATGTATTCTTGAAAAATTTCATCCAGATGGGTTTCAAAACATGCAGTAACTAACTTATCAAATTGCCTAAATGCTTCAACATAGAGAAATACAGCCCGTACAGCTGCTGCTTCAACTTTTTGCTGAAGAATATCAATATTTTTCAACAGCCTTTGACAATGATTTCCATGAAAATGTCCTCCATGAAAGGGTTAGAGGTGAATGTTTAAAACCTCTGGCCATTCTTTGACCTCTAGCCAAACTTTGCTCAGACTCTTAAAAAGGTGATTGATCACAACCATCGGTAGGTAAAGTTCATTTGGTGGTATTGCTTTTAGAATGAGTGTTTCATCTGAAATATTAAGCAAAGGCACGTTGATGACATTTACAAAGTATTTAGCTCCCATTACATTACTTCCTTCAGCAACAAAAACTTGGTGAGCCTTTCTGATACTTCTAAAAGTTCTCAATGCACTACATTTTCCAAGGTTTGAAAAGTTTGCATTACACCGACAGCAAGGGTGTTTGCTAGCATGAGACTGAAGTCCACAAA
Organism: Hydra vulgaris; assembly: GCF_038396675.1. Taxonomy (NCBI): domain Eukaryota; kingdom Metazoa; phylum Cnidaria; class Hydrozoa; order Anthoathecata; family Hydridae; genus Hydra; species Hydra vulgaris. The sequence goes on along the minus strand of NC_088930.1, from coordinate 10,001,130 downwards.
GAATGTTAGCAACTTTCATGTCACAAGACAAGACAAACAAAAAAGCACCAATATTGGTGAGTTTTAACAGGTTTTTAATGCTCTCATAGTTTTCTGGCATTCTTTCAGAGATTGCTCTAATCAGCTGTTTCTTTACTCCAGAATCTTTGAAAGAAGAACTACAAAGCTTTAGAGTCTTCTGGACGAGACTGATTGGTTCTGGTTGGTTGGTACCTTGATAATGCCCAGAATCATCTTAAGAAAGTCACCTCCACCATTAAGTCTAATCTTAATTAGATGTTCTTCGGAGACAGATCTTGCTGATAGCATAAATTGAAGTAGACTGCTAATATCATTACAATCAACAATATCTCTAAGGTGGTTAATGTCAGAGTATTTGATTTTATTGACAGAAAAGTGATCTTTAAGCAACTTTCCATGTTCTGCAAATTTTCCAGCAAAATATGGCTCAACAATTTTTTGTTGGCCTGCAGAATTAAGAGTTAAAGCAAGTTGTCTCATCTGGTTGTTAGACAAACCAGTGTTAAGTTGAGCTGTCACAAGGCTTTCAGTTAGAAGAGGATCCTTAATTAGTTGTGTTGGGGTAGCTTTGTATGAACGGATTAGTAGAATAAAATGTACCTCATGAAAAGCAATATGTTGGGCAAAAATCAGTGAAAAAACACTTACCAAGTTTCAGTGGTAATTTAGGTCCCCCACTTGATTTGCTCAGTCGCACTGTGTCATTTGGAGATACATCCTGGGTTCCCAAAACAAAAGATGCAAGAATTTCTGCATTTTTTGCGTCAGTTTTTGCAAGTGCAATCAGATTTGTACTTCTATTTCCATGTGGGTGCACTAATGGGATAAATCACAGTGAGGCATTTTGTGCATCTTTTTTCAACTTGATGATTTCTTTTGAGTAGTACTGCTGCACAAAGGAGATGAATTTTTGCCCTTTGACTTACCAATTTGGCAAATAATACAGTCACATGCAGGAGAATTTCTTGTCATTAAAGTCTAATAGTTTTGGAGAGTGTTTTGTCAATCTGTTTATCAAGAAAGGTATTATACTTTGATCACATTTTGACATGCAGAGAATGCAAACTGTGATTCGACACTCAGCATGACTTTTAGCAGAATTATACATTTTAAGTGTATTTTTTTAATTCCTGTAACAAGATTTTATTAATTTTAGTTTGAACACTAAAACAAAAATGATGAACTTAAAAAAATGTTGTGGGTTAACAAGAAATCAAAACAAAACTGATGTTCAACATTAGAGATGTAGAGGGTTCTAGTTTTGTAGAAGAAAAAGCAATTTTTTTGTTAGCGTTAGAATTTTTAAGAATGTTTGTTGTTATTTATTCTATATTTACAATAAAATATCAATAAAAAAATTCATAATATGAGCATTTTTACTATAAAAATATTAAAATTGAAATTTCTTTCTAGGACGGTAATGGTTGATTTTAAAAACATCTGCAATAATATCCCATGGGTCCATATTATCATCCCTCCAAAGGACTTTTTCTGGTGTTTTTGTTGATGACTCTAAATTTTTCAAACCGGGTGTAGCTAGCTATAAAACTATTATAGTTAGCAATCAAAATGTAATAATAATGTTGCTATCTAAAAAAATACATTATGTAGCTATCGGATAGTTAATATAATTTTTTTCGTTATCTCATAGCTAGCAACAAAGTAACGATAATTAGCTATTGATATTTCGTAATAATTTCGTTTTAATTTTGCCACAAAGCATATATTGTTGTCGACATGTTGTATTAAAGTCACAAAGTTTAATTATTGTAATAAGTATACATTAGGGTATAGCGAGAATTTTTTTTCTTCTAAAAGCTTAAGAAAAGGTGTATTCTTATGTAAAATCAAATTTTAAATAGGGTTTACTTAAAAATATTTTTGATTGGAAAAAGTTTTGATACCCAAATTTTCACTTTTAGAAATTGCAAAATTTAATAAAATCTTATTTATCACACTTGTCCTTTATTATGTTTTACATGTCCTTCTTTTTTATTGCGATGAAATATTAAATGCAAATAATGTTTTTAGACCAGTTGCAATTTTTTTGATAGTTGTTTCAAAGTCATTATCTTGCATGAATCCTACCAGCAATTTATTACATTTTAGACATTTTAGGGGAGGGGTCTTCAATTTTCAATGAGGTTTTAATGATTAACAAATTTGCTTATAACAGTTTTTTTTTTTTTGTTTCATTTGAAATAAAGGTGGTGCTAGTGATGCGGTTCCCCAAAAAACAGGAGGTTTATCCCACCTTACCCAAATAATATTTTGATAACACTACTATAACACTATTAAAAAAATAATAAATAAAATAAGATATATTTCAAATCTATTGACATTGAAAATTTATTAAAATTTCTTTCTTTGTTTTAAAAACAGGTAGCAACTCTCTATGTTGAGCTCTAGCTCTAATATATCCATCTCTTGCATCTGGTCCAACTACTGACATGGATGCTACTGTCACTTGTTTTACAGCACGCTCGGTACTTTGAGTATGAATTTTAACAGAATGAGTTATTAGAGGTGTCAATCTTAGCATTACCAACTTATCTTTAGTGAGCGAACAAGTAAAAACAGGTTCTTGTACCACACCATTTTCCCATTTGACTTGCTCTTTAAGAGTAGTTGCTGCAAAGTTCAGTTTAGGTGTTTTTTCTTGGTCTGATTCGCATGTCTCCAAGGATATCATTACCTCTTTGTTCCAAAATTCGGTCGACTGGAAAGTTGCGGTCTTCTGCATTATTACTAGATAATAAAGAGATTATTAAACTTTCATGGTTCGCATACCAAGCGCCTAACTGGATGTAGGGAGTCACAATTTCTCTTACTATAACAGGTTGATTTCTAAGAATTCTCAATTGAGACAGAATGTGATTGGAAGCATCTTCAAGTCTGTCTTTAACTATAATGTCAAAAAATTTTTTAAAGTAAAATTGTAAACAAAATAAGACAAGTAACTCAAGATTTTTCAAATTCTGATCAGTTGAGTCATGTTTCCTTGTCCACATAAAGACTATTCTCATGCCAGTAGTGAGCCATCTGGCATGTTTTAGGGGGCCACATTGAATTTCTCTAAGATTAGGTGGCAATACGCTAATCTTAACTGCTTTGCATAACTTGTAGGTTTGTTTTTGATCTGTTGACATATTTTTTAGTATTGTTTCTGAAATGTCAACAAAGCTCTCTCCCTTTGGAAGAGCTTTAAATTGAGGATTGCACTCCATTTTATTAACATCAGCAAGACATTTTCCCACAGGACCTACAAAGCCAGTACTACATGATGTTAATCCATCAATTCCTTCTATTAGGTGACGCAAAAATAACTCATTTGAATGAAGCATGCATATGGCCCAGTGGCATTTGTGACCTAACAGCTTTTCAAGATGTGTTATAGCACCACCTTTCCAGCCGGTGTTAATTGAAGTATTATCAGCTCCAAGTACTAAACATGATTCAGTAAGATTATATTGTTGCAGCAAATTATAAACACCTTCAGCAATCTTTTTAGCTGGCTTATCTGAATGAGTATGTGCATTTGGAGTAAATTGACCAAGATATCCACCACCAGGTTCTATAGTCACAGTAATGTGTTGCTCTTTGATAATAATAGGATGTAGCTGTCCATTTGAATCATTTATCATCGCTCTTGTTGAATCTTTTCTTCCATCAAAGTAAATGCCAATATTATCTGCTTTTGGAAGATTGAAATTGTCATTATTCTTTGCTACTACCATGACTTTTTTCTCGCTCTCATTAACTTAGAAAGATCACAAGCGAGGTAAGAGTATTCAGAGGTGAGAAATCCTGCTTCAATTAAATCTTGCAGATAACTTGTAGCAATTGCTGCAGTTGCAGCAGGTGAAATCCCAAACATATAAAATAAAACTAGTTTATATTTATTTTTATTAATTCATCATCCAAACTTTTGCTGCTCAACAAAATAATAATCTATATGATTATCTTATACTAGCCATTCCTTTTTTTTTTATTGACATAGTGTTTTTTCGTGACATCTTTTCTAAAAATCGTGTTACAAGGAAAGCATAGACACCTAATTTATCCTTCAGAAGCCTTTCAACCAACAATTTAATTTTATTGCCTTGTTTTAAAATAAAGTTAACATTAACTGGATTATAGTTGTCATTGAGAGAAATATCAGGAGAAATATTTTTTTTGATATTCTTCATATAATTCTATATCTTGTTTTTCTGTGACCTAAAACCAAACTTTTACAAATATCATTTATGTTTTATATGTACATGTGTGTGTGTATATATATATATATATATATATATATATATATATATATATATATATATATATATATATATATATATATATCTACATATATATATATATCTACATATATATATATATATATATATACATATATGTATATACATATGTATATATATACATATATGTATATATATACATATATATATGTATATATATACATATATATATGTATATGTATATATATACATACATGTGTATATATATACATATGTATATATACATATTAATATATATACATACATATTAGGGTGGTCCTTAAAGCAATAAAAAATTTTTTTTTTTGAAATGTTAAGCTCCCACCCTTTTAAAGTGTTCCTATGGGTAACAAGAGAGCCTGCAAAAAATATTTATGCAATCAGACAGTGTTGTGAGGTCGCCCAGCTTGTCTTTTTATAGGGTATAGCAAACATGAACACCGATTACGATTATTCCGAAAAGAGTAATTGACTGAAGTGACAGTTCAACAGTATTCTTATTAGTGTTTGTAACTCATAGTTAATGTAATGGCAGTGTAGAGATATAGTATTACTAGTGTAGTGTGTTGTAATTGTTCAATGTTCAAAATCACCACAGTAATGACTAAATTAGCAGGCCTATAAGACAGTCTGTGCCTGCAGTGTTGACTTGAGGCAATCTGGGTAGCGACGTCGGTGATCGGCCACAACTTGCAGAAGGAATTGGAACTGGTCCTCATCATGGGTTATGAGTTTATTTAACTCCTGCACAAGGGCTACACCCCGTTCAGCATTGTCATTTGTGACCAGAAGTTTGTTCACAATTGTTGTGCTTTGCTTGTAATCATCTCTGCCTTCCCATGTTTCGGGGTCCGCGCACAAGAAATCAGAACCAATGTGGAGACTGCTGAGAAGATCACGAGTGTTTGAAGTTACGAAGTCCTCTAAGTTGTGTTGCGATGACTCGCTGGCTTTTAGAATGATTCGTTTTGGACCAGGTTGAACAGATTGTTTGGACTGTAGTGCATCCACCATGTTTCGTTTTGTCTCGGATGAAACGTTTGGATCGAAAAAGGCAAGACCCACTAAATATTCCGACAGATACCACAAGTGATGTTCAAGCTTCTTGCAAGTAGCTATGGCAATTTTTTCGTCAAACTGCCTGTAGCTGTAGAGATTCTAAAGCAGTTGAAGGTCATTACGAGGAGCGCTGGCAGCCAGTGGTGCAGTGAACCAGGCTTTCAGATATATGATGACTGTGAAGACGCACATCTTACGGAGGCCTTTCTCTTCAAATGCTGTGAGCTTAAATTGTGACCGGAACATCCAGAGTTTGAGTGAGTATATAACTTTCGACATCCATCTAGCGTGATGCATGGCACCTGGTGCCATGAAGTTGATTCCACGTGCAGGATCGGGTGAACCTTCGAGGAAGATGATGGACAGCTGGAGGAGTTCACGATAGTCGTCTCGCACTGACTCACGGAGCAACTGGCTATGAGCAAATTCCAGTGTTTCCTGCTTCACTGCGTACGGAATTTCACCCAAATCTGAGCCTGTCTCATACTTTGTCTGATCCAAAACGGACCATTTCTGCTGAAATCTTTTAAAAAGCACAACCTCTGGGGCAGACGAGGGGGTAAGGCTTGCTGTAAATGCAGCTCCGGCCAACAGCTCCATTATATGATGGCGACATGCCAAGTACAACAAATCCTTGCCAAGTGCTCGCTCAATTTCAACACAGGCCCCAATGTGAATTCCATTATTTGAGCTGGTTGTGTCGAAACACATTCCAATAACACGATCTTGGACTCTCCACTCTTGAAGTGCTTGGACTACCGCTGACGCCTGAT